>NC_137078.1:80722968-81045038 GCF_951640355.1 Cnephaeus nilssonii
ATTTCAGTGTTTCTCAGATGTTTAGCAACTTTGGCCCTACCCACTAAATTCCAGTAGAGGCAGGGTCATTATGACAACCCTGATCTATCCCCTGGTTGAATACCACTAGTAAAACCATCCTTTGGGCCTACAGTGGGAACAATATTGTTTTGTCTGCCTAGTACCACCTCCTATCTTAGGAAGTGTTCTTCCCCCTACTCCAACTATATTGTGCCTTAAGGAGTTACTTATTCCTATAAGACTCTGCCCTTCTGGGTACAGTTGAATTATCTGGCATGTCTTGAAGGGGGTCAGGCATTAACATTCAATTAAAAATTTAATACAAAGCAGGCGTGGAACAGAAACCACCTGTCCTATGATAGAATCCCCTGCCCCCAAACACACATATATGGGCAGAGTCTCCCTAGGCTGGTTGAGGCATATGCATGTGATTGAGACATAATTGACCAAATCCTGAGGATGCAAATGTCCACATAAACACCACTGGCAACAACAAGTCACTCAGTTTCTATAGGGCTTTAGGCAAAGATTGGGTTGTGAAAACACTTGGGTTTTTAGAAAAACTGAATAACAAAGCCTGAGGCCAAAAAAAAAAAAAATTGAATAAAGCAGGGTAGAGGAATTTCTCTTATACATTTTTCCTGGTAGGTGTCCAGAAAGGAAAAGGGAATTAAAGAGAAAATATTTGCATGGAATTAAGGTTTTGGGTGCTGCATGGATGGCAGTTTGGAAATGGAATGGAGAGATGAGCCTGTGCCTGGGAAACACCTCTTTAGTCACAAGAAAAGCCGGGGGTGGGGGGAGGGGGAGAAGGATGGGGGAGGAGAGAGAGGTCGAGCTCCAATTTGGACAATTGGTGAACAGGGGTGAGCTAGGAAGGGAAAACCTTTTGTTCCACGTATTAACTTGTACCAAGCTAAAGTGAGTCTGTATTTGGAATTTGTGACATATATTCTCAATTTTGGTGAATGGCACCATAATATGTCACTCAACCAATCCAGAAACCTGAGAGTCGCGAGAGTCACACTGACTCCAGTCCCTTGCCCCTCCAAGGAGCCCTGTCAATTTTGCCTCTGTTTCCCAATCTATTTCCTCCTCTCCATTGTTACTATCATTGACCTAGTTCAGGTCCTTATAATCTCCCACCTAGACAACTGGTCTTCCTGCCTCCAGTCTAATCGCCTTCCAAATCCATCCTTCAGACGCTACCAGAATAATCTTTCTCAGACATATATCTAACTATGTTGCTCTCCTTCTTAATAACCCTCCTACCCCCCAGCTACCCAGTTCATAGAGTCTGAAAGCTAAATTCTAGGCATAGCATTCTAGACTTTTTCTTCCCTGTTTAACTTCCAGCCTTTGTGCTGGCCATCCTCACCCCCACCACTACACACACACAACACACACACCCTATGCTCCAGTCATACTGACCTACTTTCAGTTCCCCAAACACAACATACTTTATCAAGCCCCTACACATACCTGGAATGCCTTTTCCTCCTTGTGCCAGCCTGGAGAACTCCAGTCCATTTTGAAACTCAGTTCGGGAGTCGTCGCCTCCTGACTTATCCCAGGCAAAGTCAGTTGCCCCTCTCTTGGGGCCCCACAGCTCTTGTACATACTTCCACTATTACACAAGCTGGTTTGCTTGCCTGTCTCCAGCCAGCAATGGAAACCTGTCTGAGAATAAGACTGCATTTTATTTATTGTTATATTTTCCGTTTCTAGCATAGGCTTAAAATAGGTTCTTGAGGTTTGTTGAGTGAGTGGATGAATATGTTATAGGTACTTTAGGTTGCCAAAAATGGTGGTAAAGGAACTTCTGCATACAAGAAGCTGATGGTGTGTATGTGCTGTCATGCCTTGGCAAAAGGCCCTGGTGTTTCTTGGTTTTGTTTTTTAGGCCATGGTATTTTAATCATTTATTCCACAATTATTCATTAAACACCCACTATGTGTCAGGTCCTGTGACATTTTTAAAGGTCAGTGTGTATTACATTAAGCAAGAAAAACAGCCCTGGCCTTCAAGCAGCACACTCTCTAAAATAAGCTTCATAATCGTATGGAATTACAGCTTGATTTATTATTATTATTAAATATTTTTATTGATTTTAGAGAGGAAGTGAGAAGGAGAGAGTGATAGAAACATCAATGATGAGAGAGTCATTGATTGGCTGCCTTCTGCACACCCCCCACTGGGGATCAAGCCCGCAACCTGGGCATGACCTCATGGTTCATAGATTGACGCTCAACCACTGAGCCACGCTGGCTGGGCACAGCATGAATTTTTTAAAGCAGATTCTGAGAGATGCAATTATTTCACTGAACCAAAGGAAAAGTTTAAACAACTCTTTAAATACCTTTTAAATAAAAAAAAATTAAAAAAGGCTTTAGGATAAGTGAACCGACATGACAAAATCCTGCCACAAGGTGGCAGTGCTTATCTAAAAATAAAGAAGGAGTCTAAAAAAATAGACTTTTGAAGCCCTTAGTGGCATAGGACTTTAGAAAAGCAAGTGGTTCTCACACCTTACTCCAGAGGAATGCTAGTACTAAAAATTTAATATGGTAGCTGTTCTCAATTTTCAGAAAAGATCAACTGAAAGATATGATTTAATCAGTTTTCCCTCCACACTTTCACAAGATATGATTTAATCAATGTCTTTCCTTCAAACTTTCACAAGCCTTTGGAATCTGCTTTTGTTTGCCTTCCAGCAAGCAAATATAAATTTAGAATGGGCTGAGCATGTTAAATTACATGCCTTATTATTTCATAGACATACTAGAGGCCTGGTGCACGAAATTCTTGCTCAGGTAGGGTCCCTAGGCCTGGCCGTCGATCAGGGCCATCTGTGGGGTGACTGGCGAGGCGATCAGGGTCTCCGCTTGCACCTGCCTTGGCCTGGCACTGCCCGCTCACCTGCTCCACCATCCCACCGCGGTCCCACTCTCATTGGGGCCCATTGGGGCCAGCAACGCCTCCACTGCTGTCCGTGCCGTCGCCGGCGCCCGCCATGTTCCACCATGTTCATGTGGTCAGCGCATGTCTAACTCCCAGTCAGTCGAACTCCTGCCAGTGAGGACAATTTGCATATTAGTCTTTTATTATATAGAATAATTTCAGAATTGATTTTTATATTAATTTTGAATGATATACTAATAGATCCTACTAATGAAAATGTTTCCTGACTTGTATGACAGATTAAATGGGTCAGTACTACGAAGTATTTCCTACAGAGATCCTTACTTCCAGGTACTCTTGCAATTAAATCCATTTGAGAATCATGATCTAATCCAATGTTTTCTAATTTCAAATGGAGAAAACAAGGTTCTGAGGAACTAAATGACTTCCCAAGGTCACAAAGTCATTTGTGGGACAAGTTCAGGCTTATCCCTGCAGAGTGAACACTGAGATCTTTCCCTTGTTGCCATCTATCAACTTCATAAGCAGAGCTTTTTAGATAATTAACCTTGAGAGCCAAGACATAGAGAGGGTCAAGATGACTTTCAGGTTTCTGAATTGGTAAGTGATGGGTTTTGGTGCCATTCAGCAAAATTGAGAATACAGACTGCTCATTCCAAATACAGACTCCCTTTAGTGGCACAAGTTAATATACAGAATAAAAGATTTCCCTTCCTAGCTCAGCCCTTTCACCCATTGTCCAAATCAGAGCTCTTTTTCTTAGCTTCTTTGGTGACTAAAGAGGTGCTCTATAAAGAGAGAAAAATGCTAATTAGTTCTGAAAAATGCTAATATCAGTAGTATTATTTCATATATTCACTTCCAGAGGGGGTTCAATCTATAATAATAAAAGTGTAATATGCTAATTAGACCAGATGTCCTTCAGGATGTCCTTCTGGGATGAAGCTGGGGCTGCAGCCACCACGCCTGTGAGGAAGGGATCGAGGCCACAGCTGTGAAGACCTACTCTTGCACAAATTTCGTGCATCGGGCCTCTAGTAATAACAGTTGACAAGTGACTGATTTAATTAGTTCAACAAATATGGATTGACTTTCCTACCATGAGCCAGGTATCTTCTAAAGTGTGGTTCTCAAAGTATGGTCTTCATATCAGCCGCATTAGCATCACCTGGCAACTTGTTAGAAATGCAAATTCTTAGGCCCCACATGAGACACACTGAATCAGAAATTCTGGGAGTGGGGGTCAAACAGTCTGTTTTTACCAGCCCTTCACATCATTCTGATGCATGCTCAACTTTGAGAAAAATTATTCTAGATAGTGAGGATATGGTATTAAAGAAAACAAAGTGCTTGTCTTCTTGGAGCAACACTATACAAACAGAAACTTTTAGTAAAGGTGAGTATTACCAGGGAAACCAAAACAGGAGACAGAGGGAGAATGTAGAGGGCACTCAGGCAAGGTCTTTCTGAGGAGTATGAACTTTGGAGTCAGGTTGAACCGGATGTGAATACTGGCTCCACCAGTTACTAGCATTTTAAAGGGTTAGTTTCCTCGTCTACTAAAATGGAGATAGAAAGCCCTAACCAGTTTGGCTCAGTGGCTAGAGCGTCGGCCTGCGGACTGGAGGGTCCCGGGTTCGATTCTGGTCAAGGGCATGTACCTTGGTTGCCGGCACATCCCCAGTAGGGGGTGTGCAGGAGGCAGCTGATCGATGATTCTCTCTCATCAATGTTTCTAACTCTCTATTCCTCTCCCTTCCTCTCTGTAAAAAAATCAATAAAATATATTTTAAAAATAAATAAATAAATAAATAAAATGGAGATAGTAATATCACTTACCTTACAAAGTTACTCTGAAGATTAGATAAAATAATGTTTGCAAAAGTCTTGCAAGTGTTTCTGTCACAGGGCAACTCCCCAATAAATGTTAGCCCTCCAAACATGAGGGAGGAGTGCTACAGATGTATATTTGGGAATCATTAATGTAGGACTTAATAATAGAGTCTGTGAAAAGATGGGTAGACTGAGATGTGAGAGAAGAGAATGGGTGATAGGCTCTTGTTGGAGGGTGGGGTGGCAGAAGTGGGTTGAGAAGTGGTGAGGAGGTGAAGGAATGAAGATGTGACCGTTTATCTGAACTCAGCTAACGGTGGGAACTTGGGAGAGCAGGCCAATGGATAGGGTGAGCAGCTATCCTGGTTTGCCTGGGATTGAGGAGATTTCCTGGGAGGTGATTCTTTCAATGCTAAAACCGAGAAAGTCCTGGGAAAATTGGGATGAGCTGGTCAACCTACCAGTGGTTAGGATCCTGGGGGGTGAAGTGGAAGTGGTAACTGCCATGAACTTCCTTTCTTGGTGCCCTCTGATCTCCTCCTTACAGTAATCTTGTAAAGTACCTTCCAGTAGCTTGACTCCACCTGAAGTCAGAGGGCCAGGGTGCTCAGGAATGCAGTGGGGGAGAAGCCAGCCTCGCCCGGATACAGCAGGATAAGGAACGACAGAGAATGGATCAGGAGTGGCTAAAAGATAGTAACCAGCACAGTGACAAGAGGTTAGAATTGTCTGGGATTATCTGATTCCATACTTTTTATTTTTCCCCCCTGCCTTATCCAAAGAGCCTAGGAGTGGGATGGATGGGTCTTTTCTGCATCCTTGAATCAATCTTAAGTAGAATTATAAAAGTTACCCAAGGATATTCCTTAGTATCTGAGCAGCGCCCCCCAAATTTTTCTCTTTTGATGTTCATTGGTATGAGTGCCGTAAACAAGAAGGAGCAGGTAGGATGGTCCTGGAGAAAACACTCATGGGCACTGGACTCTAGTACAGGTTAAGGAGCCCTCTGGTGTCCACAGATTTTCTCCCCACTTTTTACCTGGAGCAGGAACTTACTCCTCATATCGCTGCTTGATGGAAACTATCGCGCTATGGCAAGATCAAAGGTCAAAGTCCACCACTCGAACGGTACCATCTGGCAAGGCCAGAGTGCCCGACACCCCAGTAGCCAGAACACCTTCAGCCTCCTCCAGGTTCACTTGACCTGAGGGGCCGCGCGCGACCCGCCAACCCAACCCACATTACAGTTGTGGGACTGGCCGAAGGCGCTTCGTGATTGGGAGAACGGAATGGGGGCGTGGCCTCACGTAGAAAGCCGCCTCTGGATTGGTGCAAATCGTCAAGGGCGGTACCTCCACGCCGGGTAGGCGCGAAAGCTCCCAAGTCGCTGCCGGGTTGAATCCGGCGGGAGCAGCTGCGCCGCGGCTGAGGGAGCCGGGGACCAGTTTCGTCCCGAGCAAAGCGCTGGAGAGGCCGAAGTCATGACGGGCGAAGTGCCTTCCGAGGTGAGTTCATGCAAATGTCTCCATCGCGGTTGCGGAGGTCGGCGCTGAAGGGGTACGGGGGGCGGGGGGCGAGTGCGGTGGAATGGGTCGCGGAGGCTGGGAGAAAACTACAGTTCCCAGCGTGCACCGGGCGGCTCGGCCTCGCAGTCCCTGAGGGAAAACACCCCCACCCCCGGCCCCACCATCTCGCGGTCCAGTCCCCGCGTCGGGGTTTCCGCGCCTCCGTCCAGTAGGCCGTGTTGCTTCGGGTCTTTGTGGCGCGCGCAGCCGGCCGCCCAGCTCCTCCTCAGTCTGTCCCGCCTCCCCTCCCCTTTGGCGCGTTTCCTGCCGTGGGTGCTTTTCCTCTTACCGCGTCCGGAAAGAGGAAGGCCCGAGCCGAACCGGGCCGCTGGGATGCGGGGCAGGGCTCTGTAAACGGACGGCGGGAGTTCGTAATTGCGCCTGGAAGGGGCCTTTGCGGTCATCTGGAAGGGGCTGTCCTCGGCTCGGGGCCTCCGGGAGGGTGACTCGCGGGTCGCCGGCGGAATTGGGCTTAGGAACTACTGTTTACAGTCCTGTGTTCTTTTCCGGGGCGGGACTAGGGTGAGATACTATACTCACCTTGGGAGCAAAATGTAAGGAGACGCCAAAAAACTCAGTAATCAAGATGATATTTTAAAGCAACATTAAAAAAAAAAGTTAATACCAAAAAGAAAATCCCATGACTTGATATTGAAGAAAATAACAAACTTTTAAATAAAGACAATATCTGACCCTGAACTTGCACTACTCAGCGTCATTCACCTCACCCTTGCGGATACTGCCGCAAACTGCCTAGAATAAAATGATGAACAATATCTTGTATTGAGTTGTGTGGCTACCTATATGTAGTTTTCGGATCCACAGAGTGAATAGACTTAACTGTTTTGTATTGTTGGAAGGACCACCAGCAAATACATGATTCTGCTTGGTGATTATTCAGTGCATGTTCTCTTTAGCTATTTAGTAATTGTACCAAGCATTGAAATCAATTTAATAGTTGTTGGAGAAGCATTAACGTGAGGCCTCGTGCCCTATTGCATGACAGATATTAATATTGTCCCCCTTATTAAGTTGATTCAGAGCCCTAAGAACGCCAAGGAGGTTGGAGACCTGGCATCTAGGGCGACTTGGTCACTAACTGTCCAAGTCACCCAAACACCTCTCCTTATATATTATTTTTTACTTGTAACTTTTAAAGTAGTTTTGTTTAGAAATTTTCAAACGTAAAAATCATGCCAATCTTATTTCACTTATATCCCCACCCATTTCCTCCCTACTGGATTATTTAGAAGCAAATTTTAGACATTATTTCATCCACAAATATTTCATTATACATCTCTAAGACGTAGAGCCTTTCCAAAAAAGATAACCACAATATTATTACAACACGTAAAACACTTAGACTTTTTGCTTGAATATCTAATCTGTTCAGATTTCCTTCACACACACACACATATGCTCTCTGAATTAGGATCCAAAGAAAGTCTGCAATTGCAATTGTTGATATGTAAGTGTATGTATATACCTTAACTCTTTATAGGTCCCCCTCCCTCTCGTTTTCTTCAAATTATTGTTAAAGAAATCACATAGGGTAGGGGGGCGCTGGTAAAAGAGGGCAAAGCGGGGATAAATGGTGAAGGAAGCAGGCTTGACTTTGGGTAGTGAACATGCAATACAATATACAGATGATATTTTATAGAATTGTATACTTGAAACCTATATGATTTTATTAACTAGAGGCCCGGTGCATGAAATTCGTGCATGGGGGGGTTCCCTCAGCCTGGCCTGCACCCTCTCGCAATCCAGGATCAGGCAGGCAGGCAGGCAGGCCAGTGGTTAGGAGCCAGTGGTCCCAGATTGCGAGAGGGATGTCCGACTGCCGGTTTAGGCCTGATCCACAGCTAACCACTCTGCCTGCCTGCCTGCCTGCCTGCCTGATCACCCCTAACCACTTGCCTGCCTGCCTGATCACCCCTAACCATTTGCCTGCCTGCCTGATCGCCCCTAACCACTCTGCCTGCCTGCCTGATCGCCCCTAACCACTCTGCCTGCCTGCCTGATCGCCCTTAACCGCCTCTGCCTCAGCACCCACCACCGCAGCTTCATTCACAAGGATGTCCAGAAGGTTGTTTGGCTGTCCGGTCTAATTAGCATATTATGCTTTTATTATTATAGATGTCACGCCAATAAATTAAATGAAAATAAAAAAGAAACCACATAGTTTGCCTTATAACGAGTCCCACACCTGGATTGCATCTCTCTTTTTTTAAAAAAAAAAAAATTTTTATTGATTTCAGAGAGAAAGGGGGAGAGTATCATTGATCAGCTGCCTCCTGCACTCCCCCTTAAAGAAAGCACTTTATGGCTCCTCTTTGGCATATCTGAATTGCCAGCATCACTAGTCTGGTGATATTATTAAGTAAACTAGAGACCCGGTGCATGAAATTCATGCACGGGGTGGGGGTGTCCCTCAGCCCAGCCTGCACCCTTTCCCCTCTCCAATCTGGGACCCCTTGGGGGATGTCCGACTGCCGACAGTCGGACATTCCTCTCACAATCTGGGACTGCTGGCTCCTAACGACTTGCCTGCCTGCCTGCCTGATTGCCCCTAACCACTCCCCTGCCAGCCTGATTGACACCTAACTGCTCCCCTGCCGGCCCAATTGCCCCCAACTGCCCTCCCCTGCAGGCCCGGTCCCCCCCAACTGCCCTCCCCTGCAGGCCTGATCACCCCCAACTGCCCTCCCCTGCCAACCATCTTGTGACAATGTGGGGGGCGGCCATCTTGTGACAACTTGGGGTGGCCATCTTGTGGCAGCCATCTTGTGATGACGTGGGGCGGCCATCTTTGTGAGGGCACGAGGGTCAATTTGCATATTACCTCTTTATTATATAGGATAAGGGTTATTTGAACACAAGTACTGTGGTACCATGACAGTAGATCTGATAACTGAGGTGGCTACTGAGTGTCTACTAGCAAAAGGTGGATTGTATATACAGCACAGATACACTGGACAAAGGGATGATTCATGTCCTGAGTGGGACAAAGTGGGATGGTGCGAGATTCCATCATGCTACTCAGAATGGAATGCAATTTAAAACTTATGAATTGTTTATTTCTGGAATTTTCCATTTAATGTTTTCTGACCTCATTTGACCATGGGTAACAAATTATGGAAAAGTGAAACTGTTGATAAGGGGGATCTACTGTATTCAATATAAAGAGTTGGTTTTGCCCTGGATGGTGTGGTTCAGTTGATTGGAGTATTGTTCCATACACTGAAAGGTCATGGGTTCAGTTCCTAGTCAGAGCATATTATTATACCTAGGTTGCAGGTTTGATCCCCAGTTGGGGCGTGTATGAGAGGCAACCAATTGATGTTTTTCACATCCGTGTTTCTCTCCCTCTCTTCTTCTCTAAAATAAAAAGCAAACAAACATATCCTTGGATGAGGATTAAAAAAAAGATTTGGGTCTATAGAATCCTTTAAAGGTGAACAATGATTTTTCTTTTGGATTTGGGTCCAGTAATTCTTTTTTTTTTTTTAAATATATTTTATTGATTTTTTACAGAGAGGAAGGGAGAGGGATAGAGAGTTAGAATCATCAGTGAGAGAGGAACATCAATCAGCTGCCTCCTGCACACCCCCTACTGGGGATGTGCCTGCAACCAAGGTACATGCCCTTGACTGAAATCGAACCTAGGACCCTTCAGTCCGCAGGCTGATGCTTTATCCACTAAGCCAAACCGGTTAGGGCCCAGTAATTATTTTTTAAAAAATATTTTTTTTATTGATTTCAGAGAGGAAGAGAGAAGGAGAGATAGAAACATCAATGATGAGAGAGAATCATTGATCGGCTGCCTCCTGCACGCCCCCTACTGGGGATTCGAGCCTGCAACCTGGGCATGTGCCCTTGACCAGAATTGGACCCGGGATCCTTCAAATTCACAGGCCGACACTCTACCCACTGTGCCAAACCAGCTAGGGCATGTCCGGTAATTCTTAATGTCATCTCTCTCTCTCTCTCTTTTTTTTTTTTGTTAATCCTTACCTGAAGATATTTTTTCCATTGATTTTTAGAGAGAGTGGAAGGGAGGGGAGAGACACAGAGAGAGAAATACCAATATGAGAGAGATATCCATTGGTTGCCTCCTGCACATGTCCGACCAGGGCGGGATCTAGCCTGCAACCCAGGTACATGCCCTTGACCGGAATTGAACCTGAGGCCCTTCAATGCACACACCAGCATTCTATCCACTTTGCCAAACTGGCTAGGGTTGTCATCTCTTCATTGAACCCTTGAATTATTGTGTTTTTTTTCTCCTTATTTCAGCCTGATGATCCCATAATGCTATGTGTATCATAAAGTACTTAGAGCTTTTTGTACCTGCTGGTTAATGCAAAATATATTCTCATTATTTTAGGTCCACCTAGAAATCAATGATTTAAAACTGATTTCACAAGAAGAAGCAGATAGTCCTTTCGACAGTGGACAGGGAAGCTGTGAAACAATTGGACCCTTGAGTGAAGGAGGTTTGTAATAGTACTTTTATATTTAGAAATATAATGTGGGGGCTTGGGTTGTAAGTGGGTTTGATTAATTTTATTCTCTTGATTTATTAGGTTATTAATGCCCAATTTTATAACTTTTTATTATGAAAGCATAATAGTTGTGTTGTAACCTTTTGAGAATAATAATTTCTGTTATATTACTTAATATATAAAATGTTAAGAAGCTACCACATTGCCTGGTTGAATGCATTCATCCCATAATAAAAGAATTTGTAACACCTTCCAGGATGATTAGAACAACTTTTCCTGTTGTAAAGATATATACAGTAGTTACATTTTTCAGTGAGACATTTTTCTAGTGAAAATATTTTCCAAATGTACTTTTAGGTTTGCTTTGCTACAGTCAGTTCTTAGTGGTAGTTACATAATTTTACAAGGTGATATATCACTTGGATAATTGGATATATTTTTGGATGATTGGATAGGTTTAGTAGAACTAGGAGAAAGGCCAAATGACAGCAGACTGCTAAAAAAATTTTGTTTCCTTCAGATTCTGATGAAGAGATATTTGTGAGTAAGAAATTGAAAAGCAGGAAGGTGCTACACGACAGTGATTCTGAAAGAGAAGAACCAGATGCCTCTCCAGAGAAAGCTAGCTATGATATTGTCGAAGAGGAAAATAAAGAGAACTTATATGCCGGAAAAAATGGGAAAGCCAGAAGGATGTACAAAACTCTGGCAGACAGTGATGAAAGTGACATGGAGGAGGAAGAGTCTTTGTACCAGGAAAATCTTGAAACCCAAGTGACATCTTCCTTAGAGCTGGGTCGTCAATCTGAAAACTCTGTGGACTTGACAGCTAGTAGAAAGATTTCCAAAAAACCCGTACGTGATAAAGAAGGAACTGAAGGGAAAGCAAAAGTAAAATCAAAGAGAAGACTGGAGAAAGAGGAGAGAAAAATGGAAAAAATTAGGCAGCTAAAAAAGAAGGAAACAAAAAATGAGGTACATTTTTAAAAATATATATTTTTATTGCCCTAACTGGTTTGGCTCAGTGGATTGAGTGTCGGCCTGCGGACTGAAGGGTCCCAGGTTCGATTCCAGTCAAGGGCACATGCCTGGGTTGTGGGCTCGATCCCCAGTAGGGGGTGTGCAAGAGGCAGCCAATCAATGATTCTCTTCCATTGTTGTTGTTTCTCTCTCCTCTCCCTTCCTCTCTCTGAAATCAATAAAAATATATGTATAGAAACATCAACGTTAAGAGAGAATCATTGATTGCCTGCCTCCCGCACACCCCCCACTGAGGATCTAGCCTGCAACCTGAGTATGTACCCTGACTGGGAATTGAACCGTGATCCCCTGGTTCATGGGTCAATGCTCAACCACTGAGCCACACCGGCCATGCAAATTAGGTACATTTTAAAGAACAATTTGCTATTTCTAATGCAGATTAACATTTTGGAAAGGATTGTTTTTAGTTCTTGAGGTTTTTCTGCATTCAGAATATAGCTTTGAATTTATTGTTTTTGCATTGTGAGTAATGAGGTATGTGATTTAAAACTTGGTGTCATTTTCCATTTCATATACATGAAGGACACTTCCAAATATATGGGTTTCTGATCTCTGAAAGTTAATTTTCAAAAAAGGATTTTTCATGCGTTTATCAGTCAGAAATCTTGCTTGCTAACTAGAAAACACCATCCTCAAGTTTTATAGACTAATTGCTTAATAAGTATTGAATTGACTTCAAAAATACTTACTATTTTGTAAGTTAGTTTTGGACAGTTTGCATAAAATCACAGCCTGGACTTCAAGGGATGACTATGTGTTAGGAACCAGTGAGGATGTTCTAGAATGCCATGTATTTGTCTGTTGGTGAAACATGGGCTTTTTCTGGCCTGATCCAGATAGCCTTGTGTTGTGAAATTGGATTCTGAAATGATTGGGTTTTGCTTTTTCTTTATGCATTATCCAGGAAGAAGATGTGAAACAGCCATTTACTGATAGTGGCTGTCTTCTTGTGGATGAAGATCTTTTTGAAACTGGGTTGGAGGAGGAGAATAACTCTGCATTGGAAGATGAAGAGTCGCTAGAATCCATAAGGGCAGCTGTGAAAAATAAAGTAAAAAAACACAAGGCAAGTAAAAGATTATTGCAGTAGGAGCTACCCTATTACTTCTAAGTTTTGCATTATTTTCTGACTTACTTTTGGAACCTTAATTTTTTTTAAAGTGATAGACATACTAACTTGTTTAGAAACTAGTATTTTGATTGCCCTCATAGAAATGTTGAGGGGAGGGGGGAATAAGATACTTTATGTTGTGTAAGAAGCAGAGAAATAAGGGGGCAGAGATGTAAATTTTATAACTGTGTGGCCTCTAAGAAACGAACCAATAGGGTTTCAGGAAGGGTATAAAGGAAACGTATCAGTCAAAAGCATTGTTATCCTGAGTGATTGGGAGCATAATTGTTTTTCCTAAGATTATCTTTAGGTGCCTGGGAGTCATTGTCTCTCCTTAGGGGAAGATGTAACACAGGTATAAGAAACAAGAGCCCAAACTCCATTTGAGACATCTAATTTGTTTTCTAGGCATTATAGTGTGCTGTGTTTAAAATTTTCTATTTGATAATTATTGGCATATTACTAATGTAGCATGATGTATGTTGGAGCATAAAAGCAATCTTTGAGTAAGCTTATTTCAGGTTCATTTTTGGCCATGTTATTTAACTTGTCATCTCTTTTAGAAAAAGCAACTATCTTTGGAGAGTGGCATTTCTTCATATGAAGAAGAAAGTGAGTTATCAAAAGGCACCATGAGGAAGGTGAGGTAGAGTCCCATACTGTATAGTTGTCATGTGGTCTCTTTCCCCAGGAGACTGAATTTCTCAGGGATAATATTTTATCATGTTTTCCTGGTACCCAAGATAATGCTCTGTACATGGGAGGGACACAAATATGGATTGGATTGAATTAATTCTTTGTGACTTGCAAATGAATGAACTCCTTGGGTTAATATTGTATTGAGCTTATTTGTGCTTACTATTACCTCTTCGTCCTCTTTTCTTGGAAAGAGCAAACTCTCTTTCTGAATGTCTATATGTAGCATTAATGTACTCTCACTTTTTGTTTTCTTTAAGGAAAGGAAGGCAGCCAAGTTAAGTAAGGAAGCATTAAAAAAACTACACAGTGAGACTCAGCGCCTTATTCGAGGTAATCCAAATCAGTACAGTAAACTTTGAGGCAAATCACAGTATTTCTTTGTAAGCTCAATTTAGATGGGGATTTTTGCTTGTTTAACACTCCTCCTAATATGAATTGGGTTGTAATATCAAGTTTAGAATGGATCTTGGTGTGGTGGATGGCTATTGTTCTGAAGCCCCTGGGACATTACTACAAACAGAAAATTTTCAGAACTATAGTCGTGGTAAGGAGGAAAGTCTTTTTTGTTTTTGTTCTTTTTTTTTTTTACAAGTTTTATGAGTTTATTTCAGTTCATTTGAGCCAAATTGATGACATGCTGGAAAGGAAGATCTTAAATGCTCCCAGGAGGTTTTTTTGTTTTTCATGGTTTTCTATGGACCAGCTGCATCAGGATCCCTTTGGGAACTTGACAAATATGTAAATTCTTAGCCTCCAGAGAAAGTCTGATTCAATAGGCTTGAAATGGGGTCCAAGAATCTGTATTTTTTAAGAACTTCCTGGACCAGTTTGATTTCACAACTAGTTTAAAAGCACTGGTCTATCTTGGTGGGCGGGGGGTTAGGGGGTGTTCCCCGTAGAGGGGAGGAGATGGGAAGAGATTAACCAAAGAACTTATATGCATAACCAATGGACACAGACAATAGTGTGGTGAAGGCCTGGGCTGGGGCAGGGGCTAGGAAGAGGAAAGCTAAGGAGGGGGTTGTTGGAGGACATCTGTAATACTGTCAACAATAAAAAAATAAAGTATTTTTTTAAAAGCCACTGGTCTTCAGGGATTTCTTTTGTACTAAAATCCTGTCTTTATTAAAGCCAGGATTGTTTTCTATTTCTGGTGATGGCTTTGGCTTACTGTTTAGTTAACTGAATATAAAGCGACATTTCAGAATATACAGTATATAGATTTGCTTGTTTTGTTCCATTTTGTAGAGTCTGCACTTAATCTTCCGTATCATATGCCTGAGAATAAAACCATTCATGATTTCTACAAACGTAAACCCCGGCCCACTTGTCAGGGAAATGCCATGGCCCTACTAAAGTAAGAACCCTCTTTCCTGTGATTATAATTTTCATAAACATTCCATTTTGTAGCAAACAAAAAGTTCAGATTCTTTACACCCTTCATACCGATTTAACTGGTTCATTCTGTGCTAAATGATGAGAATGTTTCCCATTTAGGATAACTTTCAACTCCAGCTTATTTCCCCTTCCCTAGGTCATCTAAGTATCAGTCAAGCCATCACAAAGAAATCACAGACCCTGCAAACACAACTGAGATGAGCAGTGACCATCATAGCAAAGATTCTGAGCCAACAACAGGTGCAGGATATGAAATGGAAGCTAATGCACTCCCTGCAGTTTCAAAGGAACTCCAGATGACTACTAGATCAGATGAGTCTTGCAGTAAAGATCTGATGGTAAGTGAAGAGCCAGAAATTCAGGAGAAACAGGAGCAGAGGGATACTAGACCTTCTCCTGGGGACAGCTCAGTGGCACAGCAGGAATCCAGCTTCCTTGGGAACAAGGTCAGTGACGGGTCTCAGACTGCAGGGCGTGTGGCACTTGAACCTGATGCCCTGGAGGGAGAAGGCCTGCAGAAAACAGAAGAAGCAGATGAGAAGGTGGAAGAGCCCAGGCAGCAAACCAAATCAGCGGCAGTCGTGCCACCTGAGAAAGTGAGGAGATTCACACTGGATAGACTTAAGCAACTGGGAGTGGATGTTTTCGTTAAACCTCGGCTGGGTGCTGATGAAGATTCCTTTGTGGTACTTGAAGAACCTGAACCCAACAGAGGTAATCCTTTGAGTTGTGGGGGGCCTCTCCAGAGTGATTTATTCAGGCAGCATTCAATTACATGCCACCTTGGAGGACAGGGAACCCAGGAGAAGCCAATAACCACACATGATCTTATTCTACAGATGTGCAGGCACATCCTGTTTTATTGTGCTTCACCTATTGCACTTCACAGATACTGCATTTTTTTAAATTTTTTTTTTTACAAATTGAAGGCAGGACCCTCCACAGCAAAATGATTATGACTTGCTTTATTGTAATACTAGCTTTATTGTGGTGTTCTGGAAACGAACTCGCAATATCTCTGAGGTATGCCTGTACTAGATAGGGTAGAATCCCATTTAGATAGATTTGGCAGTGTATCAGAATATTCTAAACCTTGTTTAAAATTGAAGCCTGTTCATATATAAAAGAGATACATTACTATTGTGTTATGATATGACATTCATAAAAGCATTACTATTCAGTTTTTTACAATTAAAGAAAAATATTTTGGTTCAGGAAATTGCAAAACTGAATTTCTTTGCTTCTTCTTTTTTTTTATTTTACTCTATTCAGCAAATACTAAACTATCCACTACATGCAAGATGCTATAGAGCATACCAAGGGAAATCTGACATCTGTTCTACACTGTTTATGGAAAAAATTAAATAATGTGGAGAAAAGGGGAAAAAGATTAAAATTTCTTTCTTTGCTGAAAGAAACTTTTAGAATAAAGTGCCTTGGGCCCTGGCTGGGTAACTCAGTTGGTTGGAGCGTCATCCAACCAAGGTTTCGAGTTCGATTCTCGGTCAGGGCACATAAGTAGGTTGTAGGTTTGATCCCCAGTTTGGGTATGTATAGGAAGCCAGCTCTCTCTCACATCAGTGTTTTTTTCTCTCTCTAAAAAAATCAATAAAAACATAATAACAATAAATTAAAAATAAAATAAAGTGCTTTTGGAATTCAGAGGAGGGATAAGTTTCTTCCAATAGGTGGTTAAAAAAGGCTTGAAGAATAGGTGGATGCCATTTCTTGTTCATTGCCTTCCCCTACTTTGAGTAGGCTCTTCTGACTTGTTCCCTACTCTATACTCAGTGCTTCCACAGGGGATGACACATAGTAGGCATTCATATTTATTGAATGAATGCATGATCTTTCAAAGAGAACTCAAGTATTATTACCACTTTAGGTAAACTTCCTGACTCAGGTAGAATTGGGTGTTGCCTTTGCATTAAAGCAGTGTAGCATGACAATTAATAGCTTAGGCTTTATATCTAGACCAGAGTTTGAATCTAGACTATGTTACTTACTGTTTAACCTTGAGTATGCTCTTTGGCCTCTCTAAGCCATCTTTTAAAAACAGAAATTGAAAAAATAGCACTCTTGTTTCACAAGGCTACCGAGAGGATTTGTTAAAATCATGAATACAATTAGATAGCATAAAGAAGCACTCAACTAGTGGCTGCTACTTTTACTAGTGTTACTAGTGAAGTTAATACATCAATATTCACTAAACAGTTTATGGTTGGCAGGTACTATGTTATCCACAGTATTTGGTGTGTAAAATATGCTCAATGAGTCTTTGTTAATTGAATAGATGGGCTTTGTGGAAGTGGAGAGGACATTCTTGGAAGGAACAGGAAGAATGGTACATATTGAGAAGTTGTGTAAGTCAGTTTGACCAGAACAGAAGGTGGGAGGGAAGAGTTGTGTAACAGCCTAGCCGGTGTGGTTCAGTGGTTGAGGGTCAACCTATGAACCAGGATGTCATGGTGAAAGTTTTGTTCTGTTGGACTAGAAATTATCTAAACAGTTCCAGACTAAGAGAGAGAACAAACGTTTTTGGTGTTTTTTTTAATATTCACTGGAGGTTATTTTTTCCATTGATTTCTAGAGAGAGTGGAAGGGAGGGAGAGTGGAGAGGGAGAGAGAAACATCGATGTGAGAGATACATTGATTGGTTGCCTCCTGCACGTGCCACAACTGGAGCTATGGAACCTGCAATTGAGGTATTTGCCCTTGGCTGGGAATTGAACCTGAGACCCTTCGGTTCTCAGGCTGACACTCTAACCACTGAGAAAACTGGCCAGGGCAAAAACAAACATTTTTTGAGTACTTGGTATACTAGACACTGCTAAATTTTGTTGTATGGAACCAGAAGTTACCTAAGCAGTCCTGGACTGAGAGACAGCAAAGGGAAGAAACTTAATTTTGAGTACCTACTGTGTTGATTCTTTATTAATTGTTTTGTATACAAGTTGGGTGTGGTTCAGGGGCAGCCTTAAGGAGAATTTCCTTTCTGATTGTATTGTCTAAGCTAGCATAACAGTTTCACCAAAAAACTTTTCCAGTCCTGCTGCTGAGTTACATCACTGATTGGATTGTCATTTTCTTTTTTCTGTTTTTTAATTGACCTTGCCCATTTTTAGTAAGATTTTCAATAAATAGTGAAATGTTCCAAATAGGGAATTTTTTAAAAGGAGCCCTTGAATAATCAAGAATGATGGCATTTTTCCGATCAGTTTGTACTTTAAAAAAAAGAATTGCACATATTTAGAAACTTCATTTGTAAATTTCTACCCTAAATGACTTTTAAGTATGTTAAAGAAGAATTGCAGCAGTCCATTAGTTTGGGTTAAGTTATATGAATTCACAGTGGTGTTAGTAGCAAAGGATGTTTGGTGTTTCTGCATTGTGTGTTTTTTTCTTACAACTATGTTTCTTAAAAAACTTAGCTTATAATTTCTAACTGAAATCATAAAGGAAAGAGTTTGAGCATGGCAAACTGACATACTGGTTGGCACTTGGGTTTAGAACTGGAAGCCTTGAAGCAGCGTTTCTGGAAGCATGCTAATCCCGCAGCCACACCCAGGGCTGCTCAGAAGGTAAATGTGAGCATCGTCGTGAAAGAGGTGGGCACTGATGGTAAGCAAGAGCTGAAGGCCGATGTGGTACCTGTGACTTTGGCAGCTGAGAAGCTGGATGGAGTAAGCCACACAAAACCAGGTATTTGAGTTGACCTTTTTTTTTCTTTGTGCCTTGTACTCTGATCAGTCTTTATGCCACTGAAGAGACGGTAGTGAAAAGTTACAGGCCCTGGCCGAGGAGCTCAGTTGGTTCATCCCCAAACCCCAAGGTTGTGGGTCCAGTCCCCAGTTAGGGCACATACAAGAATCAGTCAAACAACAAATTGATATTTCTCTTTCTATATCTGTTGAAAATCAATACATTTTTTAAAAAGTGATAGAATCTTTTTTCTTGGAGACTTGGGAAAGTGGACAGCAGTACCTCTAGCATGATTCATGTGTAGCATTGCCTAGAGGTCCTGGGTAAGATGACTTTATTCCTTAAAATAGCCTTTATCTTATTTTAAGAAAACGAAATATCTATTGTAGAAAATGCATGAAAATAATAAACAAAAGTTCTACAGTTTTCTGTGTATCTATCCTTTTAAACTCTAGTTACATGTTTGTTTTAAAAAAACAATAATGTGATAACACCATTCATTCTGCTTTGTAATCTGCTTTTTTGTTTTCAGTGTGTTAGGGACAGGTCTGTTGTTCCCACTCCCACTTTGAAAATATGAGTAATGTGTCACATAGAAAAAATTTAAAACACCGAGAAAAAAATATAAATGAAAAATTAGTATTAGTCTTCCCAAAGGCAACTGTTAACAATTTTTTGTTTGTCCTAGGAAAATTCATATGTATATACCATTGTTGTGTGTGTGTGTGTGTGTGTGTGTGTGTGTGTGTGTGTGTGTGAGAGTGAGAGAGACAGAGAGACAGAGATTGACAGAAATTGAATATTTATTCTGTGCCAGGCATTGCTCTAGGTGCTTTACAGAAAATAGTATTAGTATCCTTATTTTATATATGAGGAAATTATATACAAAGCATTTACACAACCTTCTCAAGTACTAGAACCAGTAGCCTAATCCAGACCCCCTAACCCCTGAGTTCAGATACACATTTTGTTGCTTTTGAGGGTTGTTTTTTTTTTTAACAGCTGCATAAAATTTCATTGTATGAGTATAACATGATTTGTTTAACCATACTCCTATTAATGGACATATTATGTGTTCCAGTTTTTGGTATTTCATATAAGGTACTTCCTAGTATGAGATATATGTTGCTATATCTGGATGCAAAATTTCTTACATTGAAATCAAATTTTGATGTATATCATTTCATTGTTCTTCAAAATAGTTGTCCCAATTTATACTCTGAATAATATAAAAGTTTCTGTTTCCTCCTGTTAACTCATATTATCAAACCTAAGTTTTGCTAAATATATAAAAAATGGTATCTCTTTATTTTGATTTGTAGCTCTTTAATTAGAAGTGAGGTTAAACATTATTTTTAACTTATTTATTAACAATATATTCACTTTCTGTGAACTCCCAGTCCATATCCTATACCCATTTTACTCTTGAATTGTTTCTCTTTTTCTTCAAAATAGATCAATTTATCAATGTTTTCTTTCATGGCTTCTGAGCCAGAGACTATTGAAGTCCCACTCCTCCTCCCTTTTTTCCCCCTTTTAATAACAAATTTATGATCTCTGCATAGTATATTATCCCAGAGTGTAGAACATAATTCTGGAAGTTCTCTTTTACACTTGACTTCATAATAATCCCCATTTGTTAAAGTAACAAAAGCCTAGAGTACTAAGATCTCTGCCCTTTTGGGATGTGACTAGAACACTCCTGGAGTTGCCTAAAACGCACACTTCCATTATTGATGTGTGGAGTCAGTCATTATGTCTAACGCATGCCTTCATATTTCTGTTCAGGTGAAAAGCTTCAGGTGCTGAAAGCTAAACTGCAAGAAGCAATGAAACTCCGAAGGTTAGAGGAGCGCCAGAAGCGCCAGGCGTTGTTTAAATTAGATAATGAAGATGGATTTGAAGAAGAGGAGGAGGAGGAGGAGGAAGAAATGACGGATGAGTCTGAGGAAGATGGAGAAGGGGAGGAAGAGGATAAGTTAGAGGAAGAGGAGGAAGAAGGCAGTCACGAGGTTTCTGGCAATTATGTAATTTTGTTACTTGGTCATGATGAATAAGGGAAAAAAAGAATCTGATTTGAAGGATTATAATAAGCATGTTCAATTGTATAAGAGATTTTGGGGGCAGACATGAATGCAGCTAGCTCATGTGTACCTCAGTCTTAGTGCATTCAGTTTAGTTGGCACCATTGAATACCTACAGTTCTCAGAGCCATGGCTTGTGTTAGTTTATATTATGTAACACAATGCTGGTATGAAATGGCTTTGAGTGAATAAGGACTTTTATCTTTGTTGTTTATTTAGGTTTCTTTGTTCAGAATAAAAAGCAGTTTTAACCTTGGCCAAGCTGAGGCCTGGAATCAATTCTTCTTAGGCAGGCCGAGACCTTCCTGTGTTAATTGCATTCTTGTTTGAGGAGGGTATTTGTAGGGTCTCTCACCCGCCGCTGAGGGAACATAGATGATGACACGATTTTATGTATTAGAAAAATGAAAAGCTTCCTTGTTTGAACACTGGAATCACTTGAAAGAGCTGGTTAGTAGTTAGCCTGGGGAGAGAAAGAAGAAAGCAATGGCTGAACTGGGTAGCATGTCACAGTCTGTAGTTGGTTTTAGGTCAGTAGTCATCCTGCAATCTCAGGCTAATCATTTAACCTCTCATTGCCTCAATAAAATGTTAATTCCAGTTTTCTTTCATAATTTTAAAGCAATTTTGGGAGGGTAAAAGGTAAAATAAGTATAAAAGAACTCTAAAAGTGTAAGGGAGAATTATATTATTGATAATGGTGGGACCCAATTTCTTTCAGGTTTACCTTTTCAGATATAAGATGTGACCAAGCAGCCATATTTCAGGCCAACAGTGTGTTTGCTTTAAAATTTTTTTGACGTGTATTATTTTGTTTTGGGGTGGTGTGATTGATAAAGACAGCAGAATTCCTTCTCGGTAATGAAGAAGTGGAAACCAAAGATGAGAAAGAAATGGACAAAGAAAACAATGATGACAGTAGTGAAATTGGCAAGTCAGTTGGCCTTCCGTCTGTTCTTAAGCCTCTCTCATCAGATTCCACCGTTCTCCTATTTAAAGACAACTCTTCCAAGATGGAGTAAGTAATTCTTTCTAAGGAAAGATAAGATTCCCTTGGATTTGCCCCTCTAGTAAGAAGCAGGAACAGATACTCAAACAGTTTACTTTCTTGTTTTGTAATTACTTTCCTAGTGAAGAAAAATCAGAAACAGATGAAAACTCAAGCAAAAGGCCTAGCAAACTGGGTAAGTAGTGACTCTTTCACAGATCTGTTTGATCTTTCATTTTTGATACTTAACGACTGATTCCATAAGGTTCCATTTTTTGAACCCTAATGGAATTTTCCCAGTCTTACATGTGGCAATGAAAGCAGTTTATGAATTAGAATTTTTTTTTTTGGTCTGGTTTTTTAAAACTTATATGCAGTTTCTTTATAGTTGACCATGGACATCTAATAGGTCTGTAGTTAAGTGTATTGATTGTGTGAACCATGAGACATTTCCATGTAGTTCAGAGGGAGATGTGTAAGTGAATGGATAATGGAGAGACTGATCATAGGCATTAGGTAGGGTGACAGACGGAACTTTCAGGTGTTACTTAGCTCAGAGTGATAAGCCTAGATTAACTTAATGTTTGGGAACATATTTGAGAGACTTGCCTGTGAATGTTACCTGACAGTTTCCTCCTCAATTCTTTTTCCTAAACAAACCCACTCTATTTCCAGAATCACACACCTAAAAATGACTTCTCTTTCTTTAGATGAAGAGGATTCATGCTCATTGCTAACAAAGGAGAGCAGCCACAATAGCAGCTTTGAATTGATTGGCTCCACAATTCCATCCTATCAGCCTTGCAACAGACAAACAGGCCTTGGGACTAGTTTTACCCCTTTAGCAGCAGGATTTAGATCTCCTTCCCCTGGGCTATTTCGAGCCAGTTTGATCAGCTCAGCTTCTAAGGTAAGATGGTAATGGTTTTCTGATCTCCCGCTTTTGCTTCCCACCATGCTAAGGAAAATGTATCTGAGCCAACCAACTCCTACCCCATTATGTGTGTTCAGTTTAAAAATCCACCCGGTGTATTAAAAACAAGCTTCATCCAGTGTTCTTACTTTCTTGGAGATATTTTTCTTTATGCTTCTCTTGGCTATTCATTGTCCTCCTCAATTGCAGTTGCCTGAGAACAGATTAAATATTGCAAATAGCAACTTCTGTTGTTGTCATGACAGTGAATGATATTTGTAAAATGTTATGTTTTTGTTTGGTTTTATTTTGGTGCCAGAGTTCAGAAAAGCTGTCTGAGCCTTCACTTCCCATAGAGGATTCCCAGGATCTATATAACGCCTCCCCAGAGCCTAAGACACTTTTCCTAGGAGCAGGAGATTTCCAGTTCTCTTTAGAAGATGACACGCAGAGCCAACTGTTGGATGCAGATGGGTTGGTAGTTTTATGTTTTTGTGGGTGGGAAGGCGCTGGGCACTGCTTAATTTTGTTTAAAAATAAAGTGAGCTTCTGTCACTCCATCTGTGCTTTCTCGTCTGAGAAAGAGAAGATGCACAGACCATTCGTATTACATTCTGCAAGCTTGAACAAAGTCTCTCCAGAAAGTGGAATGTAAATAGCCCTTGCTGGCATCCTTCAATCTCTGCCTCATTTGAAAGGCATAGCTCTTGTAAAGGCATCAGAATTTCATGTGTCCATCCTATTATGTTATGATTGTTGGGTGGGATTGAAAATTGACAGGCCTGTGGTGCATTACATGGCCATAACACCAAGCCCTACTCTAGCATCATCTGAAGCCAAAGTTATCCCTTTGCCCTTTACCTTCTGAATAGCATTTATTCTTTCGTAAAACTTTCCCCTCTTTAGACTATCACAAAGCTGAAGGTTGAATCTTTTGTCTTCTGGTTTGGGATTCAGCTTCTAACTTCGGTATTGGAGACGAGTTGGCTTTTTCTCCCACTACTTTGTTTTTCTCCCTAGAGCATTTCTTACACTCTTCATTGTGCTTGTAGGTTCTTAAATGTTAGAAACCACAGGAATCAGTACCAAGCTTTGAAACCTCGATTGCCTTTGGCCAATATGGATGAGAATGCCATGGATGCTAACATGGATGAGCTGCTGGATTTGTGCACTGGAAAATTCACTTCTCAGGCGGAGAAGGCTCTTCCCGGGAAGAGTGACAAGAAAGAGAACATGGAGGAACTTCTGAATCTTTGTTCAGGAAAATTCGCCTCTCAGGGTAAATATCCAACAAAGTGCATCAGGCTTGCCACAGCCAACTACCTTAAACCAGTATCCTTGAAAAGAAGCCCCTTACTCTTGGGTGAAAAGTTTGCAGAAAACAGAGTGCGATGGATTCTTTTATGTAGGTTGAATTCACAGCTTAGCTCCCTGACATTTAGAGCCCTTACTTTCTTAGGGTGGTAAAGTGTTGTCTTAAGATTGCTCTTAATATTTGTGCAAAGCTTAGAAAAGTGTCTGGTGTGTAGTAAATTTAATATAAATGTTAATTTGTTGTTCTTACCTGCACACCTTCTCTTCCCCCTGACACCCCTGCTAAAATGTAAGCTCTGTGGAAGTTGGGATCTTTGTTTTGTTCACTATTGTATCCCTGGTGCCTGGCACATGGTAAGCACTAAATAAGGATTTGTTGAATGAATGAATAGCTGGTGAGGTTTTTTTGGCAAGCGTACTTTAGAACTGTATTGAGCTGGCATGTCTCAGATGGCTGGGAAAAGAGGATAAAGCTGTCATTCCTTGGTGACAGATCTTTTTCTTTGTTGTGATGTAGATGACTCCGCTCTGGCTCCATCAGAGTTAAATAAACAGGAGAAAGAGAGCAGCATGGATGATCCAATGGAAGAAGCACTTGCTCTTTGTTCAGGCTCTTTCCCAACAGACAGGTGAGTCTCAGTGATTGGTGGGAACTTGGGAAGGCCTGGTCTTCTGATAAATTCTGGGGTCAGATTCTCTGGATTTAGCAACAGCCGACCATCATGGGGGCTTCTTATCTTGTTTGAGAGCACTGCAGTGAATCTGAGTCTTATATTTGTGTGTAAGGAAACTATAATGCTTTTATTTAGTTGGTGGAGAATGGGGGGGGAGGGAGGTAAAAATAAGCACATGAAAGTGCTCAAAACTACTAATAATTAGGGAAATGCAAGTCAAAATCACGGTAAGATACTACCTCACGCCCATTAGAATGGCTACTATTAAACACACACACACACACACACACACACACACACACACACCTCCAGAAAATAACAACTATTGGTGAGGATATGGAGAAATTGGAATCTTTGTGCTCTGTTGGTAGGAGTGTAAACAGAAGCTGCTATGGAAAACAATGGCAGTTCCTAAAAAAAAAATTTTTGAAATAGAATATGATTCAGCATTTCCACTTTTGGGTTTATATACAAAAGAAGTGAAAACAGGGACTCAGATATTTGTACCCATGTTTATAGCAGCATCATTTTTAATAGTCAAAAGGTGAAAACAACCCAAATGGATACAAAATGTGTTGTGTGTATGTTATATACATACACAGTAGAATATTATTCAGCCTTAAAAAGGAAGGAAATTCTGATAAATGCTACAACCTAGATGAACTGTAAGGATGTTATGCTAAGTGAAATAAGCCAATCACAAAAATACAAATACTATATGATTCCACTTATTTGAGGCACTTAGAATAGTCAAATTCATAGAGACAGAAAGTAGAAGATGATTGCCAGGGGGTAGGGGGAGGGAAGAATGAGGAGTTGTGTAAAGGATATAGAGTTTTAGTTTTGCAAGATGAAAAGGGTTCTGAAAGTTAGCTCACAACAATGTGAATGCACTTAACACTAGTGAACTGTACACTTAAAAATGGGCCCGGCTGGTGTGTCTCAGAGGTCTCTGTTCAATTCCTGATCAGGGCACATGCCTGGATTGCAGGCTCGGTCCCCAGGAGGCATCCGATCGATGATTCTCTCTCATCATTGATGTTTCTCTTTTTCCCCTCTCCCTTCCTCTATAAAATCAATTTAAAGAAAAACATAAAAAATGTTGAAAAAAGATTAAGGTGGTAAATTTGTTATGTGTTATATCACAATTTTTTTTTTAATTAAAGGCAAAATATCTTGTTTCCTGTTTCTTGAAGATATTTTGTCTTAAAATATTTTCAATTCTTAAATTCTTCTAGTTTGCTTTCAACAACTTACTGATTTGTGGATTTGCATTTTAGGGAAGAAGAAGGTGAAGAGGAGGAATTTGGAGACTTTCGGCTTGTCCCAAATGATAATGAGTTCAGTAGTGATGAGGTGAGTTTGAAGGGAGCAAAGTAATCATAACTGCACCTCATATAGTGCTGCTATATGGGTTTCTTTCCTAGTCTGAGTTCTTAAAAATTCTAGCTCGGCATCTTTCAGAAGCAATTTCGTAGAATAAGATGTTTGGGCAGAAGTTCGTAAACCCTGTTTTAGTTGAGGACACATTTTACTCTGCCTGGCCTTGGGTGGTGTGATCCCATATGATTTTGCAGGATGAACACAGTGACTCTGGTAATGAACATGAGGCCCTGGACGACCAC
This sequence comes from Cnephaeus nilssonii, assembly GCF_951640355.1. NCBI lineage: Eukaryota > Metazoa > Chordata > Mammalia > Chiroptera > Vespertilionidae > Cnephaeus > Cnephaeus nilssonii. The sequence goes on from NC_137078.1 coordinate 80,749,344, forward strand.
GAGGATGACGATGAAGAAGAGCTCCTGAGGCAATCCGAGAAGTTGAAAAGGCAAATGTAGGTGTTATATTCATTCCTTCAGTTGCTAGAAGGTTCTGAAGGTTGAATTGTACTAGAAGCTTGCCACATATTTATCTAAATTTGCTGGTTCTGTTTTTGCTTTTTGTGGTTAGCATAAAATCCATTCACATGTTAGCTCTTGAGTATTCAAAGATGGTCATGTCTTCCTTAAGTGATTTCTGTACTTAAGGAGGTATACTAGGTCTTTCAGCTGTTTCCCACATGACATTGTTTCCATACTCCTCACATACTGGATATTCTCTTTACCTTCAAGTGTGTCGGGCCATATTTCTTGTTCTGGATGCATAGCATACTCCTTAAAACAAGCATGACAAACTCAAAGGCTAGCAGGGGCCAAAGGGCCACGAGTTTGACATGCTTGCCTTAGAACAGTGATGGCGAACCTATGACATGTGTGTCAGCACTGACACGCGTAGCCATTTCTGATGACACGTGGCCGCATGCCGAGGATGAAACATTTGCTGCTCCTGAGGATGAAACATTTGCGACTAGAGTCTTGGAGTTAGTTTTTTCCTCAAAGTGACACACTACCCGAGTTATGCTCATTTTTTTGGCGAAGTTTGACACACCAAGCTCAAAAGGTTGCCCATCACTGCCTTAGAATGGAACCAAAGGTCATAAAAGCTGAGTCACAGTAGACTCTGAGGATCTAGTAGTCAACTAGATTCCCTGGATCTTTTTCCCTGTGAATTACTGTCATTCCAGGTTTTCTTCATACTAGTTTGTTGTACTGATCATGAAAGTAAGCCATTTATTTTAGAATATTTAAAAGAATATGGAAAGATTAAATTAAAAGTCGTCCGTGTTCACCATCCAGAATCTTTATGAAAGTGATGGGGTGGTTTTTGCCCCATCACCTTTTTTATGCATATATTTTGATATAGTTGGAATCTGTACAATTTTTTATATTTACAGCTTTGCTTTCTTTCCCACTTAGCCTATCCATAAGCAATTTCCCAGGATGTTATAAGTTTTATAAAGAACATTTCAAAAGGTATTCAGTATTATATTTTATGTGGATGACTTTTGGAATTCACATATAGGACATCATATTGATCCCTATTAGATTTATATTATTGTTCTTAGCCCATCATTCCATTCTATCAAGATCAGTTTTGGGTTCTAATTTATTACCTGTCAAATTAACTACCTCATACAGCTTTGGATCATCTATAGATTTTTTCTAAAACAGTGGATCTTAAACCATATTTAACTGCAGAATGACAGCTAAAAGTTGAACTCCTCAAAGAGGGTAGATGGAAAGATTGGGAACCTTAGTGGCTAGTAGCCCCTAAAAGAATTCTGCAGAAATGCTAGGATTTAGAGAAACTCAGCTTAAATAAATAAATAAGGCCCTGGCCAGGTCGCTCAGTTGGTTAGAGCATCGTCCCCATGCCAAAGTTGCGGGTTCAATCCTGGGTCAGGGCACATAAAAGACTAAACCAGTGAATGCATAAATAAATGAAACAACAAATGTAACTTTGAGCCTCAATCATGCCTGTAACTTGGGGGTCTTGGTGGACTGTAAGAGATCCAAGTCTATTTCCTTTCTGTACTATTGTGTCTCCTGAAGCTGGTGAGCTTAAAAAACAAGATAGTTTGAACCTTCTAGCAGGTATGTCTCAAATATAGAAGAGATTGAGAGTTCTGGCTTTAAAGTCACCAACCTGATTGAATCCAGGCTCTGCTACCTCCTAGCTGTGTGACCTTGGGTAAATAGTTTATTCTCTGAGTCTCAGTTCCTTCAACTGTAAATTAAAGGGAATAATAGTACCCCCTCCTGAGATAATGCAATGATGTCTGTAAAGCACAGTTACTGGCACACAATATTATGAAATGATAGACTTTTAAGTATTATCAAAATGTATTACTTTAAAGTTAAACATAATATTATTTGAGGTGGTTCTATATTCTAGTTTTCTCATTGCTTCCATATTCTGTGTGTATTCATTGTTGCATTCTCTATTCTTCAAAATTATTTTCCAGGAGATTGAAGAGATACCTGGAGGATGAGGCCGAGGTGTCAGGGAGTGATGTGGGAAGTGAAGACGAGTATGATGGGGAAGAGATTGATGAATATGAAGAGGACGTAATTGATGAAGTACTTCCTTCTGATGAGGAACTACAGAGTCAAATAAAGAAAATACACATGTCAGTATCCCAACAAGCCCTTCTGAGTAATGGGATATGTCTTAAGGCAGCCCTATAACCAGACATAGTGGTGCTCGATTTGAACACCATACTTCTCCTGTTGTAGGAAAACAATGTTGGATGATGATAAGCGACAGCTCCGTTTATACCAAGAGAGGTACCTTGCTGATGGGGATCTGCACAGTGATGGTCCTGGACGAACGAGGAAATTTCGATGGAAAAACATAGGTATCTTGGTAGTTGTCTTTTGTGTGTTTTTTTATTGATTTCAGAGATGGAGGGAGAGGGAGAGATAAAAACATCAATTATGAGAGATAATCATTGATTGTCTGTCTCCTGTACTCTCCCACTGGGGATTGAGCTACAACCGGGCATGTGCCCTGACCGGGAATCAAGCATGCATGCATGCATAAATAAATAAATAAGGCAGGCAGGCAGGCAGGCAGGCCTTGGCCGGGTAGCTCAGTAATATGAGCCATCACCTCCTGGTTCATAGTTTGATGCTCAACCACTGAGCCATGCTGGCCAGGCTTGGTTGTTGTTAGAAAGCAGATGGTGTAATGTGCATGTTTGTCCAGTTTAAGATGACAGTGGAAATCAAAACCGTAGCAGGCTGTTATGAAGTACCTGGTTGTAACCATTATTTTCTATTAGTGAATGGGAAGAGTTTGTGCCAGTATATGGTAAATGCTAAGAGTTCATTTGTGTCTGTCCAGGTGTCCTCTCCTATGGGAATTACTGAGTGCTGATAGCCTTACCTCTTTGCTTTAGATGATGCTTCCCAGATGGACTTGTTCCACAGAGACTCTGATGATGAGCAGATCGAGGAACAGCTTGATGAGACAGAAGCCAGATGGAGGAAGGAGCGAATTCAACGAGAGCAGTGGCTTCGGGACCAGGTAGGAAGTTGGCAAGAAATTCGCCTCTTTTGACCCTCGTGTATGAGGAGAGGACCTAGTCACCTAGCTTGTCACAATGGTTTCAAAGTCTTGGACAGCATATTGCTGTTCCTTTTAATCCTTGAATTTCCTTTTGTGCTTAGAGAAGGTTCACCATGGGCATTTCTTTGTTTGTCCAAAATATATATATATATATTTTTGGTCTAAAGTAAGAAAAGATTGCAAAAAAGGAAAACAAATGATATCCCAGGTATCTTAGCTTCACAATCCAGGCTATGCCAATTATTTGGGGCGAGTTGTGGACTTCTGTTAATGCCGACTTTTATCTAAAGGCACAGCAGGGGAAAATTGTACCTGAAGAAGAGGAAGAAATTGGAGAAGACAGTCAGTTTATGATGCTGGCCAAGAAAGTTACAGCCAAAGCATTGCAGAAAAATGGTGAGCTTCTGGTCCTCCTCAGGGTATAGTCCCCTGGAGATGACTCCAACCTTCAGCGGCTGTTGTAGCTTAGTCATGGGCCTGTGTCTCATATTGTCTTAAAGAAGTGGGGAGAGACAGTGTTCTTAGATCTTTGTCTATTGGGCTGTGCATGTTGTACTTATGAGTGTAGATAGCTGGTTTTGCTTTATGTTCTAAAATAGTTCATAGGAATGAATTCTGATTTTTTTATTTAGTTGCCCAGGATTAAATACCTAAGTGTTTGAGCTGGAATTTGAAGCCAGATATATCTAACTCCAGAGCTGAAGCTCTTAAACATCCTCCACACTTTTACCATTCCTGTTTTTTCTTATTACTGTTAGTGATTAGTCAATAAGTTCAGCTTGGTTGGCTGTCTTCTTGTAGCCACTTGCTATGGTTTCCAGTCACCATTATAAAGTAATCAGAGTTCCTGTGGTTTTAGTTTATTGGTTTAGTTAAAGAGAATTTAAAAGTAATTCTGCCTAATTTTACCCAGAACAAGCCTGTCTGTATTTTTTTCTTTTCAGCCAATCGCACCGTGGTTATACAAGAATCAACACCTTTACTCAGAAATCCTTTTGAAGCCATCAGACCGGGAAGTGCCCACCAGGTTGGTTGGGGACATTGTTAGCCTGACATCATGATCTGCATTGTTATAAAGGCCCAGGTCAAGCTAAGGGAATACTCTCCTTGGGGGAGGGAGGCGGCTGCAGGAAATAGAAGTACCTGGCAAAGGACCCTGCTATTTCTCTTCTGCCGAGTGGGGTCGGAATATGTCCCCTCATGGGGACAGCGACTTCTCATTCTTTCTTTGGCACTTGGATTTTGATACCAGATGACTCTTCTTTCCTCAGCCAAAGACGGGCTCATTGCTAAACCAGCCCAAAGCTGTACTTCAGAAACTGGCTGCCCTCTCTGACCTCAACCCCAGTGCTCCCCGAAATTCAAGAAACTTTGTCTTCCATACCCTTTCTCCTGTCAAGGCTGAGACAGCAAAGGACTCGTCTAAGCCTCAGGTAGGGAATTTGAGAACTGAAAGCAGAATTTATTTATTTTTTAATTTAAAAAATATGTATTTGCGGCATAAAGGCTTATGCTGCGGTGTTAATCTTGCACTCCTCGGTAAGGTACAAGGGGATTGCTACCCACAATGGGTAATCAGTTTTGAAATTTGCATTTCTATTTGTGTGTGTTTTTTCTGTCGTTAATCATTTATGATTTAACTCTGAGTTAAATTAGCTGGAGAGCTGATTGAAGGTAAGCACTGCATGAGGGTTTGAGCTGGCCGTGACTCTCTCTCTGCTCTCCAGGTGAGGAGAAAGGGCCCGTCCATAATGAGAACGCCTTCACCTAAGCGCCTCAAAACAGGTGATAGCACTTCAGGATCGAAGCAGAGCATCTTCACCTACTTGGAAAGCTGACACCATGGGGTGCCAGTGCCTACTTTGAGACTGCTTTGAGAAGTTCTGGCATTGAAAGCTGGAATTGATGCTCACATGGATGGGCCTTCCCTTCCTTCAGAATCGATGCATTAAGATTGTCGACAGAGACTCCAGTTCTTTCCACGGCATGGCTCTGGACATCTCTTTCCTGTCCCAGCATTATTTCCTGGGTTGGCCACTAATCTTAATTCTTCAGTGTTGGCAACATTGACTCATGGGATACTTGGGTGAAGACTTAGTTCCTTCATTAAATATTTGACATTTTATCCTAGCAGCTTCCTGGGTTGATACCTCTTTGTGAAAGGAGGGCTTAGACTGTAGAGGAAGAGGAGGAGGGTAAAGCGTGGCATTACAGAAACTTACAGAAAGCAGTGACTGTCAGTACCAGCATGACTCCTTCACGCCCCTCAGATCTATACCATGGTGACCAGGACCCGGTGAAAGAGCTACTTCTTAGAGAACCTAGGAACCTCTGGGCTGTCCATTAGTCTTGCCCCTTCCATTTTCCTGTTTCCTCTTCCTAAGACAGCCCCAGGTGTCCATCAAACCTTTGCTTCCTTTATCATATGGACTCACACTGGTACCCAAGTCAGAAAGACATTGGCCCCAATTTTCTGGTATATGAGAATGAAGATGCAACATGAGATATCCCATGGGACAGAGAGCTCTCTCCTGGGACTAAATTCTCAATTTGAAACACTTGTTCAAGGACGTCCTTTCTCATCATGACAAAAAGAAGTATAACCAGAGGACAATTTAATACTTCATTACCTATTTTGAGAGAAGACCATCATGGAGTTTAATCAAAATATTGTTAAGAGAGTCCTGGCTGGTGTGGCTCAGTGTGGAGGGTCATCCTGTGCACCAGAAGGTTAGGGGTTTGATCACCGGTCAGAGCACCTACCTGGGTTTCAGGTTCAATCTCCGGTCAGGGTACATGTGGGAGGCAACTGATAACTCTCTCTCTCAAATCAATAAGCTGACTCCTAACCACTTGCCTGCCTGCCAGATTGCCCCTAACTGCGCCCCTTCCGGCCTGATTGACACCTAACTGCTCCCCTGCTGGCCCCATCACCAACTGCCCTCCCCTGCCTGCTCAATCGCCCCAACTGCCCTCCCCTGCAGTCCTGGTTGCCCCCACCTGCCCTCCCCTGCTGGCCATCTTGTGATGATGTGGGGGGTGTCCATCTTGTGACAATGTGGGGACAGCCATCTTGTGACACGAGCGCATGAGGGTCAATTTGCATATTATCTCTTTATTATATAGGATATAATAATTGCCATCACTCCTGAGTTTCCCTAAACTACCATGAGGCACTCAGATTTTAGGCATTCCTCTCCGCGTCCCCCCCCCCCCGCCCCCCTCAGAACTGACCATCACTGCTGCTTTAGGAAAAACATTCCCTGTGAATAATGTGGTTTCACAATCCAGAGTTGGACGTGGGAAGTTGGATGAATTGTGCCAATTTTTTATTGACAGATGGGAACACCAGTTTAATTGATGAAATTAGGGAATAGGTTTTCTCTAGTTGTTTCTAATGCACAAGATGCTGACTTTGACAGATTTCATGTTTGTATATTTGTAATCTTGTAATGAGGAAGATGTATGTAAAGAGGTTTTAATATGTATGTAGTTTTTCAATAAATCTCAGTGCCTGGAGAGCAGGATTTCCTTCCTGTCCAGATCGAATGCTCCTTAGGTCAGTGCCTGTCTAATGTTGAGAGCACGTTCTCAGGCTGTCTCCGACGGAAGCCCGCTGAGTCTGGAGAGAGGCTGCTGCACTTGTCCCCTCACTGGCTTCTCAACTCCAGTGAATGGATCAAATTTACTTGTCAAGTGGTTTGGATTCAGTGTGCAGGTCAGGAGAGTTTACGTAAATGGTAACTGTCTTGCCCTAGCCTGTTTGGCTCAGTGGATAGAGCGCTGGCCTGTGGATCGAAGGGTCCTGGGTTCAGTTCTGGTCAACGGCACGTACGTATTACATCAGTTGCAGACTCCTCCCCCATCCCGACCCTGGTCAGGGCCCATGCAGGAGGCAACCAATCGATGTGTTTCTCTCACATTATTGTTTCTCTCTGTCTTTCCCTCTCTCTTCTACTCTCTAAACAATGGAAAAATATCCTCCAGTAAGGATTAAAAGCAAAACAAATATGGTAACTGTCTTTACAGCCCTTTGATTGGCAGCCACAGGTCCAAGCTGAAAGTTATTGCCCCTCCCTCTGAGAACCTCCATTTATACTTATGAAAGGAGGATAGTAATGCATGCTTGTCTCGGAGTTACTGTGAAGCTTATGTTGGAAAATGTGTGTGACTACATTGTGTCTAGTGTTACTCTGCAAGCATAAGGAATTGCCAGTGTAACAACTGCAGCATGTTTTGCGGACCAGTTCTTAAAGGCCCATGTCTCAAGAGTCTCAGACTTAACATCTTTAAAAATGTTACAGTTTTCCTACAAACCTGCGCTTCCTCCTGTTCCCATTTCAGTAAAAGCCACCTCCACACACCCCGTCACTCAGGCTGAAAATCTGAAGGCCATTCTTTTATTTTTTTTAAGTTATAAAAATTTTATTTCATTTTATTCCTTCAAATCTGAGTTGAAAGAATTTTCTTTTGTTGGTGGTGTATAATATTAAGTTAGTTTCAGGTATATATTTAATATTTATACATATTGTGGACTGATCACCACAAGTCTAGTTAACATCTATAACCATACATAGTTACCAAATACTTTTTCTTGTGATGAGAACTTTGAAGATCTATCCCATGTCCTAGCTGGTTTGGCTCAGTGGATAGAATGTCAGCTTGCGAACTGAAGGGTCCTGGGTTCAATTTCTGTCAAGGGCACATGCCCAGGCTGTGGTCTTGATCCCCAGTAGGGGGTGTGCAGGAGGCAGCCAATCAATGATTCTCTCTCATCATTGATGTTTCTATCTCCCTTCTCTGAAATCAATAAAAACATTTTTTAAAAATAAAAAAGCCCTATCCCTTAGCAACTTTGAAATATGTTGTCCAACAAACCTTTGCTTCCTTTATCATATGGACTCACACTGGTACCCAAGTCAGAAAGACGTTGGCCCCAATTTTCTAGTAGTAGTAACAATAATCACTATGCTGTGCATTATATCCCCATCACTTTATTTTATAACTGAAAGGCATTCTTGACACCTCCTTAGTCCCACAATCAAACAATCTCTAAGTCCTATTATTTCCACTTTCAAATTACATCCTAAATCAGCTCACTTCTCCCAGCGCTATAGCCAATGCCTTTTTCCATGATTTGTTAACTTCTTGCCAGGGTACTACAGTGTGGTCTCCTGATCTCCCCATTCCTATTTGCTTCCCTTCTGTCCAATCTGTGCACAGCAGCAAGAGGGTCACCTTTGTATAAACATAAATTAGAGGATGCCACTTCTCCACTAAAGCCTTCCAATGTCTTCCATTGTACTCAAGTTCAAACTCATGACCTGCAAGGCCCTCTGAGGTATAGCTCTGCCTTTCAACCTCCTATCCACTCTTGCCATTCACATTACACTCGGTTCAGGGCCTTCCACAGTGTCCTTCGTTTCCCCGGAATGTCCTTCCCTCCACTATTCTTTGGCTAATGTATAATTCTCCAGTTGTTAGCTTAGCTCTAAAGAGGACTTCTATTACCACCCCTTTCTTAATTAGGCTACCCACGTTTTCTATTCTTTTTATTAAAATCACCATTTGCTACCTTAATGTACGTTTAGGTCTATCTTCCCCAGACTTAATTCTGTGAAAGCAGAGACCATATCTGTTTTTGTTGGAAATGTATGTTTGGGTAGGGTCATGCCTGGCATATACCCAAATAAGTATTTATTGAGCATTGGGTGATCTGAAGCCCGGAAGAGCTACTGGTGAAAAGCTTGGAGCTGAATGGCCTACAAAGCTGTCTAATGTGGGATAGAATCGAGGTGGTTGCTATGTGAGACCTTAGGTCTGCTCTGCAACTTACAAGTGACGTGACCTTGCATAAGTCATTCCCTCTGTACTTTTCCCCTCAAATGGAAAATGAAGCTGAGGTGAAATGGCTTGGTTTAGCTCCCAGGGTTATAGTTAGGATCAAAGGGACAAATTAATGTGAAATGATTGAGGCTGAGCTAATGCTGGCTAGCCCACTGCCGAGGAAGGGCTGGTGCTGATGCCTCTTATGGTCTGGCTCATTAGGAAAGAGAGGCCAAGCCTTACCAGTCTCCACAACTGCCAGCCCATGGGCCTATCTCAGGACCGGTGATGGCCAGCTGTGTCAGGATGGAGGTCAGCTGTGTGCCTGGCCTCTCATAGTGAGCTAGGGAAATAGGCATGGCTTTGTGTATGGCCGTCACCTTGGATTTTACCTTTTGATACCCAGGTGCCAGATCTCTGTCCCTAGTAGTTGTATTGTCTTGGTCTGTATTATCCACGTCCTTTCCATTCCCTTTCTGTCCTCTCTTCTTTCACCTTAAAGGCTTTTCATTTTCAGTTTATTGATCTAGGTGTCCCCTGTGGTGGGATACCTAATGGCAAAGGGGGGTTTGAAGTAGCTACAGCCTCAGGGTGGTTGGCGGAAACTATGGGACTGGATGCCTGGGTTCTTTCCCGTTACTTTAGAAGGAACCACAGTCTAGTATTCTTGATGGCTGGTGGGCTGGAGGTGGGGGTGAAGAGGCAGCTCCCAGCTCCAGGATGGAGAATCACTAACGGGTGGAAAGTGCTGGGGCAGGTTTGGTTGGGAGTGAGTCGTGATATAGGCTTTTTATCCCCCGTCTCTTTCTCAGAGGCTGAGGGAAGGGAAAAAGCTGACTGCCCACCCCTCTCTTTGTTTGTCTTGTCTAATTTAACTTATGTTATTTATCAAATAGACAGGTTATTTGGAAAACCAGATGGACCCAGGCAAAAATCATCTGGGTTTTCCAAATGTGAAAAATTAGGTTCTGGGGGCCCAGGAGGAAAGGCGTGTGTGTGTGTGTGTGTGTGTGTGTGTGTGTGTGTGTGTGTGTGGTATTGAGGGTACTTTATGTCTCTGTAGTCAGACTTAGAAAGAAATGGCTCCATGACATCCAAGCTTCCCCCCTCCTCCTTTTTCCTTCAAGTTCTTTATGACTGGAATCTAAATGAGAAAACTACAATCTTTATGTTGGTGGCTGGGAGTGCTGAAAGGTTTAATTGGCCAAGGATGGGAATATGTCAGGGATATAATAGAGCAGCAGCTGACAGCTTTCTCTCTCGCCTCCAGCAGAACCAGTGGGTTAGCAAAAGGCACAGAAGCCTCCACCTCTTGTTCCTTCAGTGTCATCCCCAAATGATCACAGCAGTTGTGGAAGTTAGACATTAGGGGAAGAACTTAACATTTCATACCTTCCTGATGATCAGATGGCCAAAGAACACTGAGGAATAAGGATTGTCTCTCCCTTAAATATCCAGGGAAGGAACTAGCTGTGTATTACAACCAGGAATGGTTTTTGTTTGTTTGTTTGTTTGTTTGTTTGTTTGTTTTAATCCTCACCCGAGGATGTTTTTCCATTGATTTTTAGAGAGACTGGAAGAGAGAAGGAAAGACAGAGAAAAATATCGATGTGAGAGAAACACATAATTGGTTGCCTCCTGCACATATCCTGACCAGGGCCCTGGCTGGGGAGGAACCTGCAACCGAGATATGTGCCCTTGACCAGAATCGAACCTGGGACCCTTCAGTCTGCCTGCTGACACTCTATGCACTGAGCCAAACCGGCTAGGGCACAACCAGGAATGTTTAAAGCCTGGGGGTCTGTTCCCTCTGGGTAGCAACATTAGTAAGGAATTGAATCAGGAGGCCATGGAGTCTCGACTCTTGGCAGCAATAGAAGTGTTCTGGCTGAGAGCGAGTGCCATCTCTCTACATACACACATGCACACACAGAACAGAGCCAAGACCCTTTCTGGCCCAAGGAATCTGGCAGTGGCAACAGCACTTGTCCTATTGTGAGTGTCATTTTTTTAAAGTGTCATTGGACTGTGAAAGCCACTTAACTTGATCTCATCTGAATAATCTGAGTTAATACTAGCTCCACAGTGGTGAGGATTAAGTAAAAAAGAATTGTGAAGTGTCTGCCTCCAGGCCTCGCACATAGTAAACCTCAATGAGTGCTTGTTGAATGAATGAATCCATGAATCTGAGCATTAGGGCTCCTGCGACCATTTCCAAAGGTCAGCGTGTAACAGTTTGAATAACTGAGACTTATGTGCTGTCCCGTTGAGCCTGGAGCCTGAGACATGATCCTACCCTGCCATTCATTTAGCACATGTTGGGTATCTGTGGTGTGTGGGGTAGACCCCGAGATGTACCACCCCATCCCCCTTCGATGAAGGCCTTTTGGCCCAGCTACCAGGAACGCTGCCTTCAGCAGTCAGCCCCTTTGGGGATTGCCTCAGCTGCAGAGAACGCCTTGTCCAAGATCATGCCCCTTTTCAGCACAGCCTACATCCAATGACAACAGGGGTATTAATGCCTGGCCATCTCAGCTCATTTCCAAACAATTCTGATAGGACCTTCTATTTTCAGAGCTCCCCTAGAAATAGGCTGAGGGTATGGCAGTTCAGCTTCTGTCCCCTCCCTTCCACAGGTGTTGATCCAAAGGCCACTTCTTCTTTAAAAAAAAAAAAAAAAAAAAAAAAAAAAAAACTTTTTTTTTTTATTGATTTCAGAGAGGAAAGGAGAGGGGAAGCGATATAGAAACATCAATGATGAGAGAGAATCATTGATCGGCTGCCTCCTGCACGCCCCACGTGGGATCGAGCCTGCAACCTGGGCATGTGCCCTGACTGGGAATCGAACCATGAGCTCTTTCTTGGTTCATAGGTCGATGCTCAACCACGCTGACAGGGCTAAAGGCTACTTCTTAATAAACATTCTTCATGCTGAACTGTCCGAGTCTGCCTTCTGAATCCAGCCTGCGAGTGTGCTAGTCCTGGTGCCCAAGGCTTCAGGACAGGAAAGGACAGAGACCCCTCTGCAGTTTCCAGTGTTTCCAGCATGGGCAGTGTTGGTGCTGTCTTTTTCTGTCCACCAGAGGGCAGCAGCATCAAAGCAACCTGCCCTCCGAGTGTGGGCTGGGCCTTTTCCTGTCCCCTCTGATTTCCCACCACCAGTAACAGTATTAGGCAGGCTCACCTTCCTTAGTGTGTCCGCCTTCCTGTCTAAGGAAAGGAAACTTTCTGAAGCTGTCTAGGCCTTAGTTTTGTCAGCCTCAACCTCCCTCCCCTTCTCTCCCCAGCACCGAAGGACAATCTGTCTTCCTACTGCAACCCCTCCCCCTCCTCAGCTGGGCAAACTCCTTGCCCAGAATCCCCCAGCCCACCACACTTACCACCCACAATAGATTTGTTTTCTGTGTGACAAGGTAATTATGAGCTTGGGGCCAGAAGGCCCAGGGGCCAGTCTGAAGATGGTCACTTCAATCTGGTTCTCCCTGTTCTACTAACATTATTGATTTTTAGTTTTATTTATTATGGTGATTTTTTTTGTGTGATCTGGCCCTGGTGACATGAGGTATGGAGGCGAGAGAGCAAAACGCATTCATTCTTGTCACAATTTAGCTTCTTGAAACCACCTACCCACCCAACATTTTTTCCCAATCTATAGATTTTAGTACCATTGTTTACCTGTCTTCATTCTCTCCCCTAGTCCCAAAGTTCTCCCAAAGATTCTCCCAGGAAATGGAGCCAGGTGTGGCTAGAAGACGGGAGCTGGGGAGAAGGGTGGGGACAGCAAACTCGGCACCTTTTGTTAGTGTCCATTAACTCATCCAGCATTTCTGGTACCTGTCAGTTATTTCTAGGCTAAGCTCCCCAACTTCCTGCTTCTTTCTCATTCCTTCCCCCGGTCCTGAAACAGGCCAAGCTCTGTGCTTTTTTCTTCTACATCAGTTTCTCTTGCTATGAAATGGGTGAGAGAAAAACCTGATCAGGAAGCTTTCAGAGAGTGGGGTTGTGACTGGATGGACCCAATTCAAAATTTGCCTGCCTGACCTTCAGGCTACTAAAGGCCTCCCATAATGTACTCTACTTCCTTATGGGGACGGGAACGGCAGGCTTTAGGCAATAAATTACAAGTATGAGGGTGCGTTCTTAAACAGAATGATTGCCATGGGAATCAGCAGAGGCCGAAGGCGATTTGTGGGGCCACATTCCCTGGCCTGTGTTCTCTGTGTGTGCCAGGAGAATGAATAAATCATTGTTCAGGGGCGGGATGCAGCTGCCGGGCTCCTCCCCTCGGCACATGCCCCGACTCCAGCTCCTCCATTGAGGGCTGCTGGAGCAGAGCGGTTTATACACCCAGCTCCCCAAATCCTATTGAGGCCTCCCCCTCTGCACGAGCCACCGGCTCCAAGCCCATTCAGGCTAGCCCTTTGTGCTAGAGGTTAAGTGGTTACATGTGGGGGGCACCCAGAAAGGACCTGTCAGGCCCTGAAAGGCTGTGCTGATACTGAGCCCTCCTACTGGTGAATGGGGTGGGTGGAGGAGAGGTGGGCGGCCTGAGGATGGGGTGGGGGAGAGGGCATGGGGATTATGGAGCCCACAGAGGCAGCTGCTAGGAAGGGGGTGGAACAGGCACCTCTTCTTTCATTCTTCCTTCAGATCAGATTTTCTATCTGGCTCACTCCCATTGCTGTGGGCCCTGGGGTGTTCAAACAGCCTTAGGACTTTGGATTTGACTTTTCTGGACTCCTGGTGGAAGAGAGGTTTTGGAGAGAACATTTACCACTTGGGTGCCTTGAGGAAAAGGTTCTATTTCATTCTTCCAACAGCTCCAAAACACCCCCTCAGTTTGCCCCTTTTCCCTCCAGGAGTGAAGGGAAAGGTTGGGGTGGGATTCATCTCCCAAGTTCATGTGGTGCAGTGGACTTGAAACTGTCCCACTGAACTTGAAAAGCTTCCTGGGACATCCCCCCTCAGGAGCTGTTTAGGGTGGGGGTGTTCAGGGGAGAAAGAGAGCTCAAATTGGGTGTATTGCAAATATTTTGCATGAAAATAAAAGATTCCAAGCCTTCCAAAAAATGTTTAGCTTCAGACTTGATGTACGTCCCCCTCATTTTATAGCTGAGAAAACAGCCATATGGGGGGTGGGGAGTGGACCTGTCTTACCTAACATGGTCACAAAAATTTCTTGATAGACTAGAGTGCACTTTGCCTTTAAGAGGCTGAAGAGAAAATGGATGAACAAATCAACTAGGTCACCAGCTTTGTAGGCCTTTCTTTCCCGAGATGAGCTAATTCTGGGGAATGATTTTCCTTCTAATATGCCTTCAGGGCCCTCTCATACATCAAAGGTTCTCCAAGGCTGTGTGCCTGGTCTTGGGATCCCAACTAACAATGTTCACATTATAACATTATTTAATAATGTTCAAGGCATAATATCTTTATTTAACCTAAAAAGGTTAAAATGGATTGATTTGCCTAAGTTCCCAAAGCCATGTGAGGAGGTTGACAGATGATTTGAGCTCAGGAAGAAAATAAAGCAGGTGGCTGGTACCCCAGGACTGGGAGCCTGGTCTTTGTTCTGATGAGGAACCTCTGGGGGCTCCCCATTATTTCTCTGTGGCCCCCAGGAAGAAGCCCCGGCTCCACAGAATAGTGGTCAAGACCTTTCACCTCTTAGCCTACTTTATCCTCCAGCTTCATCTCCTACCTCTATTGCCCGACATGTACCAGTCACACTGGCCTTCCCTGGGTTGTCTCAACACACTTGGCCTTCTCCTGCTTTCTCTCGGTGAGCTTCTATTTATCCTTCAAAGCCTGCCACATACAATATAGACTCTAACTCAACAGTCAATCTATGATTTGTTATCTTTTGTAGCCAAAACACATACGAAGGGGTTGAGTAGGTGTGGTGCCTTATGTGCTTGTACCTAATGACTTTCTCAAAGAGTTAACTTCCTGTCTCTGACATTCTAGGTTCTGCATGGTCAGGAGGCGTTAGCATCTAGGGAGGAATGTTTCTAACCAGGGAACACAAAGATGATTCCACTACATTCCAAGCTCCTCATAATACTAGAGAAATAGAAGAAAGGAGGTCACCATGTAGGTTGGACTGATAATGGCCACCAGGGGAAATAGAGTTGCTACTATTTAATGAGGACTGAGAGGTACATGAGTGGGACCCAGAGACGCTCTATTAATCATGGTTCTTTTGATTGCAAGCGAAAGAAATCCCACTCAAGTTAGGCTTGGCAAAACAAGGGCCTTATTGGGAGGTATACAAGGCCTCAGGAAACGGGCTGGAACATCGCCAGGACACTGTCTTTTGTCTCTGCTTCTGTGTGGCAGCATCATTTTCTCCTATTACAAACTGACTTCTACTTGCCAGGAAATGTGATGGCTACAGCCCTAGGCTCACATCTTCCCTACTTTGTCTCCCTTTAGCTTTATGTCAGCAAGTCCCAGAGAAAGACTGACTGACTCACCTGGAGTGGGCAGTCCTATCCTGGCACTCATCAGGCTGCTGTTTAACCCACGTGGTTAGGGCTGGGAGAGACCGAGCTGAAGGAAAAGTGGGGAGGAGCTGTTCTGGGCCCACCAAACCATCAGGTGACTGTATGGCTGTATGGCATGGGGAGAGCTGCATAATCCCAGACCATCGAAGCCTTTAGGAGTGAAGATTTGGGTCACCTCACAAGGAAGGAAACTCTGTGGCTGAAGGCAAGGGGAACTGGCAGTGGGTAAAGGAAAAGGGAAACTCAGTTCAGACCTGCGGTCTCCACCTGTATATTCTAAGCTGGGGGAGTATCCAAAGTTTGAATTACCTTTGCCTTCTCCCTTTTATTTCCTTTTCCCTCTTAAAAAATAGGAACTGTCATACTCGTAAAATGGTTTTTCTTCCCTCTTCCATCTCCCTTATTTTTGTATACAGGATTGGTTGGTGTGATTTAATTTACATTTAGTCCCTCAGTAGCAGAATGGTGAGTTGGAATCAAGTTGAAACTGGAAGAGGACGCCTCAGCAGAGATCACAGAGTTGAATTCTTTCTCATAAAATAAAAAAAGCAATAGAAAGGGATGAAGGCAAGGTATTTTATTTATTTGTTAAATTATATTTTTATTGATTTCAGAGAGGAAGGGAGAAGGAGTGAGAGATAGAAACATCAATGATGAGAGAGAATCATTGATTGACTGCCTCCTGCATGCCCCACACTGAGGATGGAGCCCGAAACTCGGGCAAGTGCTCTGACAGGTAATCAAACCGTGACTTCCTGGTTCATAGGTCGGCACTCAACCATTGAGCCACTCAGGCCAGGCAAGACAAGGCATTTTATTTATTTATTTTTGTGTGTTTTTTAATTTTTTAAAAATATATTTTATTGATTTTTTACAGAGAGGAAGGGAGAGGGATAGAGAGTTACAACTATCGATGAGAGAGAAACATTGATCAGCTGCCTCCCACACACCCCCTACTGGGGATGTGCCTGCAACCAAGGTACATGCCCTTGACCGGAATCGAACCTGGGGCCCTTCAGTCTGCAGGCCGACGCTCTATCCACTGAGCCAAACGGGTTAGGGCTATTTGTTATATTTTTAATAGCCTTGTCGAAACAGGACCCCTAAGAATTTTGGTTACCTCCAAAAAAATTAGGAGCGAGAGATGGGACAAGGGATTTTAACTGTATTATTCAACAATGAATCCATATTAGTTTAGTTTTGAAATGGGGTGAATGGGGTTGGGGGTACATGACAAAGGTGTAGCCAATTGCATAGCTTGTTCAATAAAATGGTGTGGAAGGTTCCCCACCCCCCCCCCCCCAAGCTCATGTGCCCTGAAGGCTAAATTTGTCCCAGTCTTCTTTCTGGGGAACTTATTTTAAGAAGCATTAACTTACTTAACACCAGCCAGTGCTTTTCGGTTGTATGATTGAAGCCAGAAATTCCTCTGTTCTCTTTGATTGCAAACTGGACCCCTAAACCCTATACCTTTCCCCCAAGGAGGAAGGGAGTGAGGGGGTCAGGCTTCAGTAAATAGAAACTGAGGAGAGCTCACTGCACTGGCACCCATGCCTGTCCCAGAGCAGATTTTCTTTCTGCTCTTAAAAGCGTACCTTTCCTAAGTGACTTTAATAAATAAGCACAAAATGAAGACATAATTTCAAACGGTGATAGATGCTATGAAGGAAAGGAACAACGTGCTCAGGGATAATATCAGAGAAGGTTGATCTGAGAAGAGGTCTAAAATATGAGCGGGGGCGGGGGGGGGGGGGGGGGGAGGTCATGTTCAGCAGAAGGAGCAGTGTGTGCAAAAGCCGCATGGCAGGAAGGAGCCTCAGGCCCGGATTGCAGAGATGGAGCTCAAAGGCTGACGAGGGAGAGACGGCAGGATGCTCAGAGCCCGGAGGAGCTGCCTGAAGGATTCACCCTGCAATGGGGAAGCCATCAAGGGGTTTTAGGCAGGAGGGTGGTGACAGGACCAGATTTTCATCTTGAGAATGTCACTCTCTCTGCAGAGAGGAGCCCAGTGAGGGCAGCTAGGAACTAACTAACTCTGGACCTGCAAGGCCTCGGTCAAGGCTGCGGAAGGCGCAGGCCGGGGGGCGGTCCAGGGGCTCCGCTTCTCCGCGGGAAACCGAACCGGCCCACGTGGGCCAGGCCGCCCCGCCCCACGCGCTGACGCCGCCGGCTCCGCAGTCCACGCCTGGAGCTGGGAGCGCAGCCCAGGAACCCCGCACCCCACGCCGGACCCGCGTGGACGCCCAGGCCAAGGGACCCCGAGCCCGGAGGGGCGAGTTCCCGCCGCGGGGCCTTGGAGCCAGAGCTGGCCGTGCCGGGGCGGGCGCCTCCAGGCCGTGAGTCGGGGGCCCCAGGGGGAGGGTTTGGGGCTCAGCCGCAGGGGTTGGGGGACCTGGAGGGAAGTCGCAGCCTACGCACAGCTGCCTCCTATGGGGAAATTAGGGAAGGATGGTGTCTGCTCTCTGTCTTCCGGGAGTCTCCCTCTCCTGCAAGGCTAGGCAGGGAGGGAGGCCCATCGCCCCCATCCTCACCGAGCGACCTCCCCACCCCCCACCCAAACCCGGCAAATTGCGGATTAGAGAGAGAAACCTGATCCTGGGGTGTCTGGGTTCCCATTTTACCGTCTTGGAGACCCCTGCGGTTCGTAACCCCGCCACCAACACATCCCAGCTTCCTCCATGGCCCCGCCCAAGTTTAGGAAAAAGGAAACATTTGGGTGGGGATCTCCAGGCACCTCGCTTAGCGGGGAGTTTGAAGGTTATAAAGGAACTGTCCCTACACCATCCCCCATCTCCACCCCCACCCCAGGACTCCTGCCCACTACTGGATGTGGGAGGATCCTTGTCGCTTACATTATCTCTCACTCTTACTGATACCCGGATTTTCTAATTCTAGGGATACGTGGTCAGTAGAAACCTCTTGCCAATTGAAACCCTAATTTTGGTAGAAGGGGGTTATTGAGGAAGTAAGAATAGTATTGTATGTCCTCCCTCCAGGACATCAAGATGGAGCAAGTTAGGGGCAGGGACACAGGATAGTAGGTATGGAGGGAAGGAGGCAAAGTCCAAGAGGCTTGTCCATAGGGAGGTGGGGTCCTCCTTGGGCAGAGGAAGGAACTGGACCCAGCGGGGCCAGCCCTGGGCAGGAGCCTCCTGCTGCTCTTCCTGAGCATAGATATCCCACTGCAGGCCCCCTCTCCCCCATTCACTCTCCCAGCAAGTATAGACTGACACCTGCTAGTGCCAAGCTCCGTGCTGGCTCTTGGGAATATGATGGAGGATATACAGAGGAGTTCCCCATCTAGTCAGGGAGCTGGATTTGTAAGCTGCTACTACAAGAGAGTTTTAAAAAAATTGAATAGACATTTACTGATCATCCATTATGTGTTGAGGACAAGAAACAAACATGAATTAGACAGTGTGTACCCAGGGCAATGGGGCCCAGAGGAAGGCAGTTAACTGTGTGTTTGTGTATATTGGGGCAGTGGGGAGAAAATCAGGATGGCATCAGAGAGGGGGGAGGGATATTAGAGCTGAGTTTTGAAGTATAAAAAGGAATTTGTGCCCTAGCTGGTTTGGTTCAGTGGATGGAGCATTGGCCTGTGGACTGAAGGGTCCCAGGATCGATTCTGGTCAAGGGCACATGCCTGGGTTATGGGCTCAATCCCCTGGGGGAGGGGAGGCATGCAGGAGGCACCAATCAATGATTCTCTCTCATCATTGATGTTTCTATCTCTCTCTCCCTCTTCCTTCCTCTCCGAAATCAATAATATATATATATATATATATATATATATATATATATTTTTTTTTTTTTTTTTTTTTTAAAGGAATTTGTGGGTGGAGAAGGAAGGACCTTAGAGGAGAGGGGAGAGGAAGGGTACCACAGGCCAAGGGAATTGTGGGAGGAGAATAATGGTGCATTTCTGAGATCTCTGAGCAGTTTGGTGTGGCAGGAGGGGCAGAGTGGCAAGAGGCAAGTCTGGAGGGGTGAGCAGGAGCCAGATGAAGCACAGCCTTGTAGCCATGTAGAGGTTTAGGGAGCTAGGATGAATCAAATTTACATTTGTAACTGGAGGCAGAGAGATCAGAGAAAAGGCTGTGGCAGTCAGTAGTCCCGGTAAGAAATGGCCTAAGCCTCCGAAACCGGTTTGGCTCAGTGGCTAGAGCGTCGGCCTGCGGACTGAAGGGTCCCAGGTTTGATTCCGGTCAAGGGCATGTACCTTGGTTGCGGGCACATCCCCAGTAGGGTGTGTGCAAGAGGCAGCTGATCGATGTTTCTATCTCATCGATGTTTCTAACTCTCTATCCCTCTCTCTTCCTCTCTGTAAAAAAATCAATAAAATATATTTAAAAAAAACAACAAGAAATGGCCTAAGCCAAGTGAAAGTGAGAGAGATGTATGTACACACACACACGGAGGGTGTGTGTTTTTCTCTCAGAATTTCGTGGCCAATGAGATGGGGAAAGGAAGCAGAGTGAGGGGTCCAGGATGCTCTCAAGTGTCTGACTAGAGTGCCCGATGGAGAGTGGGGCCACTTTGCCCAGGTCACTGAAGAGGAAGAGCTGTTTGGACACGTAGAATTTGAGGAGCCTGTGGTTGGTTGCAGGGTTGGAAAGCAGTTGGATCTGAGCTGGAGGCAGATCTGAGTCACCAACACATGATGCTCCTTGAAGCTACAGCAGAGTCTGAGGTCATCTGAGGAGAAGTGCATAGAATGAGAAGACACCCTGCCTCAGAGGGCTGAGGGCAAACCTGTGCAGGAGACTGAGAAGCAACAGACAGAAAGGGAGGAGGAAAACCAGGAAGGGAGGTGTTACCAGAGTACAGGGAAAGGGACTGAGAAGGAGCAGCCAGGCTCGCTTGCTGGTTGCCTCCACTCAGTCAGGACCCCCACCCTGTCCTGCTCTGACTCATTCTTCTGCTTCCCCTCTACAGGCCAGATGTTTGCCATCCAGCCAGAGGTAGCTGAGGGGGGCCAGTTTCTGGGGGGGCCGCCTCCTGGAGTATGTCAACCTGAGTTTCATCCAGACAGCAACTCCAACTTCATGGCGAGTGCCAAGGACGCCAATGAGAATTGGCATGGGATGCCAGACCAAGTGGAGCCCATCCTGATGAGGAGCTCCTCCGAGTTGCCCTCTGACAACCAGGCCTTCCAGGACCCTGGACTCCCTGAGGGGGAGCTCCGCAGCCCACCAGAGGGAGCAGAGATCCCCAGAGCTGAGCCTGAGAAGATGAGTAGTGCCGGCACAATCTGCTCCCCTCTGGAGGACAACGGCTATGCCAGCAGCTCCCTAAGCATTGACAGCCTTAGTAGCAGCCCTGAGCCTTCCTGTGGGACCCCTCACGGCCCTGGGCCTTCAGATCCCCTTCTGCCCTCGGTGGCCCAGGCTGTGCAGAAGCTGCAGGCTCAAGAGCGCTACAAAGAGCAGGAGAAGGAGAAGCACCACATGCACTTGGTGATGTACCGCCGCCTGGCCCTGCTCCAGTGGATCCGAGGCCTGCAACACCAGTTGGTTGACCAGCAGGCCCGTCTTCAGGAGAGCTTCGACACCATCCTAGACAACCGAAAGGAGCTTATCCGCTGTCTCCAACATAAGGCAGCACCATCCAGGCCCTAGGATACATATACCCTTGCATCCAGGTGCAAGGGTATATGTATATATTTGCAGGCATGTGTGTGATTGTGCACAAGTATATGATTATTAGCTGGTATGAGTGCAGGTAAGCATAAGTGAGTATGTATGTGCTAACATGTGCCAGGCATCAGCTTATGTGTGCTGTATATAGACACAGCCTAAATTATGTGCAGGCCTGTGTGTGTGTCTCCATCTATGTATGTATGGTATGTATGTAAGAGAGTAATAACATTTTGGTTAGTTTACTTTATTGTAAGAATACAGTGTATAACACATATAATGTACAAAATATGTGTTAATCGACTATTTATGTTATCCATAAGGCTTCCGGTCAGCAGCAGACTATTAGTAGTTTCTGGAGAGTCAGAAGTTCTACATGGATTTTCGACTGTTTCAGGGATCAACACTCCTAAAACCTTCGTTGCTCATGGGTCAACTGTACATACAAAAGAAGTGTGTGCCTATGAGTAGGTTTGAATGTTGAGGCTTGTGGTGGGTGTATATGAGTGAGCTCTTGTCTGTGTAGGCCTATAAGTAGGGGTGCATGTGTGCTGGTGAAGCCTGGGAAGTGTCTATTGGGAATAGGTATCTGCAGGCAGACTCCTGAGCAAGGTGTGCAAATATATATTCAGTTGCACATGTGGGGCATCCATCCGCACCCTATGTTACCCATGACCTGCTGTAGCTTTTTCTCTCCACAGGGCCCCACTGCTCCCTGGAAAGAGGGTCTCTTGGGGTTTCCCAGGCCACCCCTCCTTCGCCTTCCCCTCACTCTTCCTAGATTTTGCTCTGCTGAGGCTGTTGTCCCTGACCATGGATTTGCTGTAGATAGTAGCCGCTTCGGCCTGTCAAGGCTTTTGGCTGCAAATTTGCCAGAGCAATTGGCAGAGAATTAGTATCAGGCAGGGGAGCTGGGGGTGGTGATTGACATCGTGGCAGGGATGGGGGTGGGATCAGAGAAGAAGATAGGGACTGTCTCTCTTGAACTCTGCCTCCCAGCACGTGGGAGATGGGGATGTGGAGATGATAATGGTAGGACCCTGTGAAAAATAGGAGTTTGGGAATTCTTAAATGCCAGTTCCAAACAAACCACAAACCAGCTCCTCTCCACTGCAAAGGAGCTGTTACAGACCATATTGAGTTAAGCTTCTGATGAACAGAAATGTGTGCTAATAAGCTTGCAAGGAATGGACAAGGTGTTCCCAGGCTGTTGGGTAAAATCTCACTTCCGTCTCTGTGCCTCTACATGCTGTGCCTCTCTGGATTTAGCAGCACTGGATGTTGAATTAGTTTGGTTATTTTCCCTGAAATCAGACTGTCTGTGCCAGGAGGAGCCACAGTTCTTTCAAGAGGGGGCAGGGGGCAGGGTCAGCCCTACCTCTGTAAACTCTTAGAATGCTGAATCATACCCCCTTTCATCACTGAAATGCCCTCTAAATGGGAGTTGACGGGCTCCAGCAGAAGCTCTGTGAGGTGGAGAGAGCCAAAGACTAAGGTAGCCAAGCTCTCTGTTTTGCTTCTGGGAGCCAAGAGGTTGCAAGATCCTAGTGGGTGAGCAGTGGCATGGAGGTCATTGATACTAGTAGTCTGGCTCTCAGTCTTCCTGTCTGTAAAATGTGGGGGCTCTTTCTATCTCTAAGTGGGTGGGTGGGTGAAAGCAATGGGGAGTGAGGCTGAGCCAGTGACCCTGGGAACTTGTGTCTAGCTCTTGCATGTTGAGTCTGAACCAAGATGAATAAACTGGAGCAGAGAAATGCATTTCTTGAGTTTGTGTTTCTATTCTATTCTTGAGTTTGTGTCATCTGGTGGCCTTTTTGAGCAGGGTTCTGAGCTGGGGGGTAAGGATGGGGGAAGACACTGGGGAGGAGGAATCCAGCCTGCGATGGCTGACAGTCTGATGGTGGGACAGAGAGGTCTCTCCTAAGGGGTTTCTCAGGTTGACAGGGGGGACTTGGCCTCTGCGAGAGACTTATTTGGGTTGTCCTTGTCCTAAGGCACCTTTGGGCCTGAAAATGGGGGCGTTGATTGTGAAAGACACCCCCACACAAAACACTCACTTTCTCAACCCTGCTCTAGAGCCACTGCTTCCCTGAAAGGCAGCCTGACTGCAAAAGACGGAGGGTCCTTAGATGGCTCTGACACAGATGTGGTTACAGTACATGTGCGTGACTTCAGATATTTGTTGATGCCAATCATATTAGATCTTCTATTTTATATTAACTTGTATGATGATTTATTGATGTCTCAAAAATCCATTACTTTTATAAAGTAAGTATATTAGTTACCTATTGCTGCATAACAAATTACCCTAAAACTTAGTGACTTAAAGCAATACACATTTGTCATCTCACCATTTCTGTAGGTCAGGAATCTCTCTCAAGGCTGCAGTCAAGGCCGAGTCAGTCCAGGGTGCATGGAGCATTCAGTTCTTTTTTTTAAAATATATTTTATTGATTTTTTACAGAGAGGAAGGGAGAAGGATAGAGAGTCAGAAACATCGATGAGAGAGAAACATCGATCAGCTGCCTCCTGCACACTCCCCACTGGGTATGTGTCCGCAACCAAGGTAAATGCCCTTGACCAGAATCGAAACTGGGACCCTTGAGTCCGCAGGCCGACGCTCTATCCACTGAGCCAAACTGGTTAGGGCGAGCATTCAGTTCTTCAAGGACTGTTGGCTGAAGGTCACCTTCAGTTCCTTGCCATGTGGGCCCTTCTAACATGGCAGCTTAGTTCATCAAAGCATGCAAGCTAAGAAAGTCAGTACTAGCAAGACAGCAGTCACAGTTTTCTGCAACCTCATCATAGAAATTCATCCCCTCCATGTTGCCATATCCTGTTGGTTAGAAGTAAGTTTCTCAAAGGGAGGATATTACACAAGCGTCTAAGAACCAGGAAGGGGGAGAATCAGAGGGCATCTTAGAGGATGCCTACCATAGAAGGCATATTTTACTGATTAAATAAATCAAATATTTTATTGATTATTTTAAAATTACAAAATAAAAATTATATTCCACTTAAAATAATTGAAACATTTTAGAGAAAGGTCTATATATTTTAAATCCCGGAAAGTATACTTCTCAGAAATAGTGACCCAAGATATTAATAATTCTTATTATCTCTACATTTGATATTTATACAGAAACAATATTGAACCAGTTTTGACAAATTCCACTTATTAAGAGATCTTGTTCTAGCAAAGAGCTATAGCGAAATTTGAATAACTTTAACCATGGAGATTTCTAACAATGAGACATCAAGCCCTTAGAGCACAAAGGGGGAATTTTTAGGAAGGACCCCTTTCCCAAAC
The DNA here is from genome assembly GCF_951640355.1 of Cnephaeus nilssonii. NCBI lineage: Eukaryota > Metazoa > Chordata > Mammalia > Chiroptera > Vespertilionidae > Cnephaeus > Cnephaeus nilssonii. Next base: position 80,773,797 of record NC_137078.1, read on the forward strand.
ATGTGAAGGCTCTTCTGTGTACAACCAATGGTTAAGAGCACAGACTGTGAGGCCAGACCCCTGGATTTGGATGTTAGCACCATTGTTCTCTGTTTCTATGACCTTTGGCAAGTCAATTAACTTCTCTGTACTGTATCTCAATTTCCTCATTTTAAAATGAAAACATAGGTTGTAACTATCTCATAGGGTTGTCTCAAGGATTAAATTAATATATAATATGCAAAAATACTGATAGCTATACATGGCACATAATAAACTACCTTAATGAGAGTCATGAATATAATTACAAATAACTAGTGGTCCGGTGCACGAAATTTATGCGCGGGGGGCAGGGGTGTCCCTCAGCCTAGCTTGCACCCTCTCCAATCTGGGATCCCTCTCGCAATCCAGGACTGCTGACTCCTAACCACTCACCTGCCTGCCTGCCTGATCACCCCTAAATGCCCCCCTGCTGACCTGCTTGCCCCCAACTGCTGCCCTCTGCTGGCCTGCTCACCCCCAACTGTCTCCCCCTGCCAGCCTGATTGCCCCTAATTGCCTCTGCCTTGGCCTCGCCACCATGGCTTTGTCCAGAAGGTTTCCTGGAAGGTCTCCCGGTCTAATTAGCATATTACCCTTTTATTAGTATAGATGCTTTTGGGATGCATATTTCACTTTTTCACAGGGAAAAAAAAAATCAAAATTTTCCTTAAGAAATTTGAATCTAAAATGAAAGGCATCTTTTTAAAAAACGTTTTTTAAAATAAAGCTGCCCATTATTCCTTTCCATAAAAGAGCTTTCTGAGCTGAGAAAAAGATGAAGGCCAGACCAAGGAACCAGTGTGGTGAATTGTAGGTATATAGGACCCCTGCCAATCATCAAGAGTCTAAGGACAGGCCCAGCCCCTGGTGTAATGGTGGGTGAGGGGAGGAGCTGAGCAAGAGCAGGGCGTCAGAGCCACAGCCAGGTCAGCAGAGACCCCAGTGGATGAACCAACTCAGCCAATTGTTTCCCATCAGGTACGCTGGCCTTTGGGCCTGATTGTGGGAAGGGCCGAGGTGCTGCTATAATTTTTGTGGGGGGCAGACCTGGTCCAGGACTCTATAGACTGCCTCCGCCTGTGGCAATTGTATGGCTTGGATGAGGAAATGGACCTGAAAATGCTTTGTATGCATTAAAACCGACTGAGCACCTCCATACAAGGTCCTGCAGAGCCCGGTCCTGCCCTTGAGCAGGTCTTGCCTGCACTGATAGATGAGACTTGCATCCAAAAGATTAGTGCACAGGCCATTCTGAGCTCAGAAGAGGGGAAGCTGGTCCTAGCCCTCTGTGCAGATCTTTGCCTGAGACTTGATATATTTAGGAGTTTGTTTTAAAGTCATTGGGTGGAGATTTCTTAGTCCCTCGGACAGTGAGGGGGCGTAGGGAAGATTTATTTAGTGGGAGGTGTTAGCCAGTTAGCCACCTTTTCCTTCCCACCAGAATGAAATCTCATGACCAGAAGTAGGGAAGTCTGACTCAGGTTTCTGAGGAGTCTCACTTAGTAGGAGGATTGAGTGAGGAGATTGAAGCTGAGACCTGGAGACCCACGGGGGCAGGGCACACAGTAGGGGCCTGAACACCCCCCAGGGACAGGACCAACGCGGAAGGGATTGGTGGGGAAGTTGTGCAGGGCTGGATCCTCTTGGGACAGAAGGGGCTGGGTCCATGGAAAACTCTCCAGGGACTCCAAATAGTTCAGTCCCATCAAGCATGGTCAGAGCCTGGGGGGCAGGGAGTGAACTGGCAACTGAAGAAGAAAGTAATGAGTTAGGGGGATAAGGAAGCTTCAGACTGTCGTGGGTGGGCTCCCCTGGAATATCAGCATTCTATGTAGATTGAATGATTCCTGGTGGCAGCCCATGACTTGTCTTCCAGCCTGTTTCCTACAAGCCTCACCCAAAATCTAGTGTTAGTGTCTCCTAACCACAGCATGAACAGGTGACAGGAATAGGAAAGCAAGATCACCTGACCAAGGAAGCCTTCTTGGAGGAATAGGAGCCTGGAGAATGAGTAGAAGTTGAGGCAACAGAGAACTGTGATTTCTAGTGCCGACTGAACCCAGAAGTCTTGAATCCTCCATTTAGTAGTAGCTGTGCCTCACTTTTCTCAACTGTGAAATGGGTTATGCGAGAGTTTACACGTGTAAAGGGCTCAGACCTGAGCCTGGCACATAGGAAATAGTCCATACATGTTATTATTTGATTAAGAGAGGAGTGGGAGGTCATCAGAGGTAGGAAATGCCCCCGGGACAATTGTGCTATATATTAAAAAGTGTTGCCAAAGCACCTTGAGTCCCAGATCCATGAGTTTAATGGATGCTGGTGGTGAGAAGAGGAGCCTAAAATGGGGATGCTCTGGGGTCTGAACCAGGCCTCAAAGCCACACCCACCAGGCACCCGCAAACACAAGGCCACTGGACACCACTCCTATGCATGTGTGCACGCGCATGCACAAGCTCTCACACTCACAGATGCACACTCCTGTTACACAGACCTGCATGCCTGCCCTCTGCTCTCCCCCACCCCTCTCAGAATTAAGACTGCACCAGCCTGGGGCGGTTTTCAAACCCGGCAAACCCCTGAGATTCTCCCAGCCCCAGCGCGGCACAGCCATCAGTGTGTCTGCTTCTCCTCTGCAGGCCTGAAGGCTTCTCCAGCCAAACGTTATCCTTGCCCCGCTCCTCTCCTCAGACCCCTCCGCTCAGAGCTCAGAACCGTCGGTCCTCCGGTCGGTCGCTCCCCTCTCATTGATCACCAGTAGATTCGGAGAGAGAGGTGTCTGGTGGTGGGACTGGCGGGAGCCGGGAGGGCGGTGGCACGGGGTGAGGGCCGGGAAGGGGCTAGGTCCCCGCGGGCCTGCATCCCCCGCCCACCCGGCAGGAAAGCGATCTCGGGCCGTGAGATGGGGCAGTCCGAGAGGCTCGGGCTGGGGGCCGTGACCTTGCCCCGTAAGGGAGTGCAAGGTGGAGCTCCCGTGCTCCGCGCCGGGGAAGGGGCGGGCTGGAGGCAGGCGTTCAGCTGGTGTTCTGCGGTCTCCGGGCGGGGCTCATCCCCCCCAAAGGCGCGGACAAAGGGGCGTTCTCCTCCGAGCCTCGCGGGCCGGGGGTTCCCCCACAAAGCGTGGGTCTGGCGGGGCCGAGCCCGCCCCACGCGCCGGCGCGCCCCCAACCGCTGATCCGCACGGCTGCCAGCGACGTTTCCTGCGCTTAATCCCAACAAGCATGAAAACGGCTCAGGGCGGCCCGCCAGCAGGCCCTTTGTCCCGGCCCCTCGCGGGACAGCTGCGCCGGGACCCCTCCCCACCCCTGTGTCTCCGCCCCCGCGCCCCCTGCCGCCCTCCCCACCTCAGCTGCTAGGAAGGCCGGCAGCCTTCCAGGGCTTTCGTCTCAGGCCCTCGGACGCACAAAGGGGGGCGGCGCCCCTAATCTGGGGGAGGGGGAGGGGGAGGATTAACTCTAGGGTCTGCAGGGAGGAGTGAGGCCAAAGTGGGAAGACCAAGAGAGGGCTGTGGGGTGAGCCCTCCGCTGTGAGTGTCGCTGGAGGCGGGCAGGGGTGTGCAGGTGATGGGAGCCTGCAGGGGAGCGCATAGATGTGGGACTGGACCTGTGGGCGTGCGGGTCTGAGTGTGTGCGAGTTAGCGGGCTGGAGGGGACTCGGATGGTTCCTGGACGCCTCTAGGCGGCCCCCACTCTCCAGTGTTCAGGCAGCTCTCCCTAGACCGTGATGCTTCCCTGCGCTGGCCTGGGACCTCCTCTCTCCCATTCCTCCTGTGGACTCCTCCTTTCTGTGCCTTCAGTCCCCTGGACTTCCAACCTCTCTCTCCAGCAGGGTCTCTGCCCCCACCCCTACTGCATATCCAACTGCCCAGTGGACAGCTCCACCCAGGTGACTCAATTCAGACTTCCCATATCCCAATCTGAGCTCATCTTCTCCTCACCCACAAACTGGGTCATTCCACTGAGTCCTTTGGGGTGCGAGTCTAGCCCTCCTAGCCCTCCTCATGGCAGTCAATCACCAAGTCCAGTTCCTTCCAACTTCCAAGAACTTCTGCAGCCCGTGCCTTCCTCTCTACTCCAATTTCCCCCACCTTGGTTCAGGCCACCATCATCTCTCACCTGGACATCTAGAAAGGGTCCTGGTCTGGCTCCCTCCCTTTCATTCACAACACTGCTCTAGTGTGGACTCCTATAAGACTCCTCCAATTTAAGATCTTTCCAAGGCTCTCCAGTGGTTCAACTTGCTTAGTTTGGCCTGCAAGATCTTCTCTGGCTGGTTCCTGCATCCCTGCTGGCTTGATCTTTCCCCAAGGTTGAGTGTTCCACAAGTTTCTGTTTGGTCTACAAAGACCTTCCTCAAGACATCTCATGGAGATTTTTCCATCTCAGGAAAGGGAATGAAATCAATGGCTAGACTTGTTCCTCACAGAACCATCCTTCAGAGCCCCAGGGTCCAGGGAACTACAGGGCAGTGGATGATTCAGGGAAGCCAGACCCACCAAAGATGGTATGTACTGGCCCAGTCTTGCCCACTCTAAGTCTGCCACATGCAGGACAGCTGGGTTCCTCCCAAACTGATGAGGTCCTGCCCTTCGTTCAGCTCCCTCGGGCCACTGTGGTTATAGGATCCCCAGGGATGCTGGATACCCTTGTCTCTGTCCCACATCCCTCAGGATGGGCCACATCCCCAGAAGGCCCAGAATCACACAGTCTGCAAGCATGTGTGTGGCACTCCCTTGCTGTCACCACTGTCACCAGACACCACCTCCTAGGCACTGCCAGGAACCTGTCACCAAGGTGCTCTTCACATCTTCATCTTAGTCACAGACAGGACTATTTGTTCTTGCATTCAACAAATATTTATTACTAGAGGCCCAGTGCACGAAATTTGTGCACTAGAGGGGGGGTCCCTCAGGCAGGCCTGCACCCTCTCAAGTCCTGGAGCCCTCAGGGGACGTCCTTAGTACTGCCTGGGGAGGCAGGAGAGGCTCCCACAACCACCGCTGTGCTCACCAGCCATGAGCCTGGCTTCTGACTGAGCAACACTCCCCCTGTGGGAGCACACTGACCACCAGGGGGGCAGCTCCTGCATTGAGCATCTGCCTCCTGGTGGTCAGTGCATGACATAGCAACTGGTCGTTCCACTGTTCAGACGATTTGCATATTAGCCTTTTATTATATAAGATTGTCTACCATGTGCCAGACCCTCTGCTAGGCACTGAGGACACAGGTGGATCAAACACAGTTCCAGCCATAGGGACTTCACAGTCTATCCGTGAAGACAGATCCAGTCCTGGATAATGAGAGTGTGCTAAGTGCTAAGAGAAGTACACGGTGCTATGGAAGCACTTTCCAAAGTATGTTTCAATAGGTGGGAAATAAAAGATTTCCGTGATCAAAAGGGTTTGGGAAACATTGGGTTAAACGATGTTAATTGGACTTCTTTACTGCAGGACTCCTCAGAGCCTTTACTGTGCAAGTATGTATTGTGAATTTCTAAGAGGAGGGCAGTATATGAAGGGGGCTTCTCAAACTTGTTTGAGCATGGAACGCTTTTTTGATGGATCGTCTTATAGATTGAGTGTGATCTTATGGATCGCATCTGGGAAACAAATTGCCGTGGGAACCTAGAGAATGGAGAGACTAATTCTGTGTAGGGAGAGGAATAATGGACATGAGGGACAATCAAGAAAGAGTTCATAGAGGAACTCATGTCAACCTCGAGGATGAGTAAAAGTAGGTGAGGAAGAGAGCATCCTAGGAAAAGTGAAGGGGACCTGAACCAGGGGCCTTCGATGGTTCAGAAGCAGGGCACTGTCCCAAAGACAGCAACTGCAGTGTGGACAGGGGCTTTATCTGAACAGCCATTACGAATACTCTCTCCCATGAGCTTGGCCTGAAACATCACATCACTTCCTGGGGTGCTAGGCAGTATACTAAGGTCAGTAAAACATCTCACTTGTCTGTGAGCCAGACATGCCTCTGTCTTCAGATACACCCAGGACCTTTACAGTTTGGGTGTGTATGGGGTAGTAATGGGTGCAGACTGAGAACCCCAGGAGGCAGTTTTCTGAAGAGAGAGGTTCTCTACTACGGCTTCATTATGGGAGCCAACAAAACTCCCACAAAAGACCTTTCTTTCTTTGTGTCAGCTGTATTTGGTTCTTCAGGAGCCATCAATATAGGCTCAGCCCAGAACATGCAGATGTATACAGGTGTGTAAATGTGTCCAGACCCTGTGAAGAAGTCCAAAGCTTCTTTTATTCTGGTGGATCTGGTGGGTTTCAATGTCATGCTCACCCCCATGTGTTAATCCTATCCCTGTAGCCAGCCATCCTCTTCCCATTCTCAACGCCATCTTTTCCAACTCGCATATCCACTGTAGCCCACACCATCTCCCTAACAGCAATAGCACCAGATGAGAAGGTAGAAGAAGAGCAGGAGAAGGCCGAAGGGGAGTGGGAGGAGAAGAGCATGACCACAGAGTGCTTGCTTTGTGCCGGGGCGGGCACTGCGCTTGGTGCTCAACATGCGTGAATCCACGAAGGGCAGGTGCTACCTACTCTGCTTCCTGTGCCTAGAGTGCCTGAAATCCTCATACAGTCTCCTAGGACTCACAAACCACCTTTCCCTGAATTCTTTCCTACCCCCCAAACTCACCCAGATAGAAGCAGACCCTTCTAAGTGATTGCCTGACTCCCTTCGTCTCCCTCCGCCCCCCAATTTGTCTCAGGTACAATGACCAGCTTGCTCTCCCTAATGAAACTTGTTTTATATGACCCTCTTAGATACTCCCCTAATTCTAATGAGGTCTTCTAATGTGTGTGTGTACATGTGTACACACCTGCATGCATGGGCACATATGAGTTTTGGGGGATGGGGAGTCAGAATGTCTATGTACTCATCTAACAGACAGAAAGACTGAGGCAGGGAGAGGAGAAGGGAGATCTTTCTGGCTCATCTGGAAATGGTGAATTACCTTATAGTCTTCTAGTATCTTGCCTCTTCATGATATGTAACATTTTTCAAATCACTTCCAGTTCTGTAATTTGACTCTATAGTAGGTACAAGCAACCCCATTTTTCAGTGGAAGTCAAGCAGCATTAACTGTGGAAGTTGATTTTGTGCTTCTGAGCCCCTCATCCAGTGAGGCAGGAATGGTTAGGGTCTCCACGGCCTTAGAAACCTCACACAGAGAAGGATAACTTTAGAAGTCCCTTACTAAATTAGCAGCCTATGTCCTGTTTTCCATAATAATAATAAAGTGTGTGCTCACACTTTTTCCCTATTTTACCATTGCTTTCTCTGATTACACTGGGAGGTAGACTCTGGTATGCCTTTTTATGGGAGAGGAAATGGGGCTAAGAGAGGTTAAGCGATTTGTGCTTGAGATGGAGCAAGAACCCCGCTCTTCAACTAACTCCCTACGCAACCACACAGGTCTCTCTCCCAAGTCGCTGTTGAATCTCATGACAGCAGTGTGGCAGGACTTAAAAGGAAGGCTTGCACCTGCATGCAGGGAGGGTTGCCAGCTCAATGGGAGTGCCTTTGGCATTTGTGTGATTCTTTGAGTAGCACTGTCCTAGGCAATGCAGAGTCCCAATTTAGCATCCTTGTCCCCTAGACATGAAATACCCATAGCCCTTCCTACCCAATTATTGAGACAACCAAAAGATCTCTCTCACATTTAAAAAAATTTTTTTTTATTGTTCAAAGTTTTACATATGTCTCCTTTTCCCCCAATTGACCTCCCTCCCCAGCCATTCCCACCCCGGGGAAGCCCCCACCGCCCCAGTGTCTGTGTCCATTGGTTATGCTAATATGCATGCATACAAGTCCTTTGGTTGCTCTCTAACTCCTCCCCTCCCCTACCATTTGTCTCTGGATCTATTCTTGTTCATCAAATTATGTTGATCATTATATCCCATATATGAGTGAGATCATGTGATATTTATCTTTCTCCGACTGGCTTATTTCGCTTAGCATAATGCTCTCTAGTTATCTCTCACATTTTAAAAAGCCCACTATAGAGGTGATATCTCCTCAAACTCTCCTCTCCCCCCTGCCACTTAGAACCCCCAGGACTAGGGTCTCGCTAAGGATTTGGTCCCTTTTCTATTATCCCAGTTTCAGGACCTCTCCCTCTTGGACTCTCTTAGCAAGAAAGTGTCAGGAGTTATTGAGGCTTGAGCCTCAACCTGCCTCTGAGGCCTGAGGAGGCTGTTCCTTTAAGGAGGCTGGTTCCCAGGACTGAAGAAGGGTGATTGGAAGTGGGGGGTGGGAAAGGTGATAGAAGGGAAAAAGGCAGAGGACCCCCATCCCTGCCCCCTGCAGGCCTCACCTAATCGGCCACACTCTGCATTATTACCCGCCTAACGTGGCGTGCTTTTAAATAAAATATGCAAAGACTTCCCTCTCAAATTATCTCCCCAGGCAAGCTAGCTCAACTCCAAGCTTGTTAATAGAAAAAATGCAAATAGGGCCTCCCACCTCTCTCCCCCAGTCCCTAGGCTCTGGACTGCTAATGTGATTTCCTTCTTTTGGGGAATTTATCTGTTTTCATTGAAACCATTTTTTTAGGGGGACAAAGGTGGGTGTGTTTCCCAGGTGCCATCAAAAGGGAGAGTCTTGGGAGGGCGGAACAGCTCAGGTAGAAGTTTGAAAACATCACTCTGTTATGGAGCCTGTCCCTTTCTGAGCCTCCTTTTCCTCATCTGAGGTCTTATTTAGCGCCCCCAGGGCTGTTGTGAGCAAGGCTGAATGGTGGGCCAGGCATGGAGCCAGGCACCGGCAGGTACATCTTTTCCGTTTACACCTGCTACGCTTGGCTTCTGCCGTCATGAAGCTCACAGTCCAGCAGGAAACAAACAAACACAAAACACCCAGATCATTAAAAAAATCTTAAAGCAATTATAGGACACCTTAATCCAGCAGTCAAAAGCAACATCATTGTAGTGAGACAAATAAACACCCAACCCACCTCCAGATGTGAAGCCCTGAGAACAGGCCATCCTGCCAAAGAGGCAGAGCCTGAGGAATGCAGAACCAGGAGGCAGCCACCAGACAAACCTAAATTCAGGGCCAGGCTAAGAAACAGTGGCAGGGGCTCTTGAGAAATACCAAGGTCACAAAGGAAGGATGAGCTCTTCCAGATTAAAGGGGCTAAAGAGGCAAGACAACAAAACGCAGTGTCTGATTCTGAATCAGATACTGGATGGAAACAAATTTCTGGAAAGGACGGCATTGGGTCACTTGACAATATGTGACTATGGGTTATATTATAGATATTTTATTGTGTCTATTTTAAATTTCCTGAATATGAGCACCATATTATGGCTAAAAGAATCTCCCTGTTTGGGGGAAATATGTGGAAGTGTTTGGGGGTAAAAGATCATGATATTTGCAATTTAGCCTCAGATGATTCAGAGAACAAAGGTGGCTAATATGAACAACTGGTGAATTAGGTGAGAAATGTAGGGTTGTTCATTGAATTATTTTTGCAATTTTTCCATAGGTTTAAATATTTTCATAATAAAAAGTTGGAAAAAAGAAAAATTCTGATTGGCTTTTTTAAAGCATGATCATACTATTGTAACTATGATTTTTAAATGTTTTATTAATTTACTTATTTAAGTAAAGTTGATGCACAATATTACATTAGTTATATTAGTTTCGGGTGTACAATTTAGTGATTGAACATTTTTATATTGTGCAATATAACTATGATTTTTTAAAAGTCCTTATTTTTTAGAGACACTTGCTAAATAAAACATTTTAAGATGAAATAAAATGATCTGTATTATTTATTTTAAAATAATACAGAAGGAGGGAAGTAATTGGGGGGTTAGATGAAACCAGATTGGCCATGAGTTGATAATTGAAATTGTGTGATAAGAATATTCTCTTGTTTTTTCTTATATGTAATTTTTCTATAAGAAAAAAATTTTTTTTTTCATAAAAGCAATCACAAGAAATGTGATGAGTGTCAGAAGAGAAGTGCAGGTCTAGCAGGGAACACAATCCAGGTGAAGGGTTTGGAGCAGACTGAGGAGTGTTTAAGCAGAGGCTTAGAGTGGGGTCAAACTGGGGTGAGGTGGCAAGTGCTCTCCAGGCCAGTGGTCCAACAGGTCCCAGAGTGAGACAGCATGGTGGGGTTTGTAGGGTCTGCATGTAAAGTGGAGAGGAGAGGCCTGGTGCAGGATGGAGAGAGATTGAGCTAGAGAGGTATGGACCTGGGGATTTTGTCCTGAGGGCAACAGAGAACTTTAAGCTGGGAAGTGACAGGGCTGAATTTGCATTTGAGAAAGACCACACTGGTGCTTTGTGGGCTCATTGGAAGATGCAAGGCTGGGGACAGTTAGAAGCTTCTGTCCTGTGAACTGGATCTGAACTGTTTCCTTCCCCACAGGCTTCCTGACTTTCACTCCTAACTAAGAGATGGAGCTTGAGGGATTTCAAACATATGACCAACTCACCCCCAAAGCCCTCATAGCTGTCCTCCCACCTCCAATTCCCTTGGCCTCCATCATCATAGGGAAGCGATGTGGCTGGTGGTTAAGACTTTCAGGCTCTGGAGCCAGGTTGTCTGGGTTTAGTTTCTACCTCTGCCCCTTACTAGCTGATGACCTTGCACAAATTTCTTTTTATTTTATTTTACAGTTTACATTCAATATTATTTTGTATTAGTTTCAGGGGTACAGCATACTGGATAGACAATCATATACTTTACAAAGTGTTATCCCCTGTATTTCCAGTAACCACTTGGCACTATACAAAGTTATTGAAATATTGACTATATTCCCTAAACTTAACTTTACATCCCCATGACTATTTTGTAACTACCAATTTGTACTTCTTAATCCCTTTGCCTCTTTCAACTAGTCCTCCAAATCCTCTCCCCTTTGGGAACCACCATTTTAACAAATTTCTTTACTTCAACTTCCTCATCTATGAAATAGGGATAATAATAATACTTACATCACAGGGAAGTTGTGAGGATTAAATGCATTGATAAGCACCATGTGGTCACAATAGTGCCTGGCCCATCATAAGAACTTAATAAGTCTACTCTGTACCAAGTACTGTCCTGATGGGTGGGGAGGGAGAAGACAGGGTCTCCATCCTCAAAGATGGCAGTCTTACTGGATAGATGGAACACAGAATTAAAAAAGAGCAATATCAAAGTACTATATTATTGCATTATTTACAATATGAAATACAGCTGGAAACAACCAAGTGTCCATCAAGAGGGGAATGGCTAAGGAAGTGGTTACATCCAGCAATGTTTAGAAAGAGGTTGGGAAAATTCCCATTTTGTTCATATTCGGTGAAAAGGCCAGAAGCAAAATTGCAAGTGTCATACAACTTCAATCATATTTTTGAAAGAATAAAAAGAAACACACTGAAAATTTTAGAGCAGTTACCTCTAGATGGTGCTATTTAGGTGTGGTTTAAAGTTTTTTTAAAACCTGTTTCTAAAATATCTAATAAACATGAATTACTCTTATAATGGGGACATTTCAACCTTTGTTTGCTTTGGGTTACAAACGAATAATAGTGAATATCATTAGCCAGCCATCAGGAAAATACAAATCTAACCACAATGCAATGCCACTTCAAACCTGCAAGGATGGCTTTAACCACAACAGATAATGTGTCAGTGAGGATAAGGAGAAATTGAAACCCTTATTTATGACCTGCTGGTGGGAATGTAAACAATGCAGCTGCTTGGGAAAACAATCTGGCAGTACCTCAAAAGGTTAAACGTAGAGCTACCATAATTCCACAAACCAGCAATTTCAATCCTAAATCATATATACCCACGAGAACTGAAAACATATATTCACACAAAAGCTTGTGCGTAAGTGTTCATAGTAGCCAAAAGTGGAAACAACTCAAACATCTATCAAATTATGGATGAATAAACAAAATGTGATATATCCATATAATGAAATATTACTTAAAAATAAATAGAAATAATGCATTTTAACTTATTTTATTGTAATTATAATTATACTACATATCATGTATCATATCATATCATATCATCATCCTATAAAAGTAGCAAGGCTACCAACTACAACTTTGAAAAATAGGGTTAAAAAATAGGATTGTGGGATTATAGATGGCTGGTGGTGACTCCATAATTATTGTGTATGAGGGATTTAAGATAGCAATCTGATGGAAGGAAGCAGATCTTGAAGTTGCATTTCCATAGCACTTTACATACTAAGGAAAATCAAAGAATGAGGGGGAAGTTATGGTGGAGGGAGAGGGACTAAAGAGACCTAGGATGTCTTTGCTTTTCTCTAATACAAGAACTCTGAGCATGCTGGTGTATTTTCTTTCAGATTGTTTTCCCTAATCAAACTTTTTAAAAAATATATATTTTATTGATTTTTTACAGAGAGAAAGGGAGAGAGACAGAGAGCTAGAAACATCAATGAGAGAGAAACACCCATCAGCTGCCTTCTGCACACCTCCCACTGGGAATGTGCCTGCAACCAAGGTGCATGCCCTTGACTGGAATCGAACCTGGGACCCTTCAGTTCACAGGCTGACGCTCTATCCACTGAGCCAAACCGGTCAGGGCTCCCTAATCAAACTTTTTACACAGTTGCAGTTGTGATGCATAAGCATGATGAATCTGAATGTTTGACTTAATAATAATTTTCCATGCTGTTACACAGATTTTCTGACCACTTTAAAAATTATTTCCTGTTATATAGAACTAACTAAAATTTACTTAACTCTTATTGTTAGATATTTAAGTTACTTCCAATTTTTTACTATAATGAATAATAATATAATTAACATATTTGTTCATATTTTTCCTCATATTTCAAACTATTGTTTGGGGTAAATTCTCAGAATCCCTGCATCAAAGGATCTATATGGGTCTTAAGAAATATTGTAGTCATTTTTAAAAGACATCCTTGCAAATTTAATAACTACCAAATCAATTGTTAGATATAATTGAATATATAACAATTAACAAAGTATACTATATATTGTTGTAGGTAATATTACAATTAACTATATATTATTAAATCTGTTATTTTAATTTCCTTCCTTCCTTCTGTCCTGATTTCTAATAAGGCTAAGCATCTCTCTCTTTCCTTTTTGTAACAGTTCCCCAATAGACCTTTATGTAGCACCTATTCTGTGCTAAGTGGCTCTTTCCGCTGAACCTGTTGGAAGGTAATTGAAGAACAAGGTTGTGCGGGCCTGAGCCTGGTCAGTGGTGGTAGGAAGGAGGAGATGGGGATGCATTCAAGAGACTTTAGGCCAAGTCTAATATCCTCTATGGGATGAGGGATCAGTTGGGTGTAGGGTAAAGTAGAGGGAAGATAACTGACTCAGACTTGACAAACCTAGGAGTTTGGTCATAACACTATTGAACCCAGAAAAGGAGCAGTGCAGCCTGAGGCACATTGAGTTTGAGATACCCAAGGACATCCAAGTGGTGCCTGATACAGTGGATGCTGTGGTACATCCCCCGGATTCCTCTCTCAGGCCCCAAACACTCATTCCCCCACATCTGGAAGTGTTTGTGGCTGAGGGCTTTCAGGTGGGCCCCCTCTTGTGTTTGCCCTTAGCTGAAGAGTGGCCCACGGTCACACTGCCTTCCTAGGCAGCCAACACCCAAGACCCACCGAAGTGGGCATATAAAGGGCGGGCACCTTTGCTCAAGGTAGGACAAATCTGAAGGCCATCCAGATGCCAGAGCTGATTATGGGATTGGTTGTGGCTTTGGTTTTGACCATTCAGTTCCTTCATCCGCCCCATTCTACCTCCTTTCCTCCCTCACTAATGTTGACCCCAAAAGCACTCTCCAATAAACTTCCTGCCTGCTGATCTCCATTTCAGAGTCTAACTTTAAGGAACCAACTTTAGACGGTTGGAAATGCATGTCTGGGCTTGGGAGGACAGTGTGTTTGCGGACAGGGATTCGGGGACCATTTGTTATACAAGAGTGGTACATGGGGAGTAGTGGGTGATATGATGGGATCTGAGGGGCCAGAGAGCAGACACTACATCTCAGGGAAGGAAGGCCTACATTGAGGGGGTGGAAAGAGGAAGAATAGCCAGAGAAGGGAGCTGAGGTATGACAATGCAGGATTGAGAAGGTTGTTTGCAGGAGAGACAGCCAGTCAGGGCCTCTCAGAGGTTGACAGAGTCCAGGCCACTTTTGTTTATTTGAGGGTCAAGGGTACATTAAAAAATGTCTGATACCAATGCACTGTGTTTTTAAGTGTGGTATAATTTAAACCCTTCCATTAATAAATTATTTTAATCTTGATATAAAAATACTCCCCCCCCCCCAAATCTCATTGGAAATAAAAGTACAAAATGTAGACTCTTCGTGGATAGGAAGTCTGGGCTAAAAGTCTCTCCTGGCCACTGACTGTCCCACCTTCCTCTGCACTAGTCACTGCAACCAGCAGAGGCTGACCTGCCCCAAATTTGGGAAACGAAAACAGAAAATAATAAATGTTGGCAAGGATGTGGGGAAATTGGAATCTTTGAGCGTTGCTGGCAGGAATGTACAATGGTGCGGCTGCTGTGGCAAACAAGGCGGAGTGGTGGGCAGTGAGTTAGAGGAACATGCGAACGCCTCCCAAATGCTCAGAAATACATGGGAGAGGGATGCACTTCGTGGCCACCCAAGATTACTGTTATTTGAAGATGGCCTCGAAGACACATTAGGGAGTCTCCAGCTTCTGTGTGGGCAGATGTGTGTTTACTGGACACAAAGGCCGCCCCCATCGTAAGCAGGTGAGAGCAGAGGGAAGGGCTTTCTTCCCAGGGCCAGGAGCTGGGTGTGATGCTCTTGCCCGTTGAAACAGTGTCAGTATAACTCCCACAGATGTAGCACTCTTCTAGAACAGATGTGAATTACTGTGGGCTGTGAGGGCTGAGATTGGGTCCTGAGGTACCGACCTTAGAGGCAACCCAGCCCTTCCTGGCCCAGTGGTTCAGCTCAGCCCTGCTCCTATGGTCCCAATTCTAGGGTCAGGGAAGAAGACCCAGCACAGGAGTTAAGGGCGGTGGGCTTAGTGAGTGCCCTGTGACCCTAGTGTGTTGGGGTGTGGGAGGGGGCACTGAGGAGCCTTCTCAGACCGCAGTTAGGCCTCTTCTGAGGGGCTGAGCTGGGGCTCTGGAGGTTTGGGGTTCTGGCCACATGCCTGCTCCAGTGCTGGGCACCAATTCAGCCTCCCAGCCTTGTCCTTGGTTCTCCAATTCCACCCCACCCCTCTCTTAGCTCAGCAAAGGCTTGGCTGCCTGGGTCTCCCCCAGGCAGGTGTGTAGACAGTGGCAAAGCCCAAGGGAGAAAGCAACCCCATCCCTTCCCCAGGACCATCTTTGTCCCTCTTTACAACCCCTCTCCTAGGATTCCTTTGTGGAATGGAGTGAGAGCCAGAACAGAGTAACCCTCTGGCTTTTATTAAAGATGTGTGTGTGCGTGTGTGTGTGTGTGTGTGTGTGTGTGTGTGTGTGTGTGTGTGTGTGTTGTGGGGAGAGAGAGAGGGAGAGCTGAAAAATGAACGTGTCCCTTTTCCAATTTCCCCACAGCTCCCATCTCCCAGCCCCGCTCATCTGTGCAGGTGGACCCCGGGCTTGTCATTAAGTCTCTGTCTCTGACACCTCTGCAGCTTCCACGCCTGGGGCACCGCTGCCTCTCCCTCTCCATCGCCCGCCCCCTCTCAGCTTCAGCTCATACTGCCACGCAGCATCCCTGAAGCTGCTGCCTCCCACCCCAGCGCCCCACGCACCTGCCATAGATGTAGCAACTAGATAGCTAGAGAAGGAGACAGAGGAAAGAAAAAAAGGAGGAATACAGAGAGCCTAACTAAGTCGAGGAAGATCAATTTTAGGGAGGAGAGAGTCAGTCAGTCTAGCTATTTTATGCTCTTGTCTTCACTTAGCCACCTGCCTACTGCCTGTTTCTCTCCCCCACTTCTCTCTCTCTCTCTTTCTGTGTTTTCATTTGATCTACTTATTATTCATTCATTCATTTATTCTTTATTTACTGATCAAGTCCCAGTTAAAGAGAACTACAAAGTAATTTACATATAAGAAAAATTTTCCAAGCTCCGCTTTTGGAAAAGTTTATTTTTACCCAGTACTCCTTGCTTCTACTCTCTGCCCAAGGATGGCTTGTACCTATTGCCCTCCCCACCCCCAACCCCCCACCAAATCCTTACTCTACCCAAGTGCACTTGTGCCAGCTCTGCCTTCTCACTAGCACCCAAATTCCCTCATCCTCGGCCTCCTGCAACACTTATCTGACTGACACCCACTTCAGGGTGGCCCACTGAGGGTTGTGGGAGGTTGGTTTTCCCCCCCAGAGGTCACTCAGTAATGCCCCCTCTCCTATGTTCATATTATCCTGGATGATCAGAACTCTCCCACTCTCCTACCCCAAACCCCTACCTGTTCTGCTCCTCCTTATCCCCTCAATCAGGGCCAAGCTACTGACTCCCCGCCCCGCCCCCAACTCAAATGACCTCTGTGTTCTCTCTATCCTTCTTTCCCTCTGGATTTTGAATTCTCCTTCTGGCAAAGTCCAACAACAACTTTGGTTTTTCTTTTTCTTTTTTTGAATTGAGATATAATTAACATATTAATTTCAGGTGTTCAGAATAATGATTTGATATACGTATATACTGTGAAATGATAGCCACAGTAAATCTAGTTACACTCCATCACCATACATAGTTACAATTTTTTTCTTCTGATGAGCACTTTTAATCTTTACTCTCTTTGTAACTTTCAAATAAGCAATACAGTATTATTAACTATAGTCACCACGCTGAACATTACATACCCATGACTTATTCATTTTGTAAGTGGAAGTTTGAACCTTTTGTTCCCCTTCATCCATTTCACCCATATGCCTTCCTCCCTCCCTTCTGGCAACCATCAATCTGTGAGCTTGGTTTTTGTTTGTTTTGGTTTTTAGATTCCACACATAAAGGAGATCATGTGATATTTGTCTTTCTCTGTTTGATTTATTTTACTTAGCATAATGCCCTTGAGGTCCATTCCTGTTGTTGCAAATGGCAAGATCCCACTCTTTTTTATGGCTAAGTAGTATTCCATTGTGTGTGTCTGTGTATCACATCTTCTTTATTTATTTTCAATCTAAAATTTTTTTAAATTACAGTTTATGTTCAATGTTATTTTGTATTAGTTTCAGGTGTAACACTACATCTTCTTTAAATATTCAGCCATTGATGGACACTTAAGTAGTTTGCATTATCTTGATTATCTATATATATAAAAGGCTAATATGCTAAGTGTCTGACCATCCAACCAGTCGCTATGACATGCACTGACCACCAGGGGGCAGATGCTCAATGCAGAAGCTGCCAAACTGCAGTGACTTGGCAGCGGTGGTTCTCAGGTGACACCCCCCGAAACCAGAGAGGAGGGAGCCCAATTCCTCGCGGGGCCACACGATTCCACCTTTGGCTGTGGGTTATGTTGTTGCTGGGGCACTGTCGGCCCTGAATCTGGTTTACTGCACACTTGTATTTGTGTTCTACACCCTGTATGACAGCAACTTTGCAGAGTGCCCTCTCGCACTCTGGGACCCCTTGGGGGATGTCAGAGAGTCGGTTTTGGCCTGATCTTCACAGGCCAGGCTGAGGGACCCCACCTGATGGAGGGACCCCTTCTGCCGGAGGGACCCTGCTCACTCTGCAGACGTTGGGGAGGGACCACAGGAGGTTGGCTCTAGGGCGTATCAGGCCAGTCTCACCCAGCCCTGCCCCGCCAGCCTCCTTCTAATTAATTTCCTTTCAATGTGCATGAATCTGTGCACTGGGTCACTAGTTGTAAATAATGCTGTAATGAACATGGCAATTCTATTTAATTTTTGATGAATCTCCATATTGTTATCTATAGTGGCTGCACCAATTTACATGTCCACCAACAGAGCATGAAAGTTCCCTTTTTTTCATATCCTTGCCAATAGTTGTTATTTCTGTGTTGTTGTTTTTTATAATAGCCATTCTAACAGATGTGAGGTAATAGCTCATTGTGGACACCTTTGGGTTTGACCCCTGCCTTCTCTAGCTTTTGTGGGGCACCTTTTCTTCCCTGCATCTTCTGTCTCTTTTGCCTCCACTGTTTCCTTCCTTCAGTGCACAAACACCTTTCTCCCACCCTTTCTGCCACTACCACAAGCTGCCTCCTCTCTGCAAAGTCCCATTTCAGAAAGAGGACCTTCTATCTTCCTCTCTCCATTGCCTTCCTTTCATCTTTAGTTCACTACAATTAGGATTCCCCCACTACTCCATAAAATACCTGGGTAATCAATGACTTCCCTGTCATCAAATTTAATGGTCTATTCATTCTTATTTCACTTGTCCACAATGCAATTTTTGATATGAAACACTTGATCCCTTCCCTTGAAATATTTTCCTCTATTTTTTAATATTAATTTTGTTATACATTCTAAGACTATATTTTTATTGATTTTCAGAGAGGAAGGGAAAGGAATAGAGAGATAGAAACATCAATGAGAATCATCAAATTTGGCTGCTTCTTGCCCACCCCCTTACTGGGGTTTGAGCCCCCAACCCAAGCATGTGACCTGACTGGAAACTGACCTGGTGACCTCTTGGTTCCTGGGCCAATGCTCAACCATTGAGCCACACCGACAGAGCCATTTTTCTCTATTGTCTTATGGGACATCATTGTCTCAATGTTCTTATTATACCTTTGTAATTTCTTCCTAGCATCTCTGCTTAAGATATCAGACTGAGACCCTGGCTAGGTAGCTCAGTTGATTAGATCATCATCCCCATACGCCAAGGTTGGGGGTTCCATCTCCAGTTAGAGCACATACAAGAAGCAAACAATGAATGCATAAATAAGTGGAACAACAAATCAACGTTCCTTTCTCTCTCTCCCTCCCTTTCTCTTTCTCTAAAATCAATTTTTAAAAAATATGTCAGACCAAGCTGACATTTTGATCCAAACACAGAAATGTGGGATACGAGGTTTTATGTTTTTTTCCTTCCAGTAAAAAAAAAAAAAAAAAAAAAAAAAAAAGTGAAATTGACCTTGAAGCAACGAAGGTAAATTTCCAATGCCAAAAAATACTATGAATTACTTCTGTGGTGAGTGGGAATCAAAGCCATGAAGCCCATGAAGATGTTGAGATCTAAGCCTTGATTCAGGCCACCATCATCCTTAACCTTGACTGTAAAGGCAAGTAAGTTTTCACTTGTAAGCCTTGACTTAAGCAAGGCAAGACAACTGGCACAGTTTCTGATGTCTGACAGTAACTACTTAATAAATGTTAGATATTTAGTTTTTAAAAAATTAGATGAGCCCTAGCTGATTTGGCTCAGTGGATAGAGCATCAGGCTGTGGACTGAAGGGTCCCAGGTTCGATTCCGGTCAAGGGCACATGCCCGGGTTGCAGGCTCGATCCCCAGTGGGGGGTGTGCAGGAGGCAGCCAATCAATAATTCTCTTTCATCATTGATGTTTCTCTCTCTTTCTCTCCCTTCCTCTCTGAAATCAATAAAAATATATTTTTAAAAAATTAGATGATCATAAAAACATTGTGAATTAGGTTATTTTAGAGTTGAGAAAACTGATGCTCATGGAAACTAATGTCACTTACCCAAGGTCACGTAGCTTTCTGACTGAAGACCTTAAGCTCTTAACCATTGTGCAACACCGCTTCACTTACCACATGCTGTTTTAATCATAGACAATTTCCCCCCAAAGATCAGGAACTGCTCATGGTCAGAGACTAGAATGGATTTGTTTCTGTCTTATTTATAAATATTTGCTGAGTTGAATCTGATTGAGATCTTTAAGGATGAAGTTGACATTGAGTGGGTGCCCACAGGATTAATGGTAGAGTTGGTGAAGAGGTTAGTAGATTGGGGAGGCAGTGATTGTGGGCAACAGGTACTTTCAGGGGCTTATGGAAAGAGGGGCTTGATAAGTGAAGGACACTACCTGGGAATTTGAGCTCTGGTCGTATCGCTATTTCTTCTTGACGGTCCTTCTGGCTTTATTTGGGGGGTTGGGCAAGGTAAGAATGCAGGAGGGCTGTGCTGGTGGTGAAGAGGTCACATTGCAAGCATCCAAACTCTTCATTGATCCTCTGGATGAAGAAGAAAGAAACTTAGGGCTCATCCCCCAGGGAGAAACAAGTGCCTCACTTAAATCCAGGTACAGAATGTTAGTTTTGGCAAATGTACCATGGCAATAGGAAATGTTAACAATGGGGAAATTGAGTGAGGGGTATACAGGAACTCTGTACTATCTTGTAACTTTTCTGTAAATCTAAAGTTATTCCAAAATAAAAAGTTCATTAGAAACAGAAAAGCAAGTTATAGCTGAACCCATGGCTGGAATACCGGAAGAGCACAGTCTCTGAACAGAGAAAGGAAGACTTTTGTTGTCCTTAGACAAGCTACTTTGCTGCTGTGAACTTCAGTTTTTTCATCTGTGTAATGGAGGAATAGCCTCTTGCAGTGAACCTGCTGGGAATATGGTGATAATGAAATGAGCAAAGGGATGGGAAAGAGGTCAGGATCCCAGCAGAGGAGTAAGATTCAGGACCAGACTGTAGGTCCAGCAAGGAAGCAATCCTAAGCCCTGAGCAGAGGCAATTGTAGGATTGGGTTCAGATCATTCCAATACAGTAGATACTTAGGCCAGCTTATGCAAGACTCCTCTGGCCCTGGCCAGGTAGCTCAATGGGTTGGAGCATTGTCCAGATATGCCTTTTGGTCAGGGCACAAACAAGAATCAACCAATCAATGCATAAATAAGTGGAACAACAAATCTCTCTCTCTCTCTCCAATAAATACTACTAATAATAAAGACCCCTGCCCTGGGAGATAAAGCAGGGCTCTGCTTGATGGAGCAGGGGCATGCAGAGGCTAACACTTCCTCAGAGATGATGTCCCAAAGCCCTGGGTCCTGGAGAGCTTATCTCTGGCTCCTCCTGTCCTCCTGAATCTCCTGGGAGAGAGGACAGCTCAGAGGAGGTTGAGGAGGACAGAGCCCAGTAAGAGTAGTAGCCCAGGTTCTGGCCCAGTGGACAGGTCCTGCATCTCCCATCCATGGAGGTAGGCAGGCAGGTAGAAGCTCATGGCCAGAGGGACAAAGTGGCAACTTTGGGGGCAGTGAATGAAGCTGAGCTCTGGCAGGTAGAAGCTGAGCATTCTTGCATGCCCTCCTTTGCATTAATTACCTGCTGACATGGTTTGTGTGCTGTTCTCCCTTCATGCTATTTTAATTAACAGAGATCTCCTCCGAGCAAACCAGCTGCTGTGTAAATTGTCAAACTGTCAGCACACAGAGGATGGGTGCTATGGGGACAGTAAGTGTGGGGACTACCGATGGGCTCCCCACTCCTTTTTTTGCATTTGAACCTCTCTCTAAACCCACCCAGGTAGTAATAATGGGCAGAAGAATGTCAAGATCAAGAACTTGGCTTTGGGTTCAGATAGACTTAGGTTTGAACTTTGACTCTGTCACTAATGTGCTGTGAGAATTTGGGCAAATCACTTAACCTTTCTGAATCTTATTGTCTTCATTTGCAAAATGGGAATAACACTTACCTTGTCACAAGGATTGTGGTAGATAATATGTATTACATACTTCACCTAGAATCTGTAATGCCCAATAAACATGGCTTGTTAAGTTCATTTTTTTAAGCCAATATAGAGTTTCCTACAGACCCTTTATAAATTCACTAGAGGCCCGATGCACGAAAATTCGTGCAAGAGTAGGCCTTCCTTCCCCCGGCTGCCGGCACCTGCTTCCTCTAGCACCCGAGACCCGGGCTTCCCTCCTCTGGCTGCCGGCAGGCACCCGGGACCCCGGCTGGCTTCCCCCTGGCCCCAGCTTCATCAGGAAGGACGTCCAGTCTAATTAGCACATTACCCTTTTATTATTATAGATAATGGCCAGAGAGAAACTTTTAACTAAAACATACATGGGAGAAATCCCATAGTTCTCGTTGTTAACTATTTTATTTTACTATGTACTATCACTCTATGCTCAGAGAAGCCTTGCTTTCCCCGTAGCTTTGCCTTCTAACAAATCATTAGGACCTTGTAATCCTCTTCTCCCAGTTTTCTCCCTTCCCTAGTAGGTCCATGAGTGGACTGAGCATTCTCCTTGAGGCTCTTAAATCTCACATGCAGCTACCCTCATTGAATAACTGGACAAATAAATAAATAGATGGATGGGGGTGGGGTCTTTAAGGAGGAGCCATTGTTCAATTTGAGCCCTGAAGGGCAAGTTATTTAGGTAAGAGGAGGGATGGAGGGGAGAGGGGGTGTTCTAGGCAGAGATAATTCTGCATGTTCAAAGGCCCAAAGGCAAGAGAGAGCATGCTTTGAGGAGGTGAAAAGGGTTTGGCTGAACTGAAAAGGCATGTAGAAGGCAAGGGGGTAGGTGTGAGATATGAGGCTACAGAGGAAGGTGGGGTCTGAACACAGAGGGCCTTGTTAAGTCCTCCTTCAGAGTTTGGATTTTATCCTATCGGCAATGAGAGGCCAATGAGGAATTTTGTGCAGCAAAAGGATATAGTCAGATTTGTATTTTAAAAGGATCACTTAGATGAGGTGTAGAGAATAAGTTAGAAAAGACCAAGCGAGAGTGGATCCAGGGCACCCAGTTAGGTCGGTGTCATTTGAATTCAGGTTAAAGCTGAGAGTTTCATAGCCAAGCCTGGCACACTGAGTGCATGAGAAGTGTGTGAGGATGGACTCGGGTATGAACTACATGTCAGAAAGTGCAATGCCATGTGCGGGGTCACACCCAAGTCGAGAGAAGGAGAGGGGAGTTCCAAGCCATCTCAGCCAGTGGGCAAGGACTCTCTGTCTACTCCCACCCGCATCCTGGGCCCTGTGGAAGGAAGGCATCAAGAGGACAGATCACATCACGTCAGAACTCGGGCTGACCTGGTTTGTGGCATCTTTCAGCTCGTCTCGTCCTGGTGTAGGTTGTCACAGAAGCCCCCTGGATGTTGCCTGGTGCCTCATTAATGGCATTGCTGAGCTCATTAAACTCATCTTTCTCCTCTCCTCAGTCTCCCAGCTCTGAGCTGTCACCTCAGTCACTCCCAGCCTGGGGCTGGCTTACCCCTTGGTGGCTCCAGCACAGGAATTGTGCAGAGGTTGGGTTGCAGTTGGTCCCATGACACAGATTCAGAAAGACTGACCAGCACTTCCTTTGGGGGCAGATGAGTTTGCTAGGGCTACGGTAACAAAGTACCACAAGCTAAGTGGCTTCAACAACAGAATATTCCCTCACGGTTCTAGAGGTCAGAAGCCTGAGATCAAGGTGTCAGCAGGGTTTTTTCCTTCTGAGGCCTGAGGAGAGAATCTGTTCCACGCCTCTCCCTCGCTTCTGGCGAGTTGCTGGCTCTCTTTGGCATTCCCTAATTTATAGGCATTCCCTCGCTCTTCTCCCTTTAGAAAAAATGTTTTTATTGATTTCAGAGAGAGGAAGGAAAAGGGAGATGAGAATCATTGATCGGCTGCCTCCTGCATGCCCCCCTACTGGGGATCTATCCCACAACCCCAGGCATGTGCCCTGACCGGGAATTGAACGAGTGACCTCCTGGTTCATAGGTTGATGCTCAACCACTGAGCCACACCAGCCAGGCCTAATTTCCCCTTTTTATAAGGAATTAGTCATATTGGATTAGGACTGACCCTAATGACCTCATTCTAACTTGGTTACCTCTGTAAAGACCCTACCTTGAGATAGGTCACATTCTGAGGTAATGGTGGCTGGGACTCCAACATATCTTTTATAGAGGACAGAATTCAACCCATAACAGGGGACAATTTTTTGCCTTTCACTACACCCCTCCGAGCACCATATGTCTTTAGGAAATCCCTAAGCCTTCGCATCCAGAATGGTATGAACTAAAGCTCAGAAATAACTTCCTAATAGGACATGGTGATAGACATGTCTACAGCTGCGGGAAGAGAAGGCAGAGGAAGAGGAGGAGGCAGAGAAGCAGAGGGAATGGAGAAGAAAAGTCACATCCAAACTCGTTTCCAGGACAATGCTATTAAGAAAGGAAATCTCGCCCTAACTGGTTTGGCTCAGTAGATAGAGCGTCAGCCTGGGGACTGAAAGATCCCATGTTCGATTCTGGTAAAGGGCACATGCCCAGGTTTCGGCTTGATCTCCAGTAGGGGGCATGCAGGAGGCAGCCAATCAATGATTCTCTCTCATTGATGTTTCTCTCTTTCTCTCTGAAATCAATAACAATATATTTTTAAAAAAGAAAGGAAGAAAATCTTTCTAAAGACTGGGGCTGAATCTTTCAACTGGATCCTAACCAAAGCCTTGGCCAGGGAATATGATTTATATTAAAGCACCTTTCCTCTCACAGACCAAGTGTTGATCAAAAGAAGTCACACATGAAAGAGGACATGCCACTTACATGAAAGTGAAGACTAGATAAGACAAATCTATGGTGCAGAAGTGGTCATCTTTGGGAGGTAATGGTGGGGAGGGGGCACAAGGGAGTATCTAGGGTACCTTGTTCTGGGTGGGTGACACCACTGAGCTTTATAATTAAGGTGATATCACATTACTATGAATGACACTATAGACAAATAAGTAAATGAACCCATTCCTTACTTTTCTACTCACCACTGATCACCCCCAGGCCACTCTGTCAGCTCTCAGGCTGTTCCCATATGCTTTGTGCTCACAAATGCTCACAAATGTGAATTGAAATAAACATCCAGCATGATATCCAGCGCACAATAGGTACTCACAAAATGCAAGTTCAGCCTGGCCGGTGTGGCTCAGTGGTTGAGCGTCAACCTATGAACCTGGAAGTCATGGTTCGATTCCTGGTCAGGACACATGCCTAGGTTTCGGGCTCAATCCCCAGTGTGCAGCATGCAGGAGGCAGCCCATCAGTGATTCTCTCTCATCATTGATGTTTCTATCGCTCTCTCCCTCTACCATACTCTCTGGAATCAATAAAAATATATATATTTTTAAAAATGCAAGTTCACATCATGCACCCGTGCATATTATGCTCTGGGGGTACAGAAGGGACGGTATCCAGAGAAGATCTGGGCTGCCTCCTCACCTCCCATCCGAGGAGCATGGCGCTAGGCCCTGGAGTGGAAGGTGTTCAGGCCTTGGTGGCAGACTAGTAAAAAATCATGTCCGCTGTCCCCAGAAACAGAACACAGCCCAGCAGAAACCCCAAATCATAATTAAAAGATGCCCCGCAACTCTCTTGGCAGCATAAATTTTGAAGATGAAAGTAAATGATTAAAATAATTAAACACTTCAAGCTGACAAGCTGGAGCAGAATCTTGCCAGCGGACGTTTGTCAGTAATTAGCTAATTAATCCTGGCGCAGATTATAAGCCATAACAAACCAGTCAGGCTGAACAGAGCCGGCTGCTCCGAATTAGACTTTTAAAAAAGAGGGGAAGGGTGGGGGAGGATTGGGTGGATAAGGAGGAAGGGGGAAAAATAAGAAAAAGATATACATTTGTGGCCACCTGTCCTTACCCTAACAGTGGTGTGGGCCCAGCCTACAGGAGGATTCCTGGAGAGTTCTGGGCCTGCATCTAGGCCAGAGACCAGACTCTGCTGGGACTTCCGGCAGAATGGATATTGGGGAGGAGAGGGAGTGCTCTGGCCCCCAAATTAGAAGGCACAGCGGGAAGAAGTCCAGATAGGAGGTGATGTCCACCTCAGGTGGGTACAGCATTATTTCATTCTTTATTTCATTCAGCAACAGACCTCAGCAGGGACCAGGGGTCCATTTCTGTGAGAGAGAAAAAATTACAAGATCCAAGCAGGGGATCAGGGCCCAGCCAAGCAGTCTGGGATCAGGATAGGTTGCAGAATAAAAAAATATAAGGTGAGCCATAAATTTAATTAAAGAAAATAAAAAGAAACAGATGGAATTAATTTTAATAATATATTTTATTTAACCCAGTACATCCAAAGGCTATCATTTTAGCATATGTCAGTAAACAACATCTTTTCAGGAGATATTTTACTTTTTTTTTTTGGTATTAAATCTTTAAATTCTGCGATGTATTTTACACTTGCAGCTCATCTCTATTCAGACTAGCCATATTTCAAGTGCTCAATAGCCGCATGTGGCTTGTGCTCCTGTATTGGATGAAAGCTCTAGACATAAAAAGAAGTTGGGAAGTGGGATCCTAAGACCTGGGACAATCTGCAGCAGGATGGAGGCAGACCAGGGTCACATGACCGTCCCATTGTCTGTCTTTCTCTCCTTAGCTGTTCTCCTCCCTAACTGCTCCTGCTGGCTACTTCCAGCCAAATCAGCCTCAGCTTCAAGGGTCTCCAAGATGAAGGGTCTGGAAAGTACAGAGGGGAATCCAGAGGGACTGGATTTCTGTCCTGGTGCACACACGTGGGACAGGGCCGTGCTAGCGCTGCACATGGACCTGTGCCCTGCAGCCCTGGAGTGTGAGTGTGTCTATTCACCTGTGTGTTCAGAGGCGCTCCAGTACATGAACACTGACCTTCTGAGAGCTCCCTGCAGCCTCAGTCATTGGCTAAAGCTCAGTTTCCTTTATAATAATCACATCAGTCAAGGGACAAGAGGTGACACATTTCTATGTTCTGTAAAGACTGTCAGATGGAATCTGTCTCTTGGATAATTAACCAGGATCTTTTTTTCCTAACATTTTTTTTATTGTGGTAAAATGCACATACCATAAAATTTCCATCTTAACCATTATTTTTAAAAAATGTTTTTTATTGATTTTAGACGGAGAGGGAAGGAGAGGGAGAGAGAAGCATTGATATGAGAGAGAAACACCCATCATTTGCCTCCTGCATGCATCCCGACTTGGGACTGAACCCACAACCTGGGCATATGCCATGACTGAGAATTGAACTGGTGACCTTTTGGTGGAGATCTGCTTCTAGCCAGAGACCAGTCCATTTTTCCCACCACCACCTAGGCTGAAGCTCTGTGAAAATATGAATTGAATCTCTTAGAACCCACATCAAAGCTCTGGTAAGAGTGAGGGAGTAAAAGGACACAGCCTCTGGACCAGGGACACCGACCTGTGGGTATAGCCACACCACTGCCCCTACTGCCCGGAGGAAAGGTCTGGAGAGGGGAGAGGAGACAAGAGGAAGAAGCTTAGAATGCAGGGCGACAGAGGCCACTTTAACTCCTAAACCTATCACCAAGGAAACACAACACTTTTCCCCCACCGCCCCCCAAACCTCATTCTTGTTTAGACAAATCAGGGTCTCCTGCCTGTAGGAAGGAGGAAAGCTCTCGTGTACTGAAAGATCTACATTTGACTATGCATATTAGCCAAGCTCTGTGCTTACAATAGAATAAAGCAGCATTGCTTAGGGCCAGGGGAGATATGCGTAGACAGTCCTGTGGTGGCTCAGAGCTCAGGAACATCCCAGTTAGCTCGGTTGACCAGGAAAGGCTCCAAGGAGGAGATAAGCTTGAGTTGTACCTTGGAGATGGGGAGGAATCAGAGAGCAGCGAGGAGGAAGGAGGGTACTTTGGTAGGGGAATTTAACATAGACCCTCTCATTCACACAGCTCTTTAGAGCTTACAAAGTATGTTCACATGTGTAATCTCATTTCACCCTCATTGGGCTATAGCAGTGGTCAGCAAACTCATTAGTCAACAGAGCCAAATATCAACAGTACAACGAATGAGATTTCTTTTGAGAGCCAAATTTTTTAAACTTAAACTTCTTCTAATGCCACTTCTTCAAAATAGACTTGCCCAGACCGTGGTATTTTGTGGAAGTGCCACACTCAAGGGGCCAAAGAGCCGCATGTGGCTCGCGAGCCGCAGTTTGCCGACCATAGGACCCCAGAGGTACTGTTTCATTTGAGATTCAACATAATATAGTAACCAAGAGTGCAGTCTTTGGCCCTAGCCGGTTTGGCTCAGTGGATAGAGCGTTGGCCTGCGGACTCAGGGGTCCCAGGTTTGATTCTGGTCAAGGGCATGTACCTTGGTTGCGGGCACATACCCAGTAGGGAGTGTGCGGGAGGCAGCTGATCGATGTTTCTCTCTCATCGATGTTTCTAACTCTCTATCCCTCTCCCTTCCTCTCTGTAAAAAAAAATCAATAAAATATATATATATAAAAAAGAGTGCAGTCTTTGGATTTCTGCTTTAAAACGGCAGATGGAATGCATGAATTTGTATCGGCTTCCTCAACAAACATCACTAAAATAAAAGTAAAGGAATATAAAAAAGGCAATGGTGGACCACAGATGTCAACATATTTTTAGATGTCAAGTGAATGGAGGAGTTGGCAGAGCTGGGATTGCTGCCTACCAAGTGCTACAGCAAAGGGTGCCAAAGGGGAGTCAGCCAATTGGAGACTCAGGACCAGGGAAAGAACAGATATTGGAAGCAACAGTTACCGCAGAAGGTGGGAGCAAAGCATGGGGACAGAGCAAGGTTGAAAGTCTGCATAAGAAGCAGGTCCCTTCTCTGTCACACACAGACAGCTGACTACATCTTCATTATCCTGGCACGGACTGAAGGTTTTGTTCCATTGAAAAAGTGAATCAGAAAGGCTCCAGCCAGGAATCCTGGGCACAATAGAAATCAGAGTGGAATGTCATAATGAAAGGAGGGGCATAGGGGAGAGTTTGAACAGTGAGATTCTAGGGCCCGTGAGGCATGGTTTCTAGATTGCAGACCCACCTGGCAGACAGACAGAGAGGAGACCGGTGGATTCTTCACTGGACAAACAGAGCAGAAAAAGATTTTTAGATATTGAAAGGGATATCTGACAAACTGGAGAGAAGAGATTCACAGAATAATAGAATAAAATTAAGTTCCCAGAGTGAAAAGGTGTGATGGATGTAATAAATAAAAATAGGCCCGCACCAAATCCCATTAAATAAAGTTTTAGATGGTCAAGGATACACATAAAACTCTTTTTCCATGTAACAAGAACAGGATACATGCAAAGGATAACACAGAACCAGGAATAGCCAAGGACTCTCAACAGCCACACTGAAGAAAATACCTTTAACATTCTAAAGATGCCTATGCTATACATTCCAAGCTATACATTAACTGGGTAGAATAAAAAATTTTCTGAAATTCAAGATTTTAAAAATTTTGCTTCTCATATAATCTTTCTCAGGAAGTTACTAAAGGATGTGTGCCATCAAAATGAAGAATGAAATCAAGGAAGATAAAGATGTGGGGCCAGGAAAAGAAGATCCACCCAGAAAAATTACAAAAGGAATCCCCTGAACAACTGCTGTGCAGAAGGCCCAGAGGGCAAGCACACATTGAGCAGGAAAGTGGGAGGCTCCAAGAGGGATGCCTTCAGGAGGAGCAAAGTGAGTTAATACATTACCTAATATGTTTCACCATGTGGAAATTACTATTCCGAAGATTTTGCATTGCTAAAGAGTTTGGGAAGAATTCATGATAAGGGTATGGAATACTAAGAAAATAGGAGAAAGAAAGAAAAAAGGCTATTAATACAAGCGAAGTGTCACTGAACATACTAATATCTGTACAAGAAAGACGATGCAATATTAGTTTCAGCAGCAATCCATGTGTGTAAAATCAAATAAATTCTGAATATTGATTTAATTTAAAAAATTGTGATATAATTACAATGGAAGAATGTAAGGGAGAGAGATGTGGGGATGGAGTGCCATAGAATATTAAATTATCTTCTTTCATAATAAATTACAAACTAGCATTAAAGTATATTATTCAGAGGTAAATACAAGTAAAAATCATTCAGCTAAAATGATTTTAAGTGGTTGCCTTGGGGACTGAGATTTGGGGATGGGGGATGGACTACTGTTTTTTGTGATAAGACTTAGTACTAGTTGACTTTTTAAAACCTTGTACATGTGTTAGATTGCTTATTAAAAATAAATATACCATGGAATATTATTCAGCCTTTAAAAAGAAGAAAATTCAGACAATGCGACAAAATGGATGAACCTTGAGGGCCTTATCCTAAGTGAAATAAACCAGTTACAAAATAAACAAACACCATATGATTCCACTTATATAAGGTATCTAGAGTAATCAAATTTAGAGAGACAGAAAGAAGAATGGTGGCTGCCAGGGGCTGGGGGGAAGGGAGAATGGGGAGATTTCATTGAAAGGTATAAGAGTTTTAGTTTTGCAAGATGAAAAGAGTTCTAGAGATGGATGGTAGTGATAGTTACATAACAATGTGAATGTACTTAATATCACAAAACTGCACAGTTAAAAGTGGCTAACATTAATGATTACATTTCATGTTGTGTTTATTTTACTACAATTTTTAAAAATTAATAATTTAAACCTTGGTTAATATGGTATATTTTATATTATATGTATTTTACCGAAATTTTAAAAAGTTTAAATTAAAAAAAGAATTCTACCTATGATTCAGATTTCCAGAAGGTTAAATATCGAATTAGAATGTAGAGATTAAATGTAAACTCCAAGAGGGCGAAGAGTTTTGCTATCTGCTCACTGTTATATCCAGGAAGCCTAGTATAGTAGTCACTCAATAAACAAATTTAGTGAGCACTCAATAAATGTTATCTATTATTATTCTTTGTATATATCTTCAGGGTACATTCATTTATGCTGTGGCAGCAGCATTGCTTCTCATCATGCATGTGCACACATGTACACACATGCACACAAGTATACAGGAAAGCCGCGGGGCATATTCCTTCAAGTACATGCTGAATGAATTAAGAATGACTCTGAAAGGTAAGCATTATTACCCCATTTTTCAGATAAAGAAAGTGAGGCCATATAACCCATAAATGGGATGACAAGCATTTCCAATCCTGGCCTTCAACCGCAAGTCTGGTGTTCTTCCCTCAATAGCTGACAGCTGAAGAATTGTAGAAGCACAGAGCTGAGAAATCACCTAGATTTAATGGGAATTAAAAATGGACTTGCTTGGCTGGAAAAGAAGATTCATGAAGGGGAATAGCAGGCAATGATTCAGAAATGTGCATGCTTGTCAGATGGTGGGGGAGGGGTTGAATGTCAGGTGAAAGGGCCTGAAAATTATATGTAGAGCCAATGAAAGTCTTCATATAAAACAGGCCTTTTAGGAAGCTTTATTTGACAGCAGAATACAGAGTGTACTGGATTGGGAGGCTGGGGCATACTCTCAGAGGTGGCCATAATGAAATGATCATTTTCTAAACTGGCACAATGGAGGCAGTGGCAGGAATACTGAAAAATCAATGAAATATATAAACCTCTAGTCTGACTAATCAGAAAATAATGGAGAGAGAAGATACACATTACCAATATCAATATCAGGAACCAGAGAGGGATTACGACTATAGATCCTACAAAAAAATTAAAAGAATATTAAGGGAATACCATGAAGAACTTTACACCAATAAATTTGATAATTTTGATAAAAATATAAAATTCTCTTGAACTACTCAAGAAGAAATAGATGACTTGCCGAGGCCGGTTTGGCTCAGTGGATAGAGTGTCGGCCTGGGGACTGGGGGGTCCCAGGTTCGATTCCGGTTGGGGGCATGTGCCTTGGTTGCGGGCACGTCCCCAGTGGGGTGTGTGCAGGAGGCAGCTGATCGATGTTTCTCTCTCATCGATGTTTCTGGCTCTCTGTCCCTCTACCTTCCTCTCTGTAAAAAATCAATAATATATATAAATAGATGACTTGAATAGTCCTACATTTGTTAAGGAAACCACATCTTGTTTTAAGGTAAAGTGGGCTGCACCTATAATTTCCCGTTGCTCATTTCACCAAGTCTTGGCGTTCAGTGACACCAAAGGTCCAGTCTCACTCATCTGGTTCATCCAAAGACGCTTAGGCTAGTTTGAAATAGGTTTTAATTTCTTATAGTCAGAAGAATCTTAACTAATCCAGAGTCTTAAAGACTGAATGTCAAGGATAACACAGCCTGTGGTGTCTGTCCATGGTGCTGACTCTGTGCCCCCATTCTCTGCTTCTGCAAGGAGTCAGAGCCACTGAACTCAGCCTCCACCCTAAGCACCTGGCACCCTGTGAGTTCTGTCCGTGGTCCTGAACACAATTCTTTTTGTCATTACAACCTTAGGCACCAGAGCTTTGGGACTCAAGAAGAATCTCCCCTCTGGCTATAAAATCACAGAACTTGGATGGTTGTGCAGTGCCCAACTCAGGAGAGAACTAATTGAGGAAGCCTGCCATGTAGACGAGTCATAATTGGGGTAATGGAAGAGGTCACAGGCTGACAGGCATAAGAATGTCCAGAGCATCCTTAGATACCATGTGACAAGCTTAGGATAAAAAATCTAAGTCTAGCCCTAGCCAGTTTTCTCAGTGGTTAGATCGTGGGCCTGTGGACTGAAGGGTCCCGGGTTCGATTCTGGTCAAGGGCACATGCCTGGCTTGCGGGCTCAAACCCCAGTGGGGGGCATGTAGGAGGCAGTCAATCAATGATTCTCTCATCATTGATGTTTCTATCTCTCTCTCTCCCTCTTCCTTCCTCTATGAAATCAATTTAAAAAAAAACTCTAAGTCTAGATAGACCTTGGGGATCTGATGAATTTGAGCCTGTCTGGTTCCCTTGCTGGAAATAGACAGTTCACTCTCCCAAAGGCAACCCAATACTATGGGCTGAGCTTCCTTGGAGGCAGAACTTCTCTGGATCAGAGAAAACACATGAGGGTCTTGCTATCACTTGCACATGACACTCAAATGGTGAAAAGAGAGATAGAAATGAGATCGACCTAGAAGAGGGGGCCCCAGAGTTGGTCGCCTCTTGAGGAGAGTGGAGAGTCAATTTTCAACTAACATTTTTAGTTCTTACTGTGTGCCAGCGACTGCAAAAATACTTTTACACACACTTCCTTATTTAATACAAACAATCCAGGGAGAAAGCTATTTTTAATCCCATGTGTATTAATCAGGTTTCTCCAGGAAACAGAACCAATAGAATATATATAGACATACATAAGAGGGGACTTATTATAGTAATTGGCTCACATGATTATGGAGGCTGAGAAGTACCACAACATGCCATCTGCAAACTAGAGAACCAGGAAACTGGGGGTACAATTCAGCCTGAGTCCAAAGACCTGAGAACAAGAAGCTATGATGTCCTAAGGTAGGAGAAAATGGATGTCCAAGCTCAAGAAGAGAGGGGGGGGGCAACTTACCCTTTTTTTTTCTTTTTTGTTCTATTTGGAGCCATCAACAGATTGAATGACGCCCACCCACACTGGTGAAGGTGGGTCTTCCTTACACAGTTTACTGAGATTCATATGCCAATCTCTTCCAGAAACACCCTCACAGACACACTCAGATACATTTTACCGGATATCTGGGTATCCTGTAGCCAAGTCAAGTTGACGCATAAAATTAACCATCACACATCTGCATAGGGAAACTGGAGTCCAGAGGGCAAATGATTTGCCCAATGTCACATAGTCAATATGGGGCAGAATTCTTATGTTTTTCATTGCATGCTATAAACTCCAAGCTAAACCCTGCACCCACTCAGTCACACTGGACCCTACAAGCAAGCAGTGCTTTTCGGAAAAGCCATCTTTCCTTCTATCAGCTGCACCTAGCAGGGCTAAATAAGGATAGTCACTATGCCCTCCTCTTTGACTCAGGGGCAGCTAGAGGAGTTTTGAGCACCCATTAGGCCTGGAAGTTGGAGGAGGTTTGAAGACTTAAGCTGGCAAGGAGGGGGAGAAAACCTCTGTGGATGGAGGTGGGAGAGGACTGGCTCCCTGCTGCTCCCAGAATGATTCTCACCTGCCAATCGATGGCTGGACACTCACGCAAGTGCTAATCAGCTCCGTTGGCGCATGCAGGCTGGGGCTACAATCCATTTTCACATCGAATGGCAGATCGATTCCTCATTCTCTACAATCCCCAACCAGCCTCATCTTTGAGGGGCTGAGAAGCTGGTTAACTCTGCACCTCCAGCCACCTGCAAGCTTTGTCCTTCTCTATATTCTTCCCAGATACAATCTTGCTCCCCAAACCATTGTCAGACAGAGCAGTACAGTAGAACTCTGGGTTGGTGGTCCAATAGGCCTGGGTTCCAGTCTCAGATCAGCAGCTCACTTTGAGAACTTGGAGAAGTCACTTCATCCTTCTAACTTCAATTTTCTCATGTATGTAGTGGGGATAAAAATTTTAGCTGAACAGGGTCTCTGTGAGGATCCCAATTACATCTAGTGAATGTAAAATTGGGAAACGCTGAAAAATGTAGCTAATGTAAAGAACAGGCTGCTGCTCCTAGAAGAATAGGTTCTTTCCCCAAGTCTGGTCCTTCCCTTTCACCTCAAGTCCTGTCCTTGAGGTCTGACAATGCTGGGAGGGAAGTTCTGTTGACATAGGCCCAGGAGAGGGTTTCTCCTCTCTCTCGTTATGTTAAGTAGCCAGAACAACTCTTGAGTCCTTGTTCTTCTGACATGACCACTCTTTCTGGTGAGGACTTCTGGGTTCTGGAAACTGAGCTTAGAAGCAGCAGAAACCGGACAGACAGAGCTGGACTCAGCCAAGCCAGGTGGAGTGCCTGGGCAAAGGGTGTTTCTAGGGCTCTGAGTAAATTTCTAGGCTTATTTCCTACTCTCAAAAATGAAATCTCACCCATGTTGGTAGATACTTTTACTCATCAGTTTTGTTTAATTTGGTCTAGAGATACCCTTCATATTCTACCTATGAATGTCCTCTTTTAAAAGGGGGAGTCCTCTCCTGGCCGATGTGGCTCAGTGGTTGAGCATCAACCTATAAACATGGAGGTCACGGTTCGATTCCTGGTCAGAGCACATGCCTGGGTTGGAGGCTCGATCCTTGCTGGGAGGCGTGTAGGAGGCAGCTGATAAATGATTCTCATCGTTGATGTTTCTATCTTTCTCTCCCTCTCCCTTCCTCTCTGAAATCAATATATATATTTTAAAGGAGGAGTCTTCTGTATCCCTCAGTCATAGCCCTTGATCATAGATTATTAGACAGGTGTAGGTTTAGGTTTGTCCTAAACTGGGCAAATCAGGTGTTTCCTTTCCTTTTCTTTTCTTTTTTCTTTTCTTTCCTTTTCTTCTCTTTTCTTTTTTATTGATTTCAGAGAGGAAGGGAGAGAGAGAGAGAGAGAGAGAGAGAGAGAGAGAGAGAGAGAGAGAGAGAAACATCAATGATGAGAGAGAATTATTGATCGACTGCCTCCTGCACGCCCCCTACTGGGGATCAAGCCCATAACCCAGGCATGTGCCCTTGACCACAATAGAACCCGAGACCCTTCAGTCCACAGGCTGATGCTCTATCCACTGAGCCAAACCAGCTAGGGCCAATCAAGTGTTTTCTAACTTCATGTGCACTGGGGAAGCCATAATAGTGTATGAGTAGTGTATGTGGGAACAGAGGAAGCCAGTTTGATGAGAGAAAAATGGAGCAGTCATGTAGAAAAATGTAAGGCAAGAAATAGTGGGGCCCTAAGAAACAACAACGGGGGAAGTTGCTGCTGCAGATTTTCTAGTCCCAGCACCTATTGACTATACTTGTCCAGTGGGGTTCAGTGAGTTTCTCCTGTGTCCTTTCAATATAAATAACCCTTTATTAATTTGGCTTGGGCGCATTACTGTTCCTTGCTGCCAAATAGCCCTCTTCCTAGAACAGATCTCAAGTGCACAACTTCTACTTTAACTTAAAAAAAAAAAAAGCCTAATGTAAAGATTGACACGTTAAGGGGAACAATTATTAAAAACTGAATTAGAAACTATTTGGCCATGGAATAGGTCTTTCAGAGTGTTTCCAAATTAGCATCTGCACACCGAACATATCCTTGAGGTAGAGCATCATTCATTCATTCATTCATTCATTAAAAAATATTTAGTAAATAACAAGTAACACTATGTCCCAGGTACCATACTCCATACAGGGACACAAAGAAGCAATATAAACAAAGTCTCTGCTTATAGGAGCTTGCGTTCTGTTGGGATCACTTTTATATATATATATATATATGTGTGTGTATATATATATATATATATATATATATATATATATAGATATAGATATAGACATATAGTGAACATAATAGTAGTATTAAAGAATTGAAACACATTTGATTTAAACACATTAATCAAACAATTTAAATTTATAAATAAAACCTAATATGTCTTAGGAGCTGTTATACACTCTCTTTATCTATTAATCAACTCATTTAATTACTACATCACCCTTCTGAGGCAGACTATTATTATCTCTGTTTTTCAAATTAGAAAATTGAGGCACAGAGAAGTTAAGTAACCTGCCTAAGGTCACACAGTTGTTAAGTGGTAGAGCTAGGATTTGAAATCAGTCTGCCTGGTGCCATGAATAAAATCCTAAGTCAGGGATGGATCTGCATCAGTTGTCCTGGTCTCATCTGGAGGGCCAGGAAGCTACACAGATCTAAACAGTCACTAAGAATAAAAAGCCTCATCAGACATCTCTGAAGCTAGAGCAGGGCACAGAATGAGGACCCAGGGTACTGGAAAGTAGCCCTGGCCACTGCCTGTCCCACCTCAGGTTCTGCACAGCCATCTGAACACCCCCAGACCTGCCAGCCTGCTGAGCTCTGTAGGGAGATTCCTGCCAGATCACTCACATGGACAGCTGCTTGTCAAATGCCTCAAACAGAGGGCCAGCCAGCCCAGGACCTGCATCTCCTGACTGTGCTCTCGGTTCTTTCTTTTCCAGAGTATTCATAACCAGCTACTCTGGTATAAGGGTTTTCTCACATCCATGCCTTCCTTATCAGCCCCTGACCTGACTGCACCGTTTCCCACTGGAGGATGCTAACCGTCCCCCGCCCCCTGCCCAATTCTCCCACCTCACAATGGCTGCAACAACTTTGCTAAAACACATATCTGATTATGTCATGCTCTTGCCTTAAAAACAATGGCTCCCTGTAAGATGTTACCATTAGGGGAAATTGGGTGAAGGATATCTTGAAACTCTTAGCACTACTTTGCAACTTTTCTGTACATCTAAAATTATTTCAAAAGGTAATGGCTCGTCACACTCTTTACGCTGATATCCAAGATCCCCTGGCAAACCCCTGCTTCCCTCTGCCTTCCCACCGTTCCTTGAGGACGCCATTGTGTTGGAAATCTCAATACCATTCATTACATTGAAGAATGCTCTTCTTCACACCCTTAGCTTTCCATCCCGTCAGCCTGGTGAGCTCTTAGCCAATTGTTTTCATTTATCAAACATTTAGGTAGTACTATGTGTTACTATGTATGTAGTGCCAGTGCTATGTTCTAAGCATTTTACAAACATTAACTCGTGTAATCTTTACAGCAACCTCATAAGGGAAGTACTATTAATAGCCTATTTTATAGATGGGGGAACGGAGGCACCGAGAAATTAAGTAACATGCTCCAAATCACATGGAGTTTGTATTTTAACCTAGGCACTGTGGATCCAGACTTTATGCTCTTAGCCAGTACACTCTGCTGCCTTTTCAGCTCTCAGACTTCAGCTCAAATGTCACCTCCTATGGAAGCCTTCCTTGACTCCTTTCCCACAGTTACTCTTTTCCCCCACTGTCAGATCCCATAGCTTTTTGTTCATTTATTCATTCATCAAAACATTTATTGAGCACTCACTATAGTTTATCATTTTATAGACATTGGGAATCTATCCATCTACAACAGTCTGCAGGATCCTATTTGGGAAATCCTCTCTCTCTCTCTCTCTCTCTCTCTCTCTCTCTCTCTCTCTCTCTTCCTGTGGAGTACTCCTTCAAGGTGTTAAGCTTTCTAACTCCTTTACAATCTTGCACAGAATCTGGCATGCACTTTGTCTTTAGTAAATGTGTCTTGCAGAAATAAATGAATCCTTATCAAGAATGGTGATGACAGTAATGATAATGTTAACCATTCAGATGAATCTGCTGTGTGACTGAGACAGTGTGGGCCAGGGGCCAGGTACATCGTCACAGTCGAGCCCCAGGCCAGGAGGCTCCTCGGGAGATGACAAGTACCTTCTGCATGTAGACCAAGCCGTTGTTGTCACTGCGATTATTTCTACCATTAGTGTTGGTGTTATGCGACAGTATGGCAGGTGCCAGCAGCAAGCTGGCCCGCCACACTTCCTCATGGCAGGAGAAGCATCAGGGAAGCAAATGCTCTTAGAAGACGAGCAGCAGGGAGGATGGGCTTTCAGCCTGGAGTCTCCGCAGTCCGAACATCAGTTCTGGGTGGTTGGGTCAGGACATATTTGCATTTTACTCCTGTCTCTAGGTATATCAGAGAGTGGGGACGTAGCAGAGGAGTGCTATGGAGCAGGAATCAGATTAAAGAGCCCTGATCAAGTGGACTTACCAGCTTTCCTTGGATCAAAGCCTGAAGGGTGATGAGGTAATTAGGGGTGGGCTTCAGGTGGAAGTTGAATTTGGGATGAGAATGGGAGTGGGACAGATAAGGCAGGTCTTAGCCTGGTTGTGAACTTCTTTTTAGTCCCACACCCTGGGAGGAGCACACCAGGCTTCCTCATTCTGTATAATCTCCTCGGGAACCAGAAGTCAGGTGGCACAAATGATACTTCAGATGTTAGTGTAGAATCCTCCTACATTCTCTATGACTTTTCCTAAAGGACCCTGGAATCACAATCTTAAACGCTTACATGTTTTTTAGGCCATTAAAATTCTCCAGAAGTCATTAGGTCCATTCGCCTGCCTCTGGGCAAGAGGTTGAAACAATTCTAGATGGTAAATAGCAATTGTTTGCCAGTGATGCGCTTGGTGCAGTCAGTTTCAGACTGTACAAAGCAGCAACAGATCTCTGATCATGAACCACTTCAATTCTACTGGTGCTGAGTCAGCTCCTGTGGGACCTACAAGCAGAGTTATGTGTTTGGCTATCAGCAGATAATGACCATCCTGGTCTCTGGGGGTAATGAAACTGAGTATCAAAAAAAGACACCCTGACCGGTTTGGCTCAGTGGATAGAGCGTTGGCCTGCGGACTGAAAGGTCCCAGGTTCAATTCTGGTCAAGGGCATGTACCTTGGTTGTGGGCACATCCCCAGTAGGAGGTGTGCAGGAGGCAGCTGATCGATATTTCTCTCTCATCAATGTTTCTAACTCTCTATCCCTCTCTCTTCCTCTCTGTAAAAAATCAATAAAATATATTTTTTTAAAAAGTTGAGCATCTTGGTTATGGTCTCTCAAGTGGTAAGGGGTAGAGCCAGGGTTCTAACTCAGGCTTGTTTTGTTTCTAAATACAAGCTTTCTTTCTTTTCTTTTTTTAAAATATATTTTATTGATTTTTTACAAAGAGAAAGGGAGAGGGATAAAGAGTTAGGAACATCAATGAGAGAGAAACATCCCCTACTGGGGATGTGCCTGCAACCAAGGTACATGCCCTTGACTGGAATCGAACCCGGGACCCTTCAGTCCACAGGCTGATGCTCTATCCACTGAGCCAAACCGGTCAGGTCTCCAAATACAAGCTTTTATTTTTATTTTTATTTTTGGCTGATTCCTGTGGCTAGGACTTCCAATACTATGTTGAATAGAAATGGTGATAGTGGCATCCTTGACTTGTTCCTGATCTTAGAGGAAATGCTTTCAGCTCTTTACCATTGAGTATATTAGGTGTGGGGTTGTCATATATAACCTTTATTATACTGAGATATGTTCTTTATATACCCACTTTGTTGAGAGTTTTTATCATAAAAAGATGTTGAATTTTGTCAATTTTTTTTCTCCATCTATTGATATGATCATATGATTTTTACCCTTTATTTTTTTAATGTGATGTTGATTTATGAATGTTGGCCCATCCTTGAATCCCTGGAATAAATCCAAGTTGGTCATGTGTATAATTCTTTTAATGTATTGTTAAATCCAGTTTGCTAATATTTTGTTGAGAATTTTTGCATCTATGTTTATTATCAATGATATTGCCCTGTAATTTTATTTTTTGTAATGTCTTTGTCTGATTTGGGTATTAAGGTAATGATGGCTTCTTAGGATGAGTTTGGAAGTGTCCCTTACTCTTCAATATTTTGAATTAGTTTAAAACAAATAGGTATTGATTTTTCTTTAAATGTTTGGTAGAATTCAACTGTGAAATTGTCTGATCCTGTATGGTTGGAAGGTTTTTTTAAAAAATTATTATTGTTTCAATTTCATTGCTAGTAATCAGTCTGTTTAGATCATCTATTTCTTCCTGGTTCAGCTTTGGACTGCAATATGCATCTAGAAATTTATCTATTTCTTCTTAAATTTGTTGGCATATAATTGTTCATAGTATTCTTTAATGATTCTTTGTATTTCTGTGGTGTCACTTGTAACTTCTCTTGATACTTTTATTTATGTGGGCTCTCTTATTTCTTGATGAGTTTGGCTAAAGGTTTGTCAACTTTGTTTATCTTTTCAAACAACCAGCTCTTAGTTTTATTGGTATTTTAACTTCTATTTTGTTTATTTTCACTTGGATCTTAGTTATTTCCCTCCTCTGTTTACTTTGGGTTTTGTTTCTTCTTCTTTTTCTAGTTCCTTTAGGTTTAGAGTTAGATTGTTTATTTGGGATTTTTCTTGTTTCTTGAGGTAGGCCTATATAGCTATGAACTTCCCTCTTGGAACTGCTTTTACTGCATTCCATACATTCCTAGGATCATTTTTGCTACCAATTATTTGAGGTTGAATTTCCTAGAGGCAGAACCAAAATGAGAATGTTTACTCAAGTCATTTACCTGAGGAGTGTTCTTAGGAGAAAGGGAATAACAGAAGCAAGAGGGTTCTCTCAGAAACAATGATTCTCTCTCATCATTGATGTTCGAGGGGGTGGGGGGAGCTAAGAAAGAATGTGGTCTTGGCTGGAGATTGCTTTAGATTGACCCCTGGGAAAACTCTAGAGAACAAACTATCCCATTTTAGGTTAAGGAAATAGACCTTTTATCCTTTGTCAACCAGTCATTGGCTGGGGGTGGGTGTAGGTACATAGCCTCCCAGGCAAGGATGCCTCCCATGTGGTTGAGGAGATGCCTCCCATGTGGTTTATTCTTTGGTGAAATAAACAACTGTGAGTTATTGACCAACATTTATAGCAGCTGAGGGATAGCAAATACCTCACTTAGGTAACAGGGATATGAGCAAGGCATCAACCGTATCCAATACATTAACATCCCTGAATATTTAGGGATGAGCTTCGGATCTCTAGTCTAACAGTGTCCCAACCCTGTTGTTTAAGCTCACAGGGTCTTGTGAGTGTGAGCTGCGCTGATGCTTCTATGTCAAGCTTGAGTTTGGGAGTCTTGACAAATCTGGTAGCCTCCCATATTATGGCCATGATCTCTAGATACACTACAGTCATTCTTCTTTAAAAAAAAACAACACACATTGATTTCAGAAAGAGGAAGAGAGAGCGAAAGAGAGATTGAAATATCAATGATGAGAGAGGATCATTGATCAGCTGCCTCCTGCACGCCCCCCACTGGGGATCAAGGTCGCAACCACGGCATGTGCCCCTGACTGGAATCGAACCCAGGACCCTCCAGTCCACAGGCCAATGCTCTATCCACTGAGCTAAACCAGCTAGGGATATAGTCATTTTTCATTAAGATACTTTCAAACTCTCCAAGGTCATGAAGCATTAGGATATGGCCCTTTTGCTCACAAAACCAACCAAGAGAAATACAAAGCAAATCTCTCTTCTGAAGGTCCCTTTTATAAATAAAGAAATTGAGGCTTAATGATTTTTACACCAAGGTTGCAATAGGTAGAGCTGGAACCAGAGTTAGGGGTTAATTTGCAGGCCTCCTACGACATTAGGGTCAGCAAATTATAGCTCATGGGCCAAACCCATTTCTTCCCTCCCCTCATACCTACTTTTGTTTTATTAGAATATAGAAATGGTCATTTGTTTATGTATTGGCTATGGTTGCCTTTGCACACAATGGCATCATTGAGTAGCTGTGACAGACATGGTATGGACTGAAAAGCCAAAAGTATTTATTATCAGGCCTTTTAAAGAAAAAAATTTGACTGGGCATGCTATTTCTGGAACCTCCACACACTTTCTAATTCTAAGGGTCAGTTATCCCAACACTTTAAGTGGAAGAGGAATTCTCCCTGATTCCTAGTGAGATAGCACAAGTTGAGTGTTGAAAACCCATTTTCTTCTATATTAACAAGAAGTTAAGAGAATATCTGGTGTAACTTAGCTAGAGGGAATTTCAAAAGAGTCCTGGAGAACAACCAGCTTAAAAGATCCTCAAGCCCGGCTGGTGTGGCTCAGTGGTTTAGGGTTGACCTATGAACCAGGTCACTTCTATAATATTTGTGTGTGTGTGTAGTATAACTATGTACATTTTGCAATTAAAAAAACACACAAATACAGAATGACAGAGGAAGAAGGAGGGAGGGAGGAGAGGGAGAGAGAGGGAAAAAAAAAACTTGAGAGACTTCTTTCCCAGTGGTGTTTAAGAAAAGGATTTCTAAGATGATGGATGCATCTGTGTTCATAGTGGGATGGTTGACTTAATGACCTCCTTGCCCCTGGCATCCATCCTATGATAGATGGGCTACCCCAAACTCCTCAGGGTCTCTGTTCCTTCATGGGCAGAGAGCTGGAAGAAACATTCAGAATAGAGTAAGGGCTACAAATTTCTACAGAAGCAAATGAACTGCATAGTTGCATTTGATATATAATTGAAATTGTGTTTCCATTTCTCAGGAAGCTAGTATAGCCAGTATGAAGACTGAATTGTGGATGTCAGAAACTAATCATGGAATATTTCAGCTTTTTCCAGGGTGGCTGCAAGATATAAAGGAATGGCTGTGTGTTTTCTTATTTTAAAAAATGAGTAATACTGAACATTGTAAAACAGACAAACAATACAGATGTATATAAAATAAAAAGTGAAAGCCCTCTCTTCTAATCACTCTTAGTAGAGGTAACAACTGCATATAATTTGAGGTTGGAACATCTGTAAATATATATTTTCCATTCATATTCATATATATGTGTGGGGACTTTTATTTTGTTAATCCTCACCCGAGGATATTTTTCCAATGATTTTTAGAGAGAGTGAAAGACAGAGAGAAATAGCGATGTGAGTGAAACACATTGATTGGTTGCCTCCTGTACGTGCTGACCAGGGCCCAGGCAGGGGAGGAACCTGCAACCAAAGTACATGCCCTTGACCAGAATCGAACCCGGGACCCTTTGGTCTGCAGGCTGACGCTTTATCCACTGAGCCAAACCGGCTAGGGCTGGGTTTTTAAATAAAAAAAAAAAAAAAACACACGGCATCATGCTACACATAGGAATGCATTTTCATTTTCACTTAATATATCTGGGCCACATAGAATTTAGATTGATTTTATTCTTTTTAATGGCTCCATAATATTCCATTGCATGAGTGTACAAAATGTATGTAACAATTTCTTCACTTATGGACATTTCAGTTGGTGCTCACCCTTATTTGCTGTTGCTCTGCTGCAATGAATATCTCTGCATACAAATATTTGGGTATTTGTGCATATATTTGTGTAGGACACATATAAAAGTTATGTACATTTACCTTTTTAAAAATATCCACTTGACCTCTATAAAAAGATCATGACACAATAAAAATAAAGTGTTTTTTTTAAAAAAAGGTCATGACAATTTATATTCTTACCATCAATTTACAATTTCTCAGTGTTTTTTATGTCTCATGTTACTAATTACCAATGAGGTTGCAGATCTTTTCATATTTCTTGTTTATTTGTGTTGCTTCTTTTGTGAATTGCCACTTAAACATTGTGCTATCTTTCCCCCATTGATTTGTAAGAATGCCTTTTAAGTTATAGATATTAACTATTTCATATGTTGAAACAATCTGAGTTCATATTTATGTTTTAACATTATGATGACTTTTATCAGAGAGACTTTATGTAGCCATATTGCCAATCTTTTCCTGTTTCTGGGACCCCTGTCATGCTTATAAACTAAGGTGACCAGATGTTCTGCTTTTGGCGGGACAGTCCCGATTTTTAACAATTTGTCCCGCGTCCCGCGGCGTTTTAAAAAAGTCCCGATTTTTGGA
The DNA here is from genome assembly GCF_951640355.1 of Cnephaeus nilssonii. NCBI lineage: Eukaryota > Metazoa > Chordata > Mammalia > Chiroptera > Vespertilionidae > Cnephaeus > Cnephaeus nilssonii. The sequence continues at coordinate 80,817,879 of NC_137078.1, forward strand.
AAGAATGCACGACAAGCTAGGGAATGGCGGGAGAACGGGAAGGGAATATACGGTTTTCGGCGGCTATGTGGCTATTTAGCCAGGATATGAGTTTTATATTATTTTTGTTAATTTTATAATGTTAAACTTTAATAATAACAAATAATTGTTGAGAACTGATTATCGAGAACTGCTTATCAAAGTTCTCATTGTTGATCAGTTGTTAGAATTCGACCACCATTGTTTGGACTTAATGAACAATGGCATTTTTTGGGATTGGCAATGACGAAAACATTTTGTAACTGTCTCTCAGACGATACACATCGTACTGCGTGCTAGTAAGCTAGTTAAACAAGTGATGTCATTACAAATCAGCTATTCAGGTAATTTAGGTAAGTAATTTACTTATTTATTTCATAAATACATAAATTTTCTTGAATTTAGCAGACAGTACTCGTATTATTTATATTTTATAGTGGCGGCAATAAGTCTAGCGCCGGCCTTGAAAGTGACACTTATGACTTACGTAATGGCAAATTCAGAGGAAAAATAATACAAGTTAGTATTGTTATTATTTAGAAAGAAATATAGGATTAAAATAATTTTTAAAATATAGTTACTTTATAACAATCAAGTTAATTTAATTTATAAACTAACAATAAAATATGTTCATGTAATTATGTACCTACTTACTGTGTTTTTAAGCAATAGGTATATGATAATTTATAACATAATTTTAAATTATTTGTTTTAGATTTTTAACATAATGAGTAAGAAAAGAGGATGCAAATTCAACGATGATCTAAAAAATAAATTTCCTTTTATTAAAAAAAACAAAAGCGATTACAATATAGACCAAATTTTTAATCAAGATTCCCCCCACCCCCACCCGTTTGGCTCAGTGGATAGAGCGTGGGCCTGCGGACTCAAGGGTCCCAGGTTGGATTCTGGTCAAGGGCAAGTACCTTGGTTGGGGGCACATCCCCAGTAGGGGGTGTGCAAGAGGCAGCTGATCGATGTTTCTAACTCTCTATCCCTCTCTCTTCCTCTCTGTAAAAAAATCAATAAAATATATATATAACACCCCCCCCCCCTCCCCCCGGTCAATGGTGTCCTGCTTTACCAATGTTAAAATCTGGTCACCTTATTATAAACACATGTCACTTCCAAAGATTATCAAATTATTCTTTCTTCCTCCATTGCTTTTATGATTTTAGTCTTTATTCTTATATATTTAACTCAACCATATTTTACTTCTGTGAAAGTCGTAAATAGGGCTACTGTCAAGTTTGTTTTTCTCCAATCTGATTTGTAGGAAAGGGGTTTGGGGAGGTATTTTACCAAGCAACAGCCATCTAGGAACACACGCCTTTTTGGCGTTCACATGTGCTCGGCACTTTGCATCTAGTGTGTGACTTAATCTTCAAGCGAATTTTAAACTCAATTTATAATGAAAGGAACTGGCCCTACATAACGCAAATGCCTGCACAGCCGGCATCGCAAAGCCCTCCCAGGCAAAGGTCGGGACCAGAGCACGGGGTTGAGTAGCCTGACGCCACGCCCACTTCCAAACGCTCGCGATAGTTTTACGTCATCCGAGAGCGCCGGTAGCCGGGGCAGTCGCGCGGCCTGCGTAAAGTGAAACTGCGGTCCTTGGTGCTGTCTCACCGGTGAGGCAGAGGAGCCGGCGAGTCCCGCGTCCGGTTGAGCCTCCGCCTCCAGCCCCCGGCCCTCCGCCACCATGGAGTACCTCATCGGCATACAGGGCCCCGACTACGTGCTTGTCGCCTCCGACCGGGTGGCCGCTAGCAATATTGTCCAGATGAAGGACGGTGAGAGGAGGCGGGGGAGGCCCGGCCGGGCCTGGGTGTAGGGGCATCCGGGAGGAAGTTCGCGGGGTGTTGGGTGAATACAAGGGAGGTCCGGGAGCTGGAACCCTGCCTGTCCTGATCACCACTTGCTTACTTTTTAGAATTAGGAGACTGGCAGACAAGCGTAGGGCCTTAACATTCGCTCCTCCCAGGCCTCCTTGGTCAGTGCTTTGCTCTGGCCTTCCCTGAAAGCGCTCATGGCGAGAGTTGCCTAAGGGAATTCCGTTTTTAAGTTTTTAGCACCTGCCGAGCACCAGGCTCCCGAGACCCAGAAATTACTGATGTCGCTGCTAATGAGGTTAGTTTGCTGGCAGCATGAGGTGGGATCATGGGCAGCGTGAGACTGCGGGACTGGAAACTTGGCATTTCTCTTTTGCTGCCTGTATCCTCCTGTGTCTCAGCTCAGATCTTCCTTTTCCAGTTTTCCTGGACACTAGCTGTCGCGTTTTTCTTATATTTAAGTAGTTGCTGGAGCTCGGAGACTAGAGCCCTGTTGCTTTACTTTATGACTGCCTAAGTTATTTCGCAGTGCCCCGATTTCCTCATCTGTTAAATCAGGGAGCATTTGAGATCTTGCTTCCTGGCAATTGTGGTCAGTTTGGCAGAAACAAACTCATAAAAATCTGTTAAATCACAAGCTTGTTGGGAGGATTGCGTGAAAAAGTTTTGTGCAAATGCTTAGCACAATAACAAATACTTGGTAGTAATAACACTAAGCACTTATGTATCAGGTGCTGTTTTAAGTGATTTCCATTAATTTCATGTAACCTTTTAAGATAAACACTATTATATTACAGTTTAACAAGGGACTCAGATATGTGTATAAATAATCATAGCACAAGCTAGAACTGTATGCTGCATAAGAAAAGTGCAATCAAACTTCTGAGGTAGAGCAGCGATAGAGGAGATTGTTTTTAGGTAATCCAGAGTAAGAAGAGATCTTTCTGGTTCTAGAGATTAGGGAAAGCTTTGAGGGCAGATAATATTTCATCTTGGGTTTAAAGAATGAAAAATTACTAAATCTGTGGTTTCCTGAAGTATGTGAACAAAGGGTAAAAAAGTGTCCATCACTGCTTTTTTTTTTTTTTTAACTCTAGAACACTGGCTGGCATTCTTTTTCTTTTTCTTTTAATACATTTTATTGATTTTTTTTTAAAGAGAGGAAGGGAGAGGGATAGAGGGTTAGAAACATCGATCAGCTGCCTCCTGCACATCCCCCACTGGGGATGTGCCCGCAACAAAGGTACATGCCCTTGACTGGAATCGAACCTGGGACCCTTGAGTCCGCAGGCCGATGCTCTATCCACTGACCCAAACCGGTCAGAGCGTCCATCACTGCTTTTGTAAGTGACAGGCATTTGATTGTCAGATTGTCATCACTTGGGGTGATGGAAAGAACCATGAGGGACTCTGCTTGATTTTTGGTCTTTCTGAAGAAGAGAGAGATCTGAAAGTGGTTTGTTAAACATCTATTTTATAAATTGTTCCTCAAGTCAAATTACACTATATAAAATTGCATAACTAGTTTATAGAAGTTATATTTGTAAACCATCCTTCCCAAGGGAATAAATTTGTTTTGAGAGTAAGTCTGTCCATTATTTTGACTACTAAGACCTTTGGCATACAAGTGATGTTAGCATGAAGTAGTGTCTAAATAGAACAATAACTAAGTTAGTACCTTTACAGGTTTCTGGTTTTGTTTTTTGTTTTTTAATATATTTTTATTGGTTTCAGAGAGGAAGGGAGAGGGAGAGAGATAGAAACATCAATGATGAGAGAGAATTATTGACTGGCTGCCTCCTGCATGTCCCCTACTGGGGATCGAGCCCACAACCTGGGCATGTGCCCTTGACTGGAATCAAACCAGGGAACCTTCAGCTGATGCTCTATCCACTAAGCCAAACCAGCCAGGGCTACAGGTTTCTGTTTTATTACAATGTATATTAAATCACATTGAAAAGTAGAATGTGCTTTAACCTAATTTACTAGTATATACACAGTACTTCTAGGTGTTATAAGGGATGCAACGTATTAGATATAATCCATAGAGTGGTCTAAGACATTAAGAAAGCAAGGAAATAGCCCTGGCCATAGTGGCTGAGTTTAAGCTTTGTCCCATGCACCCAGAGGTCGAAGGGTTCTGTTGATTCCCAGTCTGGGCACATGCCTATGTTGTAGGCTCCATCCCTAGTAGGGGATGTGCAGGAGGCAGCTGATCAATGATTCTCATCATTGATGTTTCTATCTCTCTCTTTCCCCTGCCCCTTCTCCCTCTCTTGCTAAAATCAATGAAAACATATTAAAAAAGAAGAAAACAAGGAACTAAATACAAGATGATTTTGTATGATAGAAGATATCACTAGTAAGTTTTAGGTTAGGTTTTTTTTCCTTTTAAAATTTTATTTATTAAATTTATTGGGATGACATTTGTCAACACGAACATACAGGTTTTAGGTGTGGGTTTCTAAGTTACAAGATCTGTATTTTACACTGTATGCCCACCACCCATTAGGTTAGTTTTTAAATTGATGATTTTGGGAATAAGTCCTACAGGTATTCAAAGAAAAGAAAGATCACTGCAGTGTGGAAGAAAAGTGAATTTGAGTTAATTCTTTAAAAATATTTAGAAATAATTGCAGTCAACTCACTGTCTAATTTTCCATATGGTCTTTTCTGATAATAACATTTTTTTTGTGTGTTATCCCTGGCCAGTGTGGCTCAGTTGGTTGGAGCATTGTCCCATACACAGAATGGTCTCATAGTCTGGGCACATAGCCGGGCTATAGGTTCCATCTGATCGATGTTTCTCTCACATTGATAATTCTCTCTCTCTTTCTCCCTTTCCCTCTAAAATCAATGTTTTGGAATTGGCATGTGGACTTTCCCCTATTTTCATTTCATGAAGAAATTCTTTCCTTTTTAATCCTTACCTGGGGATATTTTTTTCCATTGATTTATAGAGAGAGTGGAAGGGAAGGGGGGGTAGAGAGAGAAACATCGATGTGTCTCACATTGATTGGTTGCCTCCTGCATGCATCCCAGCCGGGGCCAGGGAACCGGCAACCAAGGTACAGGCCCTTGACTGGGAATAGAAACCGAGACCCTTCAGTCTTGGGCTGACACTCTAACCACTGAGCCAAACCGGCCAGGGCTCATGAAGAAATTTGTGTAGGGTAGGCAAGAATGCTGAAAATGAATAATATTTTGGAATTATTTTTCTTCCAAGTATAAAATGAGAATGATACTTCCAGTTTTCCCAGAGAGTACTTGCTTATTAATGTGGCCTAATTCTTTAATTTGGTTATATGCCACATTTCATGTCTCTCTCCTGGCCTATATAGAATTGTTCAGAGTATTCCAACCCACACAGAATTTTCTTTTTTTCTGAATTACTATTGCATGTATAATCGAACTACATTGTGTAACACTGAATTTAATAATATTGTACATGTACAGTTTTCCCACCTATGAGTTAGGTCAACAGTCACCAACAGGTGGTCCGCGAAGTCTGAAAGGTTGGCAACCACTGTGTTAGGTAGCAGAAAGCAATAGTGTTACCATTTTGCATGCTTGGAAACCATTTGCCCAATTTTAGAGTGCCCAGCCCAGATTATAACTAAGTTCAACTGAGTTCTAGTCCAGTTGGCTTTCCACAGAATTGTACATCGATGTTCATTTTGTTGTCAAGTTGTTTCACATATATGGATCTTGTAAGTTCTTTAAGGACCAGAAATTCCCTAGAGCTACATAGGCTGTTTTCTGCACAACTCAGGGAGCTATTAGCATCTATCACTTTTGTTTTTATGTCTCCCTTCACTACTCACTAGACAGGCAATAGGTGTTTAAAAACATTTTTGGCCTTGTATTATGTTCATTTCAGAGTTGAACAGCTTTAGCATTTTAGCCTAGAATTTTAGCATCCTATATAATAAAGAGGTAATATGCAAATTAACCCTCACACCATAACGCCGTCACAAGATGGTGGTGCGCACAGTGGGGGTAGGGCCAGCTGCTCTATGCGCCTGCAGCCACAGTTCCCACGGCCCCGCGGGGGTGGGGGGTGGGAGGCCCGGCGGCTGCTCTGCATGGCCTCCACTGGGGTGACCAGGCCAGCAGGGGAGGGCAGTTGGGGGCAATCGGGCCAGCAGGGGAGCAGTTAGGCATCAATCAGGCCGGCAGGGGAGCAGTTAGGGGGTGATCAGGCTGGCAGGCAAAAACGGTTAGAGGCAATCAGGCAGGCAGGCAAGCGGTTAGGAGCCAGCAGTCCCGGATTGTGAATCGGACATCCCCTGAGGGGTCCCAGATTGGAGAGGGTGCAGGCTGGGCTGAGGGACATCCCCCCGTACACGAATTTCGTGCCCCGGGCCTCTAGTCTATAATAATAAAAGTGTAATATGCTAATTAGATCAGACAGCCGAACGACCTTCTGGATGAAGCCGGGACTACAAGGGCTGAGTCCCTTGTACAAATTTCGTGCATCGGGCCTCTAGTTTCTTCATAAATGCTTTGTAAACAAGTTTCCCTCCAAAAAAAATAAGAACAGCTTTTTTTCTCACTATGAAAATAGTGCAGACTTGTTAAGTAACTAGAGGCCCGGTGCACAAAATTTGTGCATGGGGGGGTGTGTGTCCCTTAGCCTGGCCTATGCCCTCTCGTAATCCAGAACCCCTCGGTTTAGGGTCCCTAGGCCTGGCCAGTGATCAGGGCCTATCGGGGCTTTCCTTCCCCCAGCTGCCAGCAGCTGGCCCCTCCCCTGCCATTGCCATCTGTGTGGTGCTGTCCCTCCTTACCCTCCCCCCCGCCACCAGTTGCCTCCCTCTGCGGGCGACAGGCATGGGGTGCGATCACTTGCCTGGCCTGGGCCTCCCTCTGCGGGGCGATTGCTGGCTGGCCCCACACACCCGCCAGAGCGTCGCTGGCCGGTGGCCTGGGCCTCCCTCTGCGGGGTGATCAGTTATGGAACCCCCCCCATCAATCACCCCACAGAGGGTGACCTGCGCCTCTCTCTGCAGGGCGATGGTGGGGCCCCTGACCAATCGCATCACACCCACCTTGGTTGGCCTGGCACCAGTGCATGTCACAGCGTGGTTGTCTGGAAGATTGTCAGGATGATTGTTCTGCTGTTTGGTCATTTGGTCAATTTGCATATTATGCTTTTATTATTATAGATATTTTCTTACAAAAATGATACGTATTAAATATAGTCAGTTTAGGAAATACTGATAAGCAAATAAGGAAATAAAAATTGACCATACTTTTGCTACTAGCAAGAACTTAGATGCCAGTGACATCTAATACTTTTCTGGTCCTTTTTCTTTGCATAGATAATACAGCTATAGGTAAAAATTTTTTCTTTTTTAAAAAGTTTGCAAACTAACAGTCTTTAAATCTGTAGTCTGTAACAAAAGAAAAATGTGTTTGTTTAGGAGTTTCAAAGCAATTTGATATTGTCTACAAGCACTGGGTGTGAGTGTGTGTGTGTTTGCAAGGTTTAAGCCATATTACTGGTATCCACAACTCAAACACTTGCAGTAAAGTACTATATTTGACTGTAGCATTTTGTTCTTTAAATCCTATTAAGGGATTTTGACATTTTAGAAGCTTTCAAACAGGAAACATGTCTCCCAGGGAAGATTATTCAGCACTATTTGAAAAATGAAAAGTGAAAGTGAGAGTTAAGATAGGGAGATTTAAGCTTTTTCTGAAGCTGCGGACTGAATATGGAGTTTTCTTCCTTAGGCACTAATTGCTATCTGAATATTTATCTAATCTGAATGAGTCTGGTTCACCTAGATAAGATTAGAGTATTGGAATTTTTGTGGTGTTTTAAAATAGCTTAGTGTTGCAATATTTTTTAGAATTTTTGCTTTGGCAATCATTTTAATTTTCTCTTTGCTTTGGAAATGGAGGTGGTTTACTTTTTAAGGTGATTTATTTTTTTCTTGAGGTGGCTCCTTAATTTTAATTGTAGTACCAGTTCTTTTCATATATGCTTTTGTATGTGTAAATATAATAACTAACATTTGTATTTGTAGAGACATTTTAAGGCTTTGTAATTATGAGCCTAAAAATAGTGGCCCTTGGCTTGTGATTCCTTCAGTTTCTTTGATTGATTCTGTTCTTTGCATTTCAAATGCCTTTAAATGTTTTTAACTATATTTTTAATTGTCAGCTTTCATATATAGTCACCATCTGAAATTGACAATTAATAAAATATACTGGTGGTTATAACATGGAGAGGGGAAGTGATTAATACGGTTGCCCATGAAAGTCTTCTAAAACCAGTGATTAGTCAAATTATTCAATGCAGTAATTGATAAATGTTTATATATTGCTCTATAATAGTAAATTTCTGATAAGGTAATTTCTAATACTGTGTTTTTCTTTGAGCAGATCATGACAAGATGTTTAAGATGAGTGAAAAAATCTTACTCCTATGTGTTGGAGAGGCTGGAGACACTGTACAGTTTGCAGAATACATTCAGAAAAATGTGCAACTTTATAAGATGCGAAATGGTGGGTAACACTTAGAAAGTAGCTTTGGTTGGTTTGTTTTTAACTTTGAACTGAATATTCTCTACTGGCAGTTCTACTCATGAGCAGACCAATGTGGTCATAGGTTTATTTGAGTCTTCCTATTTTTGAAACCTTACTTTTAGACTCTTCTTCAGATTGTAAAGATTTTCTATAAAAATTCAGAAAAAGGAACCATTATAATTATTTTCCTTATCTCTAAAATGGAATTGTAATATTAATGAATAGTATGTATGAAAATGCTTTGTAAACTTAAAGCTCTATGTAATTTTAGGAGTTTTACTATGTCATAAAAGAGTCCTGCCTTGCCTCTTCAGCATGTTTTTGTCTAGGAAGATAATTACGTTTTTTGTGAGATGTTTTGTGAGTTCTCTCTGGGGCTAATGAACTTTTATCTACTAGGAAAGCCCTCCTATCAAATAGTATTAGCCACTAGTCCTTTGATCCAGGAACATTTATAGTGACACTTTAGCAGAAAGAATCTTACTACCAGTTACTTACTTCACAGTTCAATAACACTTTATACACAGCACTGGTATAATGTGAAGCTGTGAAGGGACTTAATTTCAATATAATTGTATGACTAGATATCCATTCGTGTAGTTTTTTAGGCAGCAAATTTAACATCATGTATTCAATTCATAAATATTTTTGAGGGCCTCATCTATGTTAAACATTCTGCCTAGTACCACAGAGAGTTCAAAGATGAATAAGGCTCAGTCCCCACCAGTCAGGAACCTAAAGCATATGTACTTAGGTTTAAGCAAGTAGAATCTTGTAAGAATTATTTTTTAGTGGTTCTACTTTATGCCTACATGGCAGGTGAAGGATGCCAATAGTGTTTCTGAACTACAGTAGTTACAACAGTACTTAACTGTCTATCCTGGAAGAGGGAGGAACAGTAAACAAGAGTTGAGAGAGTTGTTTGTTACATAGGTTTTAGGGTCTGAAGTCTGAGTAATACAAAAATCACGTGTGGTTAAAATTTAAATTCTTTAAACGCTTAAATTACCTGTCAAGTATAGTTTTGTGTATGTCACCTTACATAGTAATTCTTATGCATATTAAAGTTTAAGAACTGAGCTAAAATAAGGGAAAGAGAAAAATCTGTATGCTGTGGTCAGACATCAAACTTTTCTGCCTTTAAGGTAACTGTCAAATCCTTAATTGTGTTTAGGGGATTAGGTGGAGAATTGGAAAGTATTCCTGCTTGTCCAGAGTTGCTTCCATTATGATTTAATATGAACTAATAGATTTGTGAGGATGAAATTTATTAATGTATGTGAAAGATCCTAGCATAGACCCTGAAACATAACTGTTCAGTAAATATTTGTTAGAATTTTAATCTAAATCTTCCTGGTATGACACTGTTGTTTAAAATGTTGTGGAGAATAATCTAATCACATGCTGAAATTGAACCCAGGACCCTTTAGTCTGAGGGTAGATGCTCTATCCACTGAGCCGCCTAGCTGGTTTGGCTCAGTGGGTAGAGTGTTGGCCCTCAGACTGAAGGGTCCTGGGTTTGATTTTAGTCAAGGGCACATACTTCAGTTGCAGGCTCCATCCCCTGCCCTGGTTAGAGAGCGTGTGGGAAATAACCAATCGATGTGTCTCTCTCACATTGATGTTTCTCTCTGTCTCTCTCCCTTCCACTCTCTCTAAAAATATCCAGTGAGGCCCTGGCCGGCTTGGCTCAGTGGATAGAGCATCAGCCTGCGGACTGAAGGGTCCCAGGTTCGATTCCGGCCAAGGGCACATGCCTGGGTTGCGTGCTTGATCCCCAGTGGGGGGCGTGCAGGAGGCAGCCGATCGATGATTCTCTCTCATCATTGATGTTTCTATCTCTCTCTCCTTCTCCCTTCCTCTCTGAAATCAATAAAGAAATATATATATTTAAAAAATAAATAAATAAATAAATAAAAATATCCAGTGAGGATATTTTTTTAACAACAACAAAAAATTTGGCATCTCAAGACCTCTTTCTTGTTTTTTTTCAACACCTATGTATTTGTACTTTTTTTCCTGCTACAGAGGAAACCACAGTCTGTTGATAAATAAATAGCTTAAGCAAGCTAGAATAGTTAAATGTCACCTTGGTTCTGTTTTGTATCCAAGAATTATGAATCAGCTATTTCACAACTGTTAGATGGGGAAAGGGATAAGAAGTAAGATTGTACTCCTTATTCTGTGTACTTTATATATTCTCGAGTGTACAAAGGGTGGTAGACTGTAAGAGTAGGAGTAGTGGAATGATTTGGGGTACTGTTATTCCTTCTGCTTTACTTTAAGTATGACTATTTATCTCTTGTACCAGGTTATGAATTGTCTCCCACAGCAGCAGCTAATTTCACACGCCGAAACCTGGCTGACTGTCTTCGGAGTCGGGTAAGCAATGTAGCAGGCAGCCTGGATAAGAGCAGAAAAATCTTCTGTGCTTCTTTTATATTCCATTATATATGAGTAGGACTTTTGCCATTTTTTGGCTTTCCTGAGCCCTTCCCATTGCTACTCATTCATTATTTAGTCTTTGTGGATTTGTTTTCTCTTTCTATGTGGTTGCTAATTAAAGCCTAGAGAGCAAATATAGCCCAGAGAATTTGGATGGTGCACACTGACATGAAGTCCTGTGATAGCTTTTTAAAATTCTTTTATTTTTTTAAAATATGGTTTTATTGATTTTAGAGAGAGAGAAACATCATTTGGCTGCCTCCTACGTGCCCCCTACTGGGGATCGAGCCCCAAACCCAGGCACAACCTGGGCTTGTGCCCTGACCAGGAATCGAACCAGCAACCTCTTGGTGTATGGGATAATGTCCAAACCACTGAGCCAAATGGGCCGGGCTTAAAATTTTCAAAGTATTTTTATAGCAAATCATGTTGCTTAATTCCTGTGGTTGAAGATCCCCACATGTTAGTAGAGGTGAAATCTTAAAAATAATAATGGAAATTTTATCTTGAGGTTGTCTGTGTCTTTCTATGACTATTCTTGACAAAGCACACAGAATTGTTCCTCCTTGCTTATTCTGGCCTTGTTGCTATCTCATAGTTATCTTTGTTCCATCGATAGCATGTTAAAAGATGCAATATTAAGTTAGGGATTGAATGTATTAAAGTTTTTGCAGGATGTGCCAGGAAAGTTCATATGATTGCTAAAGGTGTGCATTATTTCCTTCCCACAGGGACTAAGTGAATGGAGCCTTACCATGTGACCTTACCCCCTGTGCCTATTTACTCAGCTATGAAATCGAGATAACTTCCTAACCCCACAGGAGTGCTAGGAAAATGAATGCTTATATCATAATATTTAACATTCATATGACTTTTGCCCAAAGCATTTTGCTTAATAATTTAATCTGTTCGATATTCCACTGAGATATATAGTGGCTAATTCTCTATCACTGATACGGAATGAAAGGTACAAAGTGGCAAAGGGACTAGCTCCAGGTCACATAGTGCTGGCAAAGCTACGCTAATGGTGCCATAATTACTTGACTGTTCTGCCTTAATCAGCTCCTTAGTTTTTCAGTAGTGTTTCTAAAAAATTGGTGCTGTTCATATTTTTTATTAACAGTTTTAGCTTTATCTGCTCTTGCTTAAGCTGAGTTATGACAGAAATCTAAACAAGTACACATGTTATTTTTTTTTAAGTTAACTTTATTACAGATCTGTAAAGCAGTTTATTTTCTAGTGCCTAATAATACTGGATTGAGAACTTCTCAATAATAGAACTTTTTCTCAGTGCTAGCTTTGATCAAGGGATTTGTGCGATACGAAGGATCATAAAGTTTAAAGAGAAGCCAGAGACATGATGGATTGGGAGGAGGAGATAATTTTATATACTTTTGTTTTATCTGGGTGAAAGGTCAGTGGCCTTTTCTTAGTCACTCGTTCATGAGAAAGGAAAATGGGTCAGATATGACTTTTTTTGCTACCCAGAAGTTCCTATAAAATTCAATAGGGTATGCTATGGCTTTCTGTGTAAAATATTCCTCTGACTTGTCAGGCAGAACTGGAATAAGAATTCCAGCTTTGGGCACAATAAATACTTTTCATAAATGCTGCACATTAAGTGAATTAAGCTTCTTTTAGAATTAAGATAAGAGTGGTGATGTGCTTCATGCAAATGTAGTGAATCCAGTTAATCTCCTAGCAGAAATGTTTGATGTCTTAACAAACAAATATTCTATATAGGCAGTGACATAGGGCTCTAGTAAATGTTGACTACCTCTGCCTTGCGTTTCTAGGTCCAATCCCTGCTCCCCCACACTTATCAAAATAGGTTATTTGTTCTAAAATATGAGTTTATGGTTTAGTAATTTTGTTCTGGGGAGAAAGGTGATGATAGTTTTTCAGTCTTCCTGATAAGTGCAAAGTCATTAGATTTGGTACATTTACACGGTCACACCAGTTAGGACATTAGATTTATTTTAGCATGCATAACTTTGTCTCTATAGCTGAAATTGTTAGATTTCCAGTTAGTCATGTGTGTGTTTGGTGGTATTTGGTTGGGAGGACATTTATTTATCATAGAGTACATAATCTTATGTAAACTGGTTCTTTAAGAGGAAATCAGGTTAGCATGGTAGTTAAGTGTAGTCTCTGGAATTAGACTCCCTGAGTTTAAATCTTTGCTCACTGACTTGCTGACTGAGTGTCCTTGGACCGGTGCAAAGCTTAATTTTCCTACTTAAAATATAATAGCACTACTTCATAGAATTATTATAAATATTAAGTGGGATAATCATGCAAAGCTGTTAGCATAGTATATAGCATATACATCTAATTAATAAATCACTTGCTTTTATGCTGCTGCTGTTGTTTGGCTGAAGAAGCAATTTAATAGCTATAAGTTAGTTTCCTATGGGAGGTTCTTTGTTGTGCTATTTCAGTTGAACTGATCTGCTAGTTAAGAGAGGGCTATAAAAAAATTATTGATGCCCTGGCCAGTTTGGCTCTGTGGATAGAGCATCAGCCTGCGGACTGTAGGGTCCGGGGTTCGATTCAGGTCAAGGGCATATGCCCGGGTTGCAGGCTCAATCCCTAGTGGGGGAGCCTGCAGGAGGCAGCTGATCAATGATTCTCTTTCATCATTGATGTTTCCATCTCTCTCTCCCTCTCTCTTCCTCTCTGAAATCAATAAAAAAATATATTTTTAAAATTACTGATATTGATAGAGAAAATAGAAATAAACCAACATTGATAATCTATTATGTGCTAGGCTTTGTTTTAGATCTACTCAGTCCAGTGTGGTAACAAATAGTCATATGTGGTTATTTATATTTAAAATAATTAAAGTTAAATAATATTTAAAATTCACTTCCTAGGTGAGGGTTTCCTGAATTTTGAGTGAGAGGTAAACTTTTGTTTCTATAAAAAAGTATTTGTTCCTCAGTTACATTAGCCACTTTTCAAGTACGCAATAACCATATGTGGCTAATGGCTACCATATTAGACATTGAAGATAGAGAGCATTTTTGTCATCATTCTCTTGAACAGTGCTATTCTAAATAGTTATATTTGTGATCTTATGTAATGCTTATTATTACACCGTAAAATGAGTATAATTCTCATTTTACTTACAAGAATACTAAAGCTGGTTAGTAGAGAGGTTAAATATTTCTCTTATGTGTCCAGGTATATCAAAGGCACAAAAGGCTGAGAGGTAGGATTCTAACTTCAAATACCATACTCTTTTATACTCTCTTCTATATTAGTTATTGAACTAATGTTTGTGCATTTGGGAAAACATAAAATGTTCAGTTCTATTAAAATGCCAAGCTCTCCATATAGGATTATGTAGATAAGGTATAGATATGTACTCATTGTAGGTATTCAATAAATTTGGTAAATAAATGTCATCCAATTACGTTCCCATATACCACTGGAAGTATTATTATGCATTCATATACTGGAAGAGAATTTTATTAACGTGTTCTTAATGAATGGATGTTACTTCATGAAAGAATTACAGATCTGAGATCAGCAGGAAGAGATGAAAAAAAGACAGATTTCAGGGAAACATCAAGAGTCTTCAGTTTAGTTTTTATTTAAATGCATGTGTACATTTAAGTTGGTCGTCTCCTGGTTAGACCCTAAAGAGCAGGAAAAGCGCTAATTAGACTTTTGCTATGGGTTTGACTCCCCAATTTTGAATATTTATGAGGCTTTTTTGAGCATGGATTTTAAAGGCAAATATGCCAGATTCCAATCTCTTCTCTGATTCGTACTATTTGTATGATCTTGAATAATTATGTTTGCTGAGTTTCACTTTTTTTATCTGTTAAGAAGGAAGGGGTGATCAAATGTGGCAAATTAGGAGAACTGAGAATTAACCATTGGTTTAATAAAATATATTTGGAATGAGTGAATGATACCTCCTTGGAAATATAGTAGATATTTAATAAGTGACTCCATCATTTAAGAACTGCTGTTTGGGTTTTTAACAGGATTATTTTGAGAATTTTGTGATGACTTATAGGGATAGTTCACACGAGGCTTGTTTAAATTCTCCTTATGATTTGATTATTTGGCTATAAAAGGGAGAGTGATAAGCAATGGAGCCATTTGTTGCTTGAAATGAATTATGTGGCATGTTTGGTATAGCCCATCTTAATGCCTTAAAATGTTCTGTTATTATTTACCAAGATCTCTATTTTACATATGTGGAGACTGATATATGAACCAGTGAAATCTAATATCCTTGGGGAATGTCATGTTGGGGCAAGGCTTAGAGCAGTGATTTTCAACCTTTTTCATCTCGTGGCACACACAAACTAATTACTAAAATTCTGCGGCACACCAAAAAATATAATTTTTGCTGATCTGACAGAAAAAATAGATATACTTTTGATTCTTTCACACTGAATGGTTATTGTTGTGTTGACTGTTGTCATTCTTTAATTTGACAATCTAAAGGAAAAGAGGTCCGTGCCTCTGACTAAATAGTTAGTTAGTGCATGTTGTACAACTTCTTTCAGCACACAGTGTGCCTCTTGGGGCACACCAGTTGAATATTGCTGGCTTAGAGCAGAATGGTGGCCTCCATTGTGTGTAATCTTCAGGGCTTTCCTACTGCTACTCACTGGCCAAAGTATTTTCATAGCACTTTTTCTGAAGTGCGTGGTGAGCCTTTAGTAATTTGTCTTTTTGTAGGTCTATACTTGTAAATGATTAGTAAGTAAACAATAGAAATAATACGTTGGAAAAACATACCCAGCCTCATATAGTGGTTTTCAAATTTTATTCAATGAAGCTGCCTCAGGAATCTCACCAAGGAAGGCCAGTGTGGCAAAACTTTAGTTCTGCTTCATATATATCAACTCAACTGGTATCTATTTTATGTGTTGGGATTCCGTTCATGATTTTATTTGAAAAAGTGGCTTCACTATCCCCTTAGTGAAAGGGAAAGAATATGTAGGAAAAAATTTCAGGTATAATTCATTTCCAGAAGTGACCATGATTTGTCCCAGGACTCTGGCCTGAATTTAAGTGTGTTTGGTCTAGTTCAGTGGTCGGCAAACTGCGGCTCACGAGCCACGGTTTGCCGCTCTTTTGACTAACGAGTTTGCCGACCACTGGTCTAGTTAATAGGCATGTATATTGTGCTCCTGTCCTGGAAGAATCCTATTGTTTTGAACCTTCTATTCTGACCATTAGAGTTATCGTCCTCTTGCCTTTGGTGGCTGGCACAAAGACATCATCTATTTATATTGATATAGTGAGGTCATGTGACCTTATGAACAGATGGCCCAGGTGAAACCTTGACTTTTTAGGTCTTGTCCCCTAAATATGGCCAGCTTTTGTTACATGTGATTAAAATGTCACTAACAAGGGTAATTTCACATGCTGTTTGGCAAATGTGGTTAGCAGGATGTGACATGACACAGCACTGCCTTCTTCCTCCAAGTGCCATCTCCCTTGAGGCCTTATCTCCCCTACTCGCCCCTCTCTCACCCATGCCCAAGCTTGCCTTCCAGCTCACCTGCTCCAGATGGGCGGCACAGTGGGAGGACACTGGCAAAGGCAGATGTGTTTATTTTCCGGAGACAAAAAGTTGTGCTGCCGCAGATGGCAGTGCCTTGAAGCAAATGGCAGCCTTTGACACTGCTGCCACATAGCCTGGGCATCTTGACAGACAGAGCTGGCTTACTTTTGGTGATGGGGAAATTGAAAAAAGAAAATCAAGATGCTCATCATAAAACTCATGGAATTTAGTACAAATAGCAGTTCTATTAGTCCTGGAGAGCAATTTTCTTTTCCATGAGATTGCAATTAGTATTTTTACAAAGGGCCAAAAGTTATATGTCTGTTAATTATTTTTGTCTCCCAGCCCTAATAGGACATAAAGTAAAAACCGAAAACATATGGCTATGTTTAGGTGGGTATTCAATGATATTGCAAAAACACTTGTGCATCCCAGGTCACAGGAGTCTCTTAGGATTGGCGGTAGGTCATGTCTGCCCCATTGGAGATATTTATATTATCCAAAGCCCAGGAACAAATGTGCCTTGAAATTGAGATGCCTTAATTACTATGACAATACTTTATGTTTATAGTGTTTTTCTACCAAGAAGAATAAGAATTCTGATAGCTGCCCTTTTTAAGCAGTTTGCTTATACTGTCATTAGGGCTTGACATAGTCAATTAGGAAGATAAAGACTTAGATATTGAATCATTATACTTACTAGTCTCTCTCCTAAGAAAAAATGGCTTAAGAAGATTCTTCTTTGAAAGTTACTGGCTTTATCAGGAAACCTTTTATTTCCTTCTTTTTAAAAAGTATGTGCTGTTTTTCCCAGCCCTAGTGCTGATAGAGTTAGGAGTTTGCAGGTGTAAAGTCCTCCCCCTCCCCTTCCCCATCTCTCTCCAGGGGGTTATATGTGAGAAGGTGTTGCTTTCTCACTCAGAGAGCATATATGTGCTACCCTGTTGGATGCCTGCTGTGAGCAGAGAGAACCCCTGTTCTGGTTGAATGGAATGATGCTATTGGGTGGCTGGGATTATGCAACCCCATAATGCCAAGTATCCACTTAAAGCATCTTTCCTACCCACAGTGGAGGTAGAGCAATATAGGTAATTGGTCTAAATTTGTGTTCTTTTGAAACTTGTGTCTTGAAAATTATATGATTTCTTATCATGGTATGGGTTAAGCCAGGAGCAGCAAAGTACTGTGTTTGCTTAGTAAAAACCCAAGGATATGTTCTTATTGATTTTTAGAGAGAGAGGAAGGGAGAGAGAAACATCAATGTGAGAGAGAGAAAAACATCTATTGGTTGCCTCCCATATGTGCCCCGACTGGGTTAGGTTTGTGCCCTAAATGGGAATCATCCTGAAACCTTTCAGTATACGGGATGACACTCTTAACCAGCTGAGCCACCTGGCCAGGGTAACATGCTTTTATTTCTTAAACTAGAGGCCTGGTGCACGAAATTCATGCACTGGGGGGGGGGGTCCCTCAGCCCAGCCTGCACCCTCTCCAATCTGGAACCCCTCAGGGGATGTCTGACTGCCTGATTGGACCCTAACCCTCTCCCAACCGCTCGCCTGCCTGATTGCCCCTAACCACTTCTGCCTGCAGGCCTGGTTCCCCCCCCCCAACAGCCCTCCCCTGCCAGCCTGGTCGCCCCCAACTGCCCTCCCCTGCTGGCTTGTTCGCCCCCAACTGCCCTCCCTTGCCAGCCATCTTGTGGCGGCAATCTCGTGACCACATGGACCAGCTGTCAGTAAGGCAAAGATGAAACAAAAGGGAAAACTGAAAGCGCAGACCAAGGGGTTTTGTAAGAGAATGTGTTAGGGTTAGGCACAGTGGTTTTCTAATGATATTTGGAGCAGGGTCAAATAGTCCTTCTCCGAGACTCCTACTCCTAATTTTTAATCTGTTTTAACTGGTAGGGTACTACATACAAATCAGGACTCTACTGATTGAATAACAGACATAGATAAATATCTTTGTATAGTTTTTATTATATAGCTAACATCCAAAATAAAATAGTTTGTTAAATGCAGCTGAGGTTTTTAGGGGAATGGTAAGAGATTGAAACTAGAGAGGTAGTCCACGTTATGAAAACTTTAATGAAAAAGCTTTATGCTAACCCTGGCCGGTTTTCTCAGTGGTGAGAGCATTGGCCCATGGACTGAAGATTCATGGGTTCTATTTCAGTTCACGGTCCTACCTCAGTTGCAGGCACAATTCTTGGCCGGGTTGGGTTGCATGCAGGAGGCAACCAATCAATGTGAGATCAGTGTTTCTCTCTTTTTGTCTCTCCCACTCCCTTCCATTCTCTCTAAAAATCAATAGAATAGAAATTTAATTTTCTATTAAATGCCTGGGTGAAGATTAACAAAAAAGAAAAAGCTTTATGCTAAAAGCAGTGGGGCTCTGGAAACTTGTTGGCTATGAGGGGTTAACATCAAACGAAATTTAGTTAGACCATTGGCTGCTCTTTGGTAGAGCTTTTGGGGAAAGAAGCAGGGAGACCAACGAGGAGCTTCCATGTCCATTGAAAAAGCAGGAGTAACTTGTGTTGGACCTAGGCTGC
This sequence comes from Cnephaeus nilssonii, assembly GCF_951640355.1. Classification (NCBI taxonomy): domain Eukaryota; kingdom Metazoa; phylum Chordata; class Mammalia; order Chiroptera; family Vespertilionidae; genus Cnephaeus; species Cnephaeus nilssonii. Next base: position 80,836,801 of record NC_137078.1, read on the forward strand.
TGGTGGGGGGAGCACTGTGTTCTAATAGAGGGTATCCTTAAATAGCCTTCTCCCCAAAATTTCCTTAATACTCTTTTATCTAGTTGCTATGGACATCTGAAACATATACAATCATATATAGTCTTATTTTTCCCAGCAGATTTATTTACTTGTTTGCTTATTTTTATCCTCACCTGAGGGTATGTTTTTATTGCTTTTACTGGTAGAGAAAGAGGAAGGGAGAGAAACATCGATCGGTTGTTTCCCTGTACCAGTATGTGCCCCAATAGGGACTGAACTTGCAACTTAGGAATGTGTCCTGCCCAGGAATTGAACCCACAACCTTTTTGGTGCCTGGGACAATGCTCTAATCCAGCGGTCGCCAACCTTTTGGACCTCATGGACCACCAGTGGTCCGGGGGACCACCAGTTGGCGACTGCTGCTCTAACCAATTGAGCCAACTGGCCAGGGCAGCAGACTCATTTATTAACTCAGGGAGATGCATCAGCTCTGATGTTCAACATTAATAGATACTCATGGGCATGTTTAGGATGTATAAGTTAATATATGCCTTGTGTACAAAGCATGTCTTCTGCACTTGAATTTTTGAGAACTGCCTTAAAGGTATATGGAATCTTACATTTTCCCTGGAAACTGCCAGCTCATTAAAAAAAATAATTCAAGTGGCCTTGTTGCAGACATGGTGTTGTTGGTTTTGCCATTGCACAATCAGCAATTTTATTTTGATGTTATTTGGAGAAAGCAGTATTTTTGATTAGCAAGTAAAATTAATGTAGAAAACAAATACTGTGTTAACTAGTTGGTATAATAAGGCATCTGTGCCATGTTGCATTTCAACTCATTAAATTTCTAAACTTCTAATTACAATAAGATTACAACTTTAATAGGAGAACATTCAAACTTGGGGTTAGTCATGGCTTTAGAGAAGTAAAATTTAAAGAAATTTTGGAATTATTGAAGGGGAACTCTAAAATTTAGTTTTGCTAAAAATGGAAATATATACAATATTTATTTATTTATTTTTGCTCCTAAAATTCAGATTCAGTTGACATTTATTGGTCACCTATTACTTACTAGGCCATCATCCAGGAACTTTTAACACAGGGAGCGTTTTTAATTTTTCACAGCTATCAGGCAAGCAGTGTTATCTCTTACATTCAGGTGGGCACTTGAGGCTCCAAGGCCAGGTCACTACCACAGGTAACACAAATATCCTATATAATAAAAGCGTAATATGCAGATCGACCAAACAGCAGAATGACCCGTCGCTATGGCGTGCACTGACCAGCAGGGGGCAGACAATTCAGAAGCTGCCCCCTGGTGGTCAGTGCGCTCCCACAGGGGGAGCGCCGCTCAGTCAGAAGCTGGGCTCATGGCTGGTGAGTGCAGTGGTGGTAAGGAGCAAGGACTGCAAGAGCCCTGGACAGAGAGGGATGTTTGACTGCCGGCTTAGGCCCGATCCCCCCTGGGGGGACATCCAGCAGGTGGACATCCCCCGAGGGGTCCTGGACTGTGAGAGGGTGCAGTCCAGACTGAGGGACACCCCCCAGTAAATTGATAAGGGCCTAGCTGGTTTGGCTCAATGGATAGAGTGTCGGCCTGCAGACTGAAAGGTCCCGGGTTCGATTCTGGTCAAAGGCACGTGCCCGGGCTGTGGGCTTGATCCCCAGTGAGGGTTGTGCAGGAGACAGCTGATCAATGATTCTATGATCAAATTCTCATCATTGATGTTTCTATTTCTCTCTCCCTCTCCCTTCCTCTCTGAAATCAATAAAAATACATTTTTTAAAAAGCGATAAAGGCACATTTGATCTCAGATCTTCATGGTTTTGTTTTGTTTTGTTTTGTTTTTCCCCACAAAAACACATGCCTATCTAACAACTTACGGCATCTAAAAATCATAGGTTATTCAAATAATTTAAAGGGTGTTTTTTAAATTTTTTAAAATGTTTTTTATTGATTTCAGAGAGGAAGGGAGAGGGAGAGAGACATAGAAACATCAATGATGATAATTTGCCTCATGAACATTGGATCGAGTCCGAAACCCCGGACATGTGCCCTGACCAGGAATCAAACCATGACCTCCTGGTTCATGGGTTGATGGTCAACCACTGAGCTACACTGGCCAGGCTAAAAGGTGTTTTAACTTTAAAGTTTAGAATGTTGGTTGTAAAAAAATAAATGAATGAATGAACAAAAACAAAATTTGGTTGTAAATGCAGGAACATTCCTGCGCTTAAGTTCAAGAACGCAATCATTATAAGAATTTTTGCCAGTGTGTTAAGCAAAAACATTTGAACATAAGTTAATCATTATTAAAGAAAAATGAAGACTATTTTTACATTATGATTTTTGTATCTGCCAACATCAGATATACTAAATATACTTTCAGAGTATGACCTAAGGTAGAGAAAAGAAAGGGGAAACCTTGGTTAGACAGTCTCACTTTCCGAGTAATGTTTCTTTTATTTTGTCTTGGGGTTTGATAATGAAAGGTTTGCTTTGTTTGAGACACATTTGCTTCCTCTTTTTCTCAATTTAGTGTGAGAATTTATAAACATGGGCCAGTTTGGTTTTTAGTGCTACAAAAGATAAATGTATCTGAAACAGGAGAGAGAAAGAAAAGCCAGACAGTTGGTTTAACTTAACTTCCTTGTTGTGAAGTTCAGTATAGTTTTCCAATCCCGATCAGTCACAGAATTAATAGGAAAATGTTTTCACCTTCCAACTTCATAGCTCACTATTTCAGACTTAGAGGGCAGCCTTTCTGCTTCATCTGTCTTCTTTCACTTCTTCACCTGCTCTCTCTCCAGTCCTACCTCTCACCTTTCTCACTCACAATCTCCTCTTCATACCAAATCACTTGCACTTCCCCTAACCTGCTGTGGTTCTCTCTAGTATTTGTGCCTTTGTCCATTCCACCACTTTGCTGATCATTCTCCCCTAAATATACTTCCACATTTCCTAGTGGCATTCTTCAGGGACACTTTCTCTGTACTTTCCCACACACATACATCACCCTCAGTTTTGTGTTCTCATGACAATCTAGGAATACCTCTGAAGTTTTCTTCACTGCCTTCCACATGTAAACATAGGAATGTGTGTTTGTGTAAATGAAACTTTTATTTTTTTTTTGTTAACATTTATTGATTGTTATTTATTAAATTCTTCTAAAAGAGATATTTTTATCAGCCCCATTTTCCTGATGAGGAGATGGAGGCACAGACAAAACAACCAAGTTCCCAGCTGGTAAGTGGAAGGGCTAGGATTCGAACCTTGCAGGCTGAGTCCAAAGCCAGAGATCTCTGTGCTGCATCAAATCTCTGCTAGAAACAGGGAGCTTTAGGAGGGGCACAACAGGGCACGGTGGGAACTGTCACAAATAGTGACTGGATTCTACCTTCCTTAGCTAATAGCCTTCCCACTTCCCTCAGGGTAAAAGTCCAGAAGGCCACAAGGCCCTGCATGACCCCTCCCTGCCCTCACCTCCTCCCTGTCTTCACCTCACTCACTCAGTTCCATCCAACCACATAGGGCCCACTGTTTCTCCAATATCCCAGGCACAGTCCAACCTCAAGGCCTTTGCACTGGCTGCTCCCTCCACCTGAAACCTTTTAAAAAAAAAAAAATTCAGCATTTGGAAAACAAAACACTTCTGTGGGCTGATTGCTGTCCGAAGGAGGGCAGTTTGCGAGGCCACAGAGGGCTTGGTAGTAAATAGTAAATGAAACTTTTTTTAAAAAAATATATATTTTATTGATTTTTTACAGAGAGGAAGAGAGAGGGATAGAGAGTTAGAAACATCGATGAGAGAGAAACATCGATCAGCTGCCTCCCGCACACCCCCCACTGGGGATGTGCCCGCAACCAAGGTACATGCCCCCGACCGGAATCGAACCTGGGACCCTTGAGTCCGCAGGCCGACGCTCTATCCACTGAGCCAAACCGGTTTCGGCAGTAAATGAAACTTTTTAATTGGCTGACTCTTCATTCAGACTCATGATTGCGGCTGTACACTGTTTTCTCTTTTCAGGTACCTCTGGACAGCTCAACTTAAGCTCATTTGGGCCACAAGTTTTTTCATTTGCTCTACCACTTTTCCCCTTATTGAGATTTCTTTTAACAACTCTTTCTCCCTTATCCTCTAGTCTACTAATTAGTAATTCCTGTCAGTTCTATCTTCTGATATTTCATGTCTTCCCCTCTATCCTTACTGCTTCTGCAGTGTTCTAAGACATGAAAAAAGGCTTGGATTGGCAGGAGGATGGGAATAGTTTTCACTGGCTTCTCCATGGATTATAGACTGAAGTTCAACTTTTTTAGGAAGCCAATGCCAGTATTCGTCAGTTCCTCTCATTACATTTCCTCTCCGCTTGCTGCTGGAATTCACTAGGTATACATGTCCCATATTCATCACTACCCAGATAGTCCATGTTTCTCTGTTTATTGGCCTTCACATATGCTGTTTCTTTCATCTGGTATCCTTTGTACCCTGTCTGCCTTGTGAGCTCCTTCCAGATTCAGGCTTCCATCTTCATCACCTGGCATAATGCTTCTCAGAGTAAATGCCAAATAACATTTATTGAATCTATAATATATTCACACTAGTGGCCAGGTGCACAAAATTCGTGCACATAAAGGGGAATTAATTAGAGGAAATATTTTAATATTACTATTTGCCCTTTCTCTATAATTGAAGTGTCAGAGATGAAAGAAAATTAGTAAAATGTATATGAAAATTTTCCTCCTGTCAGAGTCTGGGGCAAGCCACGGGACCTAGAGTCAAGTCCCCGCCCACCACCCGCACATGCTTCGAAAATGCAGGAGACCCAGACCCGTCTGGCCCCACCCCCATTGGGTGAGACCCAGACCCGGCCGGCCCCACCTCCGTCAAGCCCCTGTGGGCAGGGGGCACAACCTCAGGTCCCCCAGCTCAGTGCCAGGTGGGGGACGCAGCCTCAGGTCCCTCAGCCTGGCGCCAGGTGGCGGGGGGCGCAGTCTCAGGTCCCCAGTCAAGCCCTGCTGGGTCGGGGGTGCAGCCTGAGGTTCCCCAGCCTGGCACTGGGGTGGGGGGCATGGCCTGAGGTCCCACAGAGGGCTTGGTAGTAAATAGTAAATGAAACTATTTAGTAAACATCAAGCCCTGTGGGGCTGGGGGTGCAACTTGAGGTCTCTCACCCTGGCCAGGCGCCATGCAGCTTTAGGTCCCTGTTGTTCGGTCATGACATTACGACATCCTTGCTAATTTGCATATTTATTATATATATAGATTCCAAATGCAAACTGAAATTGACTGGGGCATCTGTCCATTTCATAGTCTCAAATCTTGCATGACTTGGTTGAAGCCTTTTATAAACTGTACATTTATACTTAAGGCATAGTCATTGTTATTAGGGGGAAAAAAAGGATTGCTGATTTCCTTTAAAAAGGCTGTGTCAAAGAGGATACAAATGATGCTGTATTGCTTAGGCATTAGGGATAGATAGTTCTTCCCCAGCCCTATCTCCATCCAGAAAACCATAATCTTTTTTTTTTTAATATATTTTATTGATTTTTTACAGAGAGGAAGGGAGAGGGATAGAATGTTAGAAACATCAGTGAGAGAGAAACATCGATCGGCTGCCTCCTGCACACCTCCCACTGGGGATGTGCCCACAATCCAGGTACACGCCCTTGACCGGAATCGAACCTCTGGGACCTTTCAGTCCGCAGGCCGACACTCTATCCATTGAGCCAAACCAGTTAGGGCAAGAGAACCATAATCTTTTAGAGCTAGTAAAGGTACTTGCTAAATCAAGTTGGATGTTGCTGAAATCTTTGAGATCTTTTTGTTTGAAATGGTGAACATTGCAAGTTATATCATCAAACCCACCTAAAGCAAATAGCTAGTAAATTCTGCTTGTTATTGGAAACTAGGGGCCCAGTACACAAATTCATGCACCTTGAAAGGAGCTGTGAGCCACGAGGCTGTGGTGGGCACAGAGGCAGGTCTCGGCCCATCCTCTGCACCCCAGCCCGACCCCTCCCGCCGTGGCCCCAGGTCCCCTGTCTGCCGGCAGCCCCGCTCCCACTCCTCCGTTCCCACACGCTGATGGCGTTGGCCCTGCTTGCACCTGCTGACAGCATGAAGCAATTGGAGCCGGCGCCAGCAGCGGGTGCCGGCCCGATCGACCCTCAGCAGCAAGGGGAGGTGGAGAAGACCTGAGAGGTGATTGGGGCTGGTAGCTGCACCAGCAGCAGGTGTGAGCGCTGGGCGGGACCACGGCCCATGGGAGCAAAGAATTTTCAGTAACCGACACCCCGCCTTGGTCCGACACCCCCGCTCACCTGCTCTACCATCCTGCCGCGGCCGACGCCCAGCATGTTCTGCGTGACCCCTGGTGGTCAGCGTACGTAATAGCAACTGGTTGTTCAGTTGTTCTGCTGTTCGGTCTATTTGCATATTAGGGTTTTATATATATAGATAAACTCTTGATTTAGAGTTCAGAGCCCAGTATAAGAAGATAATAATTCATCCATCTTATTTGTTAATGAAGTTGAAATTTTGGGCACTGCAGAGCAGTTAAGGGGTTGGTATCTATTTATCATCACATGTATTTATTGAGTACCTCCTATATATCTTACATAGTTTTAGACCCTTTAGACCAGCAGTCACCAACCTTTTGGACCACATGGACCACCAGTGTTCCACGGTCCACTGGTTGGTGACTGCTGCTCCAAAGGTTTTCTTAAACCAGCAGTTGCCAACCTTTTGGACCTCACGGACCACTGGTTGGTGACCGCTGCTTTAGAGAAGTTATAATGGTCTGGTGTTAAACCTGCCCTTTTTAAACTTAAGATATTATTGGTCACATAAGATGTAATGCATGACATGGAGAACAATAGATGCTGGTATGCAAAGTAGTACATTCTGAAATATTTGAGTGTGAAACTGACATTTACATATTGAATCATATTTTCACACTAATTTCCATTTTGTAGAGGCAGCATGGTTTTCTAGAAAAGCACACAAGACTTGGAATCAGGAAGTCTGAATTCTGATACTGACTGTAACACTAATTAGCTGTGTAGTTTAGGGCAAGTCATTGTCTCTTCTTTGAGCTGAGTCCCCACATTTGTGAAAGAGATGTTAGATAAACCATTTGAGCTTTTAGGTCTCTCCTATCCATGAGCTGCATTTTTGTGAAATATTCTCAGTGGCAAAGATCGAATTTTAGGCTGCATTAAAAGAAATAGCAGGCACTTCCCTTCAAAGCCCAGTCTTTGTTTAGTGTATTTAGAAGCCTATTTATTAAAACACTGTCATCACTATATAAGTCCTTTGTCCCATTAATAGTTCTGCATCTCCTTCCAAATTACTGTCCCTCCAGGTATGGAAGTATGCTTCACATACTGCTTAATGTTCCAAGGTGCAGCACATTGCAAAAGAAGCTGCACTGTTTTCCAAGGCACCTCTCAGCAATGTCGTTCTATTCAATTAGAGGTGGCAAAGGCTGGCCCGGCTCCAAAGGAAGACTGTCAATTCCTCTCTTTTTCTGTGTCCACGCTCAGCAGGATGCTTCCTCACGCCCACTTCTCTCCCCCTTGCTGTGACTTTGGCTTCCGCCAGATGTCACACTGCTGCTTGTCACCACCCAGATTCTCATCAGTGATTTTGTTGTTTCAGTGTATTTATCACAACTGTTTTCTTTAGCTGTAAAATTTATGGAATTTCACACTCTTCTTAATCACTACAGTGTTTCTTTTTCATGAAAGAGGAAATATGCAAGGAGTTGGAGGGAAAAGTTTCATTTAACTTAAGGAAAGTTTACATGTGTGTCCCATGTACATTTCCCATTCCTGAATGTAAGTAAGTGTACACCTCCCATTCCTGAATGTACAAGAGAACCTTGTACACCTCCCATTCCTGAATGTACAAGAAGTACAAATTGGTGGTTACAAAACAGTCACAGGGATGTAAAGTACAGCATAGGGAATATAGTCAATAATATTGTTGTGTACAGAGTAGAACTGAGCTCTCAAGTTTACAGAGTAGAACTGAGCTCAGTTCTGCAGAGCTCAGAGGTACTTGGGAAGTCCATTGCAATCCGAGAGAAGTGCATAAAAGATGTGTTTATTGGCTGATTCCCCTGACTTAAATCATATTCCTTTTAGCAGCCAAAAAAAGGTGAATAATTTTATCTGCCCTCTGTGGAACATCTTCATAATCTTATTATCTATTTAGACCTGTTAAATAATGTAGTAAGATCCTAAAAATAATGATGTTGGTAGTAATGATGGTAACGATAACTAGTTATATTATTAGTATATAACAAGCATTACATAGAGCACTTTATATTTATTTATTTAAACCTTGCCATATTCCTATAATGATGCACACTGTTTTGCTTTGTGTTTTTTATTGATTACTGGTTCAATTTAATTAGTAATTATCTGTCTGTGCAGATTTTCTATTCATGATTTAATTTTGAAAGTTTATATGTTTCTGGGAATTTATCCATTTCTTCCAGGTTGTCCAAGTAGTTAGCATATAATGTTTTTATTTTATTTTAATTTTTCATTTGCAGTATATATTCAGTATTGTATTAATTTCAGGTGTAGAGCATAGCAGTGCTCGACAAACTGCGGCTTGCGAGCCACATGCGGCTCTTTGGCCCCTGAGTTTTTAGCAAAGGCCAGCTTAGGAGTACCCTAATTAAGTTAATAACAATATACCTACCTATATAGTTTAAGTTTAAAAAATTTGGCTCTCAAAAGAAATTTCAATCGTAGTACTGTTGATATTTGGCTCTGTTGACTAATGAGTTTGCCAACCACTGGCATAGTGGTTAGACAATCATATCTTTTACAAAGTGTTCCCCCTGATATTTCCAGTACCCACCTGGCAGCATACATAGTTATTACAATATTATTGACTATATTCCCTATGCTGTACTTTACATCCCTGTGACTATTTTGTAACCACCAATTTGTGCTTCTTAATCCCTTCACCTTTTTCACCCATCCTCCAACCCCCTCCTCCTGGCAACTATCTGATGTACTCTGTTTTTATCCTGTTGTATAGATGAAGAAGATCTTAAAATGACTTAAAGCTCTCCACTTTAAAAATAAGTTTATGTCATGTATTTTTTTAAGGGAGGAAAAGATACAACATTTGTCTAGGTTATTTTTTCCCCCACTTGTAAAGAGGGAAAATTTGATGGTACCTTATTTTAGAAGCTAAAATTCATTTTGAATACTCAGGATGGTTCATTTAAAAAATTTTTTTTTAATTTTTTTTTAGTATATCAGATACAACTTTAAGCATGTTGGTATTTGTACTGTGAACTGTTCCATGTTTTCAATGAAAACACTAAAAATGAGAGATTAGGTTAAGTGACTAACTTTTCTAAAGCCACACATCTGGTAATAGAGCCAAATTTCAAATTCAGCGTCTAATTCTGCAGTGTAGCCCAGCTGTTTCTTCGGAGATATTTATTTATGTTCTTATTTAATTCTAAATGCTTGACCTGTATCCTAAATTTTTCTTTACTTAGCAGCCCATGTTAAAGGGAGGTAGAAAGAGAAGAACACAAAAGTCTAGCAAAAAGCAACTATATTTGTACATTCAGAGAGAGGCTGGCCTTTGATTTAAACTTGAACCAGTTCTCAAAAGTAGGACTTGTCACTTTCTGACATTTGTTTAGTGGTTTTTTTAATTTTTCCACTTGTGATACTAGGCATTAACTACATATATATATTAAAACACATATAGTGCATTCTGGTATGATTATTATTCATTCAACAAATATTTATTGAGCATACACTATATGCTTATACATCCTTGAACAAGCCAGACATAGTCCTGCCTTCATGGAGCTTATAATTTGTATAAATATTTGAATAGATAGGTTGTGTCTTAAACATACTAAGTATTTCCCTAAACATACCACGAACAGTCACATGTGTTGTATGTTGTAAGACTAGCACAAAATTGAATGTTTTGGAATTTGTCTCATTCCAAGAAAACACTAATGAATCAGGAGTATAACAATCAAAAATCCATAACTATGGCTTAATCACTTGGAATGTCATGATTCTTAGAGGAGCAAGCGAACGACAGTACACAACACTTTATTTGAAATTTTAAAAAACTAGTGTGAACCAGGGATCTTTGATGGAGCATTGTCAGAAGAATTTCAGAAACTGCAAGTTGTTACACAGATGTATTGATTTAATTAGTCTAGATAACACCATTTATTTATGCTTAAGCATCTCACACATGCAAAAGTTGGTAATTCGAAGTCACACAATAATTTGTGAGTTATCTTCTGTACCACGTGTTGTAGCTTCTGAATACCAACTTTGACAAGTGTGTGTGTCAGATACTTAAGCATAAATAAATGATATTATATAGAACAATTAAGCAATAGAGTTTGCTTTAGGAATTCTGTTGACATAATTTATATATATAAAAGCCTAAGCAACTGTTACGACCGGAATGACCGGTTGACCAGTCACTATGATGCGCACTGACCACCAGGGAGCAGATGCTCAACATAGGAGCTGCCCCCTGGTGGTCAGTGTGTTCCCACAGCGGGAGCCAGCTCACAGCTAGCGAGTGGAGCAGTGGCACCCAGCCCCAGCTTGGGGTTTCGCCTGGCCACCTGCCGCTTAGCACACGGCTACATCCCTCGTACCCTATAAGCCTGCAGTTACAACCTCCAGAGAACTGTTGAAGCGAAGCACAGATACTCAGAGTAACCAGAACAAGCCTAATATCACCGCCGGGCTCCTGGAACTCTACCTCAGGCATCGAGATCAAATCTCATCCCTTACCGATTGCCCTGGAGCTACAGAGGAAGACAGCAATATAACAAGGTGGCAACTGACAATCAGGGTAAAAGTAAAAAAGAGATGGATCTGAAGGGTGGGGGCATGGTCAACAGAGCACCCCCGCCCCCCAAGATCCCTAACTTAGTATTATTCACCTCGGAGTGTCTCTTATCCGGCTCCAAGCGTCGGAAAGCATCCAGCATGGCCCAAGGCATCCACCAGGGACGTCCTGGCGGGCAAGGCCTGACCCTGGCAGCAGAAGGGACATTTGGAAATATTTTTTCAGGAAGCTGCGGGGAGGAAGACAAACTCCCCATGCAACTTCCCAGCGGCTCACAGGGACGTGGAAACTCCCCAGGCACACTAGCATGGGCTCCCAATTTCCTTTCAGTGTGCACGAATGCATGCACCAGGCCATTAGTTTCATATAAAATCTTTTGGTGGTGACTTTTTAAATGACATTGTTTTAAACACAGTGTAATCTAATAATAGTATGGGCAAGATCCTCATTGGAGACAGGACATATCTGGGTTCTGCTAGTTAGGCCTCTTTGGATATCTGGGTGGATTCTTAACATGCCATTGCATCTTGATAAAATTATTTTGGTTAAGCATACAATGGATGTTCTGGCCAGTGAATGAAGAAGAGTAGAGTTATCCTTTTAGCAAAAAGATGGACTTACTTTGTGATAGTTATTTTGTGAGTGTATTATTAAATCTCTTGGGGAGAGAAACCTGTTAGAATACTCTCTCTGTCTCTCTCCCCTCTTCCCCCACCTCCTTCTCCCTCTCTCTCTTCTCTCTGTCTCTTCCTCACTGCTTCCCTCTCTCCTTTGCTATTCTAATTTTACCTACAAGAATACCAAGGTATTTTGTTTGCCTCATTTTGTAGTATTGTTTTCACACTTTAAAAATGCTATTAATTATACTGTATATATATTTTTTCTTTAATTTAAACAGTTTTGCTGTTTAAAGTGGTAAGCTGTCAAAAGGAAATAGCTAATATACTAGGAATTTAGGTAGCATCTTTTCTTCCAAAGTTTGTGATACTTCATTTCTATTATTTGTTCTCACCATACTCCCTAGAAGATAGAAAGGGGAAAGATTAATTAACCCAGTTTTACACATAAGGAAACAGAAGCTCATAGGGGTTAAGTGTCTTACCCCTAAGGTCATATGTACTCAAAACATAGTCACAGAATGCAGCAGAGAATTCCAGAGCCTGGCAGAGTGTAGCACACTACCCACTGGGAAATGTGATAGGCAGGTAATTATTTTCTCAGAAGACTTGACTACTGCTGGTCAATTCTTACTCCTTGGAGATTATCAGCCATCTTATCCTCAAGGCAGAAACTTGTTTGCAGGTTAGATCTACTCTATAATCTTGGGGAGATGTTACTTAGCACAACTGGCTTGGAATTTCAAGTAAAATAATATGTTTTCATGTGTTCTAACATGGGTTTCTTCAGGCTGCCAAGTGCCCATGTTAACCAGTGTTCAAAGAATGTAAGATGTCACTTTTATGACCATTAGCTGTTATTACTTTACTAGAGGCCCAGTGCACAAAATTTGTGCACGGGTAGGGTTCCTAGGCCTGGCCGGCAATCAGGGCCGATCTGTGGGGCGACCAGCGGGACAATTGGGGGGGCCCCCACTGGCACCCGCCTTGGCCGGCCTGATGTTGCCCGTTCACTGGCCCCACCCCCCAACCTCCCCGCCACCACTGGCACCCACCTTGGCTGGCCTTTGGGCTGGGGGCAGCTCCTGCGCTGAGTGTCTTCCCCCTGGTGCTCAGTGCGGGTCATAGTGACCGGTCATTCTGCCATTCAGTCAGTTTGCATATTAGGCTTTTATTATATAGGATGCTGTATGATAGCGGGGCATAAAGGTATTCAATTTCATTTAAGGTGCTCTTAATTGAATACATAAGTTTAAGGATGAGCACATAACCTTGGGCAAGGCCTGCTCACTGAGGCAAATGCAAGAGGGAAAACACATTTTGCAGAGAAAAAGGAAGCTATGTAAGATAAGAGTTATGCTGCTGATGCCTGGGGGTATAGGCAGGCTGAATTTAACATGGAAAATGGCCCAGCTGGTGTAGAAAAGAAATAATCCACTTGGACATGAAGAACAAAGCAGACTTAGTCAAGGTTCTCTATAGGAATTTGCATTCTTAGACTTGCAGGTAAAACAAAGAAAGATACCTAAAAAACAAAACAAAAACAGAGAAAGGAGATCTATAAATCCAAGTTATAGTTACTTTTTATTTGTCTCATTGATAAAAATTACTTCTTTTATCTTAGGGGAATGTTAGATAAACATTAGCTAGAAAAATATTAGCATTTCACCTAACTCTACAGTTCTTCTATGTTTTTTAAATTATTATTCATGTACTTCCATTATTATTGTCTGCATTAAAAGTTTAGTGATTTAACCTAAACATTTGAGACCTACTATCCTTCCCCTGCCCAATAATTGTTTCTAATAGAAGGGCATACTGTTAACCACTTAAGATTTGGGTTCAGGTGCTAGGCCTGAGCCTGTTTATTTAGGATGATGTGGTTTGACACTCTCAGAATTGTGTTTGTTGGTTTCACCCATTAGGAGAGACACGAGAACACCCATGCTTTGCCTTTGAAATGCTTTTGTAACAGGTTCTGGTCCATAGGCTTTAAGAAAGCAGCTTTTTCATGTACCTGAAAGTGCTCCATGTGTTCTTCTGTTCCAAGAAGACAAGTGGACCTCTTACCACATTCTGTGTCCTTTAGGGTTCTCTAAATTTTACGGTTTACTTGGTTGCTGCTATTTTTTTATTCATCAAGACTTAGAATGTTCCCGTTTGTCATAGGAAGCGATGTTGGTGTTACTCCTTTGATGATCACTTTGCCATGTCTTTCTTTTGCAGACCCCATATCATGTCAACCTCCTCCTAGCTGGCTACGATGAGCATGAGGGTCCAGCACTCTACTACATGGACTACCTGGCAGCCTTGGCCAAGGCCCCTTTTGCAGCCCATGGCTATGGTGCCTTCCTGACTCTCAGTATCCTGGACCGATACTACACACCAAGTAAGTTCCAGCAATCTAGGTAGGGAAACATAGCAGAGCTCTGTCCTCAGCTGCTTCCTGATTTTGTGCACTACCCCATGGAGTTGGGTGGCCAGGGCTTAAATAGAGGAGAGATCCTAAGAAGTAATGCCCTCTCGAAGCTGCTTTCTCCTGTGGGTCAGTACACTTACTGAAAAGCTGATAAAAGTCCCTCTTGAGCTTATGAGGATGAACAGGTTCCCCAGCATGACACCTGAGGATTTCTTTGTTTCAATGTCAGAGCTTTTGAAGGCCATAAGTCTAGGCCCTTCCCTTGGTTCTTATCACTTAATTAGTGACCCACTGCACAAAATTCGTGCACATTTAAAGGGAATTAATTAGAGGAAATATTTTAATATTGCTGTTTGCCCTTTCTCTATAATAGAAGTGTCAGAGATGAAAGAAAATTAGTAAAATGTATATGAAAATCTTCCTCCTGTCAGATTCTGGGGCGCGCCACGGGAACCAGAGTCAAGTCCCCGCCCACCCACGTGCGCCTCGAAATTGTGCCAGACCTGGCCGGCCTCACCCCCATTGGGCTAGATCCAGACCTGGCTGGCCCCACCCCTAGATCCAGGTCGCCTGGCCCCGTGCTGGGGCAGGGGGCGTGGCCTCAGGGCCCCTGGCCTGGTGTCAGGGCCAGGGAAACAGCCTGAGGTCCCCCGGCCCGGTGCTGGGGAAGGGGGCGCTGCCTGAGGTCCCCTGTCAAGCCCTACTGGGAGTGGGGGTGCAGCCTGAGGTCCCCCAGCCTGGCGCCAGGGCTGGGGGTGTGGCTTGAGGTCCCCTGTCAAGCTCCACCAGGCGGGGGGCGCAGCCTCAGGTCCCTGCTAATTGCTTGTTAAGGCTCATTACGGGAACTTGTCCTCCACTATAGGCACAGCCATCTGTGTTACCAAATCCCTGCCTCTGCTGTGGGTACGGCCATCTTGTTATGGTGTGATGGTCAAATTGCATATTTCCTCTTTATTAGATAGGATGGCTGCCCCCTCCTGCAAGATAAAGCTGGCTCTCTACTTGTCAATAAATTGTCAACTTGACAAAGCCTCTGACATAGAGATGCTTTTGCGCTAAGTTCTAACTTCTTTTTTTTTTTTAATTTAATAAATCTTTATTGTTCAGATTATTACAATTGTTCCTCTTTTTTCCCCATAGCTCCCCTCTACCCAGTTCCCACCCCACCCTCTGCCCTTACCCACCCCCCCCACTGTCCTCATCCATAGGTGTACAATTTTTGTCCAGTCTCTTCCCGCACCCCCCACACCCCTTTCCCCCCAAGAATTGTCACTCCAATCCCTTTCTATGCCCCTGATTCTTATTATATTCACCAGTTTATTCTGTTCATCAGATTTTTTATTTACTTGATTTTTAGATTCACTTGTTGATATGTATTTGTGGTTCATAATTTTTATCTTTCCCTTTTTCTTCTTCTTCCTCTTCTTAGAGAATACCTTTCAGCATTTCATATAATCCTGGTTTGGTGGTGATGAACTCCCTTTAGCTTTTTCTTATCTGTGAAGCTCTTTATCTGACCTTCAATTCTGAATGATAGCTTTGCTGGGTAATCTTGCTATTCATCACCTTGAATATTTCTTGCCACTCCCTTCTGGCCTGCATAGTTTCTGTTGAAAAATCAGCTGACAGTTGTATGGGTGCTCCCTTGTAGGAAATTAACTGTTTTTCTCTTGCTGCTTTTAATATTCTCTCTTTGTCTTTTGCTCTTGGCATTTTAATTATGATGTGTCTTGGTGTGGTCCTCTTTGGATTCCTTTTGTTTGGGGTTCTCTGCGCTTCCTGGACTTGTAAGTCTATTTCTTTCATCAGGTGGGGGAAGTTTTCTGTCATTATTTCTTCAAATAGGTTTTCAGTATCTTGCTCTCTCTCTTCTTCTGGCACCCCCATAATTCAGATGTTGGTATGCTTGAGGTTGTCCCAGAGGCTCATTACACTATCTTCATATTTTTGGATTCTTTTTTCTTTTTGCTTTTCCAGCAGAGTGTTTTTTGCTTCTTCGTATTTCAAATCTTTGACTTGATTCTTACGATCCTCCGGTCTGCTGTTGGACCTTTGTATAATATTGTTTATTTCAGTCAGTGTATGCTTAATTTCTAGTTGGTCCTTTTTCATATCCTCGAGGTTCTCACTAAATTTATCAGCCTTTTCTAGGAAATTCTTGAAAAACCTTATAACCGTGGTTTTGAATTCTATATCCAGTAGTTTGCTTTCCTCCATTTCTTTCATTTGTGATCTGTTTCTTTGTCTCCGCATTTTGGCTGCTTTCCTGAGTTGATAGAGTGGCTTTGTGTGCTAGGTGTCCTATAGGGCCTGGTGGCTCAGCCTCCCCAGTTACCTGAGGTGGACACTCTTGGTGCACCCCTTTGTGGGCTATGTGCACAGTCTTGGAGTTAAGCCTTGATTGTTGTTGGTATCACTGGGAGGAATTGACCTCCGGGCCAATTGGCTGTGAGGATCAGCTGTGTCTACGCTGGGAGAACTGTGCTGGAGACACCCTTATGAGACAAGACTTGCAAAAGCCTCTGTGCTTAGCTTGGATGGAGCAGAGTCTCAGAGCGGAGCAGACAGCCTTGGCTTCCCGTCAGGCCTGCCCCTAGAGGCCCCTGGGTCTCAGTGTCCTGAGGCAATTGCTGCAAGCACCTCTGAGAGAAAGCCGCCCTTGAGCTTCGCCCGCTGCCAGACAGTCCAGCCTCTCCCCAAATGAGTCTGGGTCCCCAGAGTCTCGCCCGGAACTGGAGTTCAGTGCAGTCAGGAGCTTTTGTCTCCCTCCCGATTGAGAAAGCCAGCCGCGCACTCAGTTGCCGGTCCTCTCTGCCCGCATCCCCGCACCTCTGCCTTCTGCAGCTCCTCTGAGTCTCAATGTGCCTTTCTCTCTCCTTCTAGTTGTAGAATTTCCACTCAGCCATCTTTCCTGTGGTTCTGGGTGATGTCCATTTTGTCTTTTAGTTGTAGTTTTGAAATTGTTGTGCGAGGCAGCAGTTTAGGTGTTTGCCTATGCCGCCATCATGGTTTATCAAGTTCTAAATTCTGACCCCAATCCCAACTTTGACTTTAGCCACTGTGAGCATTAGACATTTGGGAATCTCAGCTTTTACAGGCTATAGATGCAGTAGAGATAACCACCTCTCTCCTTATATTCTGTTATTCCCTTATTCAATCCGGCTTATTCATTCCTTTTTGGTGCTGCCCCCTCACTCAACCCCAGCCTTGCCAGAGCTCACATCCTGAAAAGAATCAGCCTGGCCTCCTGGTGACTGTTTCTTGATTTGGCAGCTGTCAGTAATACAGCTGATTTGCCCACCAATATAACCACCAACCACCCCTGAAGCCTAACTGCATAATATGTCATCCCGGTTTGACATGCCCATGGATAGTTCCTTTGGCTCCTATTTTATGAGAGTCTCAGCCCCATCCTATGAATTCTCTTTCCATTGTTAAACTGAGAACCAGCTGGGAAAGTGAGGCTGAAACTCTGGCCCTGGCTTTCCTTTTCCTGATTTGCAGCTGGCTAAGGCAGATGGAACTGGTTTAAGCCCTGGTCTAAAGGGGGTGTGGGAGTGAGGTGGCGGGGGTGGGGGGGGACGGGGGCTATAAAAAAGAGGCAGACTGCTGGACTTCTCTAGAGGCAGGCCCCAGCCATGGGAGGCAGAATTCCGTCATGCTTACCCTTCTCTATAGCAAATCAATTTGCAATGGCTTGTGGCTGCCAGAGCATTGGGTCTGGGGCACCCTCAACTGCATATGGAATAAGTTTGTTGCAAGCTAGAAGGCTAGGCATTTTCCCCCTTTTCCGTTTATGTGACATGCTGACCTGAGGAAGTTTGAAACTTAATCAAAAGTTAATGGCAGTACCTTGAGTGCTTGGCCTCTGTATTCTCTTTCAGATCTCTCACGTGAGCGGGCATTGGAGCTTCTCAGGAAATGTCTAGAGGAGGTGAGTAGCTCCCGTGGGATTCTGAAAGGACTGAAAAGAATGCTTTGTCTCTCTTTGCCAGTGTTGTTCCCATTCCTCCATTACATTTTTTCTGATCCTTGCCAGAAGGTGTAATAAATACCCACTAACCAGATGTGAAGTTGCTGCCAGGGATAGAGTTTGGTTAAGCTTATTTTTTCCTCACATGGGTCATCTCCTCATCGATGTCAATGTTTTACAATTTAATTACTTTTCTTTTTGGTTCATCCAGACCAGTGGTTCTCAAATTTTAGCATTATTATAATCATCTGAGGAACTTGTTTTTAAAAATCAAATAGATTCAGCCTCCCAGCCCCTTCTGATATGTTTGTCCTGGTGTAGAGCCTGAGAATAGTTTAACTAGCAGGCCCAGGTGATTTTGCTACAGGTGGTAACGGGGCCATTACTGGAACAACTGCTGCCCTTTATACCTGCTTTATTCTTGTTCCATCTGGAGTTGCTAGTGTCTGCTCCCCTTAACAGTGCATGAGTCCTGGAGAGGAAGCCTCTCCTGAGAATTCCAAAGGTCATAGAAAGCTTTGGGCAGAGGGGAGAGTAGCCTTTACTTTATAAGGCCTCAGATCCCACCCAGTCTAGTACTACTGCTAAGAGTCAGAGGCTTTGTGTTGGGGGGGGGGGTCTGGGGGGGGCGGCGGGGTGTGGAGGATGAGAAGGAAAAGAAAGCAGCTCCCTTAGGCTTTTTCATTCTTTTACTGTTCTTGTGGCCTAAGGATTAACTTGAATTCGTAGTCTAGTGAGAGAGTGGGAGGATGAGAGCAAGTGGGTGGGGGGGATGCTTTGAACATAATGCCAGTTTGCCTCTTACACAAGCCTGTCATTTTCAGCCCACAGTGCCCCCTTCTTCCTCTTGTTTGTGAATCCCCTTTCCAAAGCCGATGCTGAGAATAAACTCATGTAATTTTCTTAACCATTCAGCTGAGAGGTCATATTAGCCTAGCCGGGCAACCCCAGTGTTCAAGGAGCTGCCAGGAAGAAGCCACTGGGATATTAAATGCTTTGAGACTTTATTCCTCATAAATCCTAAAGGTGATCATATTAGAAACCCACATTTCCTTATTGTTACCTTTTCTTAATCTTGAGTCGTGTTTCTGGATAATAGGAGTCATCAGAAAGAGAGGATTCTGAAAGTGAACTGGTTGTTGCTGTCCAGTTCTCAGTAGTAAAGGAGATGGGAAACATCCAGGGAGGGACTGCTTAGGCCTGGGGATGTGGACATTTCTGGGGTAGGCTCCTCGGGAAATAGGAACTTCGTGCCTTTTCTCTGGAGACTATTACGTGAAGTGTCCAGGACAGGTAGCCACAGGAGCAAAAATTTCCTCCAGCTTGTCCCTCAGTAATCTCCAGCCAGGTTAGTGGGACTGTCTGCTTCCATGCACACAAGACCATGCAGCTCCTTGGAACAGTCTCTTAAGCAGAGAGTCTTATGAGATGCAGAATTGTTACTTTAATGATAGGTCAGCTTGGATTAGAGGAGACAGAAGCCGAGTTTGTTCCAAGAGCAGTTGGGCCAACATCCTTCCCACCACCCCTCCAGCTACACACTCAAACACACCAGGTCCTGATAATATGGGTGGGTGACTGGAGAAAACTGTTAGGACCTAGGGGTACATTGCTTTGGTCCAAAGCTTATTCCTAGGGCGATCACTCTTTTGTTGGCTTATCACCTTGGAACATTTTAAAAGAGAAGTGTGGGTTTACCAGGCTGATTGGTAGAAGACTGTGGGGAACAGATAGACTGTCTCATTCTTTCATCAGCTGACTGGCCAGAGACAGACTCCCAGCTGCGTCTCCCAGTTTTTGCTCACCACCTTCCAGTCAGCTTTCAGCTGCAGTTTGGGCTTTCTTCAGTGTCCTAGTCCCAGCAGCTCCCACCGGAATATAAGCTTCACAGAAGCAGGGATTTTTATCTGCTTGTGTGCCCAGTGCCTCACTCAGAGCCTGGCCCATCAGTAGTGCTCAGTAAATGTTTGTTGACTGATTTCCTTTGTGTCTCTCTGCAGCTCCAGAAACGCTTCATCCTGAACCTGCCAGCCTTCAGTGTTCGAATCATTGACAAAAATGGCATCCATGACCTGGCCAACATTTCCTTCTCTAAACACGGCTCCTAACAAAATGCCCTCTCTCCCACTTGCCAGGGAACTTTTTTTGATGGGCTCGTTTATTTTTTTCTACTCTTTTGACGTGCACTCTTGATAGATGGTTAATTCAGAATAAAGCTGACTATGGATAAATTGAGCTCTCTAGTTTGAATCTCAGTTTACCTGCCATCACCTCAGGAAGGAAATGGAGAAAGGATTATCTGCTTGGACTTTTGGTCGAGACTGTCTTTCCTCCTGTTACTTTCCCTTTGTTCATGCTGTAATTGCCCCTTAGCAGCCCAACACCCCCACATTCTATTTCACTGCCTGACTTCTTTCCCATCTAGCTCATTCGTATATCATGCTGGCTAATGTCTCATTCCTTCTAAAGCAGTTATTCTTTCTTCCCCCTAAGCTAAAAAAAATTAAAATAATTAATATGAATAGGTATTACATGCACTTAGTAAAAATATGCACACAGTACAAAGACACAGTAAAAAAATGTTTCTCTTGTCCCTAAAATTTGATCACCTGCTTCCCCTCCCAGAGGAAACTTCAGATATGCTGTTCCAGTATAAAATGTCACATGCACACACACACCCTCTTTTAAAAATAAGGCTGCACTCACTCCCAGGTTTCAACTAAGTAGGTTTGGGGTTAGGAATACTTAAAGCTTCCCAAATAATTCTTATCCTCAGTCCTGACAGAGAACCACTGGATTGAAGTTTCTTTGAGGCAGTGATCCTCAAACATTAGCACACATCCCAGTCCTCTGGCGGGCTTAATTAAAACATAGCTTTCTGGGTCCTACCCCTATAGCTTCGCATGTTTGGGGTGTGGCCTGCGATTTTGCATTTTCTAACATTTCCAATTGTAAGATAAACCCTATTTTATCCAATTCTGTGCTACTCTTAATACCACATAAAGATAGGGTTTGGGTTCACGTGAAGTGAAATATCATCTCTAAGATACTACCTGCAGATCAGAACATGTGTGTTAATAGTGTTAACATCAGATTTAAATGTCACACACTTTAATACACCAATGATAAATGCTTTATACCATAGAAGAAAGTTAATTATTGTATAAATGAGGGAAAAGATGATTCATATGACCATAGCTAGTTCAACCTTCAGTACCACTGTTTGAAGTGGGTTGAAGAGTGAAGTGGGGTTAGGGGTATAACAGTCTTTCAGAAACTTTACTGCCAGGGAAATATATGGGGAAAGGATTTATATTTTGTAAGATAAGAGATCCTAGAACATGTGTGCTTTGGGGAATGATCTAGTAAACTAGTAAGAGGGAGAGACTGATGATGCAGGAAAGAAAAGATGCCTAAAGAGTGAAATCCTCAAGTAGACGAGAGAGCTAGGTTAGTATTGCCTTAAAACACACACACCCACAGTCACCAGCATTCACACTGACACACATACAGACCCACCACCCATGACTGACATTCGCACAGGCCCACCAAGTTACAATAATGTACATACAGACCCAGGAGTCACTTCACACACTCACATAGAACTAAAAGCCACACTGACAAGCCAGGTAGACCCACCATCTGTACCCCATCTCACACAGGCCCCTCCTAGGACTCTCCCTTGGGAGGCAAATCCAGGCCTGGGCTGAAGGAGGACAGTGGCGGGGGGGGGGGGGGGGGGGGGCAGGCCGCGCGCGCTACACATCCAATGGAAAGGTTTTATTAAGAGAATGAGAAAGCATTCTGAGATTGGGGAGGTGCATCAACCCGCAGGGTCAAAGGAAACATCAACAAATACAAAATCCCAGCGACAACCTCAGGGTCCCTAATACATCTTTCTTCCCTCTGGCTCCCCATCCCCCAACACTCCTTTGAACAGAAACACCTTCTCCATCCTGGTCTGGCTGGACATCTTGGAGCATGAGCAGAAAATAGTAAAACGAATCTTTAACTTGGGATAAATCATTTGCGCTGGACATTTTAAAACTTTCAAATTTAATTACAACACACAAATAAATAGGGCAGACAATGACGGGGCTGTGAAGTGCAGCCTGGATTCAAGTTCTACAATTTGTGCTTTGTCTTCTTTGTTCCTGCCCACTTCTTTCCAAGAGTGGGAGGGGTCCAAAGAGCCCATTGGAGTTTTCCTGCCAGCACCCCTTTTTTGAGGGTCAAGATTCTGGGATGAAGAGTGCCAACTCTTCAGTAGCACCTCTGGTTTGCCAACAGTTTCCCTCCTGCCATCAGTAAAAACAGCAAGGCCTTGGACTTAAAAGAGTACCCACCACTGCCCAAGCACCCTCATGGGGAGGGCTCAGCCCCAAGAACCATGCCAATTTCCTGTTCAAGCACTTAGCAATCCAGGGTCAGAAAATTGCAAACAACAGGGCCCTTATCAAACCACCACAGAGGGGCCATCCCCACCTTTTCCAGTCCAGGCCTCTAACTTGGGGGTCCCTGGATGAATGCTCTCTTTTGGGCCTTACTCCAACCCCACCTTTTAATCCTTTCAGGCCCACCCCGAGGAGCTAAGACCTCATTTCAGGCCTTGGGAGTCCCTTAGGGATGGGGCCTGGGAAGCGGTTATTTCCGATGCTTGGCATCCTTCTCTGAAGCTTTAGTGTCACCATGCCCACTGCCCGCATTGCTTAGAAACATCTTGTCCAGCCCCTTGAGTGACTCCAGCAAGTAGTTCTGGAAGGCAGTGAGGGCAGCACAGATGGCTGGCCCACCGAAGCCATGGGTGATGAGGCTAAAGTGTGTCAGGCAACTCTGCACTCCGGGCTCCAGGATGAGAGCAGGGCGGCTGTTGCCCAGTGGCGAGCGGTCCTGAGCCATCAGGTCTGCAAACTCCTTGCAGATCTGCCTGGTGAGGGAAAGAGGGTCAGAGGTCAGAGGTCTGAGCCCAGAGAAGGACCTACCATGTTCTAGGTACTTTATCCTATCTAATAAAAGAGTAATATGCAAATTGACCGTCACTCCACACACAAGATGGCTGCCCCCATGTGAACACAAGATGGCCGCCACAAGATGGCCAGCAGGGGAGGGCAGTTGGGAGGGACCAGGCCTGCAAGGGAGGGCAGTTGTGGGTGATCAAGCCTGCAGGGGAGGGCAGTTAGGGGTGACCAGGCTGGCAGAGGAGGGAAGTTGGGGGCGACCGGGCCTGCAGGGAAGGGCAGTTGGGGGGGACCCAGGCCTGCAGGGGAGGGCAGTTAGGGGTGACCAGGCCTGCAGGGGAGGGCAGTTAGGGGTGACCAGGCCTGCAGGGGAGGGCAGTTAGGGGTGACCAGGCCTGCAGGGAAGGGCAGTTAGGGGTGACCAGGCCTGCAGGGGAGGGCAGTTAGGGGCAAACAGGCTGGCAGGGGAGCAGTTAGGCATCAATCAGGCCGGCAGGGGAGTAGTTAGGGGGTGATCAGGCTGGCAGGCAGAAGCGGTTTGGGGCAATCAGGAAGGCAGGCAGGCGAGCATTTGGGAGCCAGCAGTCCTGGATTGTGAGAGGGGGGATCAGGCCTAAATAGGCAGTCGGACATCCCTCGAGGGGTCCCAGATTGGAGAGGGTGCAGGCTGGGCTGAGGGACACCCCCCCATGCACGAATTTCATGCACCGGGCCTCTAGTCTATATTATATTTATGATTGTTGACCCTGCCAATAGTCTGCAAATGATTATCATACCCATTTTACAGAAAAGGAAACTAAGGTTCAGAGACATTAACTGATTTGTCCCACAGCTAGTAAATAGCACATGCCAATACTCTAGGATCTTTCTTCTTGTGGACATCCTGCCCATATTCAAAGTCTAGCTCTAACACCCTTTCCAGGATACTTTCCTTGATCCACTCTCCCAATCCTACTCCCACTCCAAATACCAGTGCCTCACAGAGCTTTGAAGTTATTAGGGAACAATCTAGAATATGCCTTGAATAATTGAAATAATAGCTCATAGTGAACATAAATTGAGGCCTACCATAAATGCTGTGCCAAGTGTATCATCTCACTTAGTCCTCACAACAAATCTATACTCTTATTATTATCCCATCGTATGATGAGGAAACTGGTTTCAGATAGATTAGATCAGCGATCACCAACCTTTCGGACCTCACAGACCACCAGTGGTCCGCAGGCCACCGGTTGGCGACCACTGAGTTAGATGACCTGCCCAAGTGGCTAAGCTGGGATTTGAATCCAGCTCTAGTTTGCAGCCATTATTTGTTTCTTTGTGCATCTTGTGTGTGGCTCAGGCAGAAGAATCACCCCTGTCTCATCTTTGTGTCACCATGGAACCCAGTCAGCATCTTAGATTTGAGTGGGACCCAGGAAGTGCTTCATGAGTTGGCTGGTTAATGAGTGAGGTGAGCCCTGCCCTAGATGTGTTTCATCAGCTACAATATGAGCATTCTCAAAGGTCTCATGAGGCATGGAAGTCCCTTGAGTCTGTGATTTCATTTCTGCCCAGGGGACTTGAGGAAGCCTCAAAGAGGGGAGGGTAGAGTTGCGATTTGAAAGACTGCATTAGGTGGGGGTACTGGCTGCTGTTCTAAGCAGGAGAGCAAGCCCAAGGGTGGGAGGGCAGGAGAGATCAATTGGAGTCGGTAGGGTTTGTGTGGACTGGATTGTGGGGTCCTCATAGGAGTCTGGACTTTACCCAATGGATTGGTCATTTTCAATTTTTTTTTTATTCCTTTCTTCTCTATATCTCACTCTGTCTCTTCTTGCACTGAAATTCTTTCTAAAAACTAAGTCTTAATGGAATAGCAGTTCATTAAACAGACCCCGAAGCATCCCCACAGAACCTAATTTGAAAATCAATGCAGTAGCAATGGGAGCCATTGAAGGTTCTTGGGCAGGGGAGCAGTGCATGTGCAGGGTATCAAGGAATAGTGGGGTGCTGGAGTGAAGATCCAGGAAAGAGATTAGAAGACTAGAGCTGAGATGGCAGCATGTGAAGGGTGGTGAGGGAGGCAACAACAGGAGTTGTGGAGAGGTTAAATGTGAAGTAAGGACAAGGGGTGATCAACCTGGGGCCCGGGTGGGCATGGGTGCTCTCATGGAAATCACTGGAACAGAAGGGCTGATGGGTAAGGCTCAAGCAGAGGGAGCAAGACCATGGAACCTCAGAGCCATGATGGGACTAGGGCTGGTGGTGTCATGGGGCAGTGTATGGGAGCGTGGCACAGACTATGTAAGCCTGTCTGTGACACCATTTTTGCTGATTCACAGAACCCAGCTATATTCATATATGTCCATGTGTGCTCTGTAGCATGCACAGCATTGAGTGTAGGTGTGCCGTGTGTGGTGCCACTTGTGCCCATGCGTGGGGGTCTGTGCATTGCACCTGCATGTGCCTGTTCATGGCACCCACGACAGCCTGCGCATTGTGTCCAAAAATGCCCACACTCACTTGGCAGCCAGCAGCATGTTCTTGCGGCTGTGCAGTTCCCCAGGGTCAGCATGCTGTCGGCATAGGTACTCGGCAGTTGCCTTGGCTGGGAACTCGGTCTCACAGATATAGCCAAAGTCTCGGGCCAGGTGTATGGCTTCTCCTGGGAGGAGGAGAGGCAGACAGATGAGCTGTCACTATAGCCAGGTGTACCTTTGAGAATGGAGCACCACCTTGAACCTTGACCCCCTGGCCAGGGCCCATCCTACCCCATCTTGCTTCTATAGATACCTTCCTCTGATCTCCCACTCCAGCAATCCCACTGCTGTCCCTTGGGGCCACTAGGGATGGACTCTGAGTTCAGGGATGGGAGCTGAGCCCACCCTGTATCCCGAAGCTTGAGCTCCAGATAACCAAACCCAGAGTCACCAACCTCCAGGGAAAGTACTCTAACCCTTTCCCTCATCCAATCACTGGCCACTCCTCCCCACCATACACACACATGCTCTCTATTGCATGGGCACGTGCATACACACACACACACAAAGGCTGTACATACATATCATACACAGCACTTACTCATACATGACAGAGAACAAACATGTGACTAAACATACCCTCCTGCATTGGAGACAGTCACACACAGTCACACTGGATGACACAGGTCCCCTCGTGCCTCAGCGCCCACCCTCAGGCCTCACTCACCCTCCACCAGCGAAGTGAGCAGCGTCACGTTGGCGGCCTTGCGACGGCCAGCTGGCAAGTTGAGCCCAATCTTCTCCAGCCGTTCCCGCAGGCAGCGGCCTCCATTCTTGGACTTGGCCCTTCACGTGCACAAAGAGAGACAGACACACACACTATGAAGACGAGAGAAGCATGCAGGCTAAGTGGCCTTGTTGCTTCCACCAGCCCCTGCTGAGGCGCGGGTCTGGCCCTGGGGACAGTCTGGGGCCTCTTTCAGCCTGGCCCCAACCTCTTTCTAACCTCACTGGCTTTGTAGCCAAGATGGAGGGTAGGGGGCCTAGCTCCAGGAGCCCCTCATTTCTCCCTAATCCTCTCAGTAGCAGGATAGCCCAGGGTGTGGCAAGATAGGCCTTTTTTCCCACCTTCGCATGCCAGCTAGGCCATACACAGCTACCCAGGGACCCATAGACCTTTATACAGATACACTGGGACAAGCAGACACACACAGATACATATAGATACATACACAGATGAGCGCACACCGAGGGCCAAGAATAAACACACCCCAATAGAGACAGACATACAGAGATAGACTCAGACACCAGGCACACATAGGGACACAGAGACAAATGTTCACACAAAGTCAGGACCTCAGGGACATGTACAGGCACTCAGACATTCACATGAGCCCCTCTGGGATGCTCGAAGAGACCAGGAATAAGGAGATACTCCCATACCTGCACAAATGCAGCCCCCACATGGAGGTACATACACGTCTCGCTCCAGATGTATATGTCATCACATACACACAGGGTAGGACACACTCCATCTAACACATCCCACTGAAAGTAACACAGGAAACTCACATTCATGGAACATATCTTCCTAGCCACCCCCTACACCACACACACACAAACATGCACTCATGCATGCACACACATGCACACACCATCCTCAGGCACACCAAGACTCAGCCCTATCTAGGCACAAAGATATGCACAAAGAGAGACAGACACACAACTAGGAGATAACTACGGACCCCAAAACACACACATCAGAGAGGCCTTTGCTCCACAGGGGATGGGCTTTGGGTCCTGGGGGTCCCTTTTCTAGAGGAGGGGGTGAGAGGAGCACCCTTCTTCCCGGACCCAGCCTTGTCCATCCTGCCCAGGATGGGTGAGTCCTCCAACCCTCCTCTATGCCCAGGCTTCTTCCTCCACACCCCACCCTCAAGGCCTCAGACCTGCAGTTGCTGCTGGGGACCTGGACCTCCCCTCCGGGAGACTGAGGCATAGGTGGCCCTGCGGCTTTGGGTGAGGCTGGACCCTCTTTGATCCCCTGAGGAGGTCTGAGATGGCCACGGATTTTGGCCCAAGCACTGTGCAGGGAGCTGTGGGTTGGCCTTCCTACCTGCGAAGGACACCACCCAGGAGTGAGGCGTTGAGGCACTCGGGAGGTGAGAGTCGCCGCTGGACCTCCCCCACTGTCACCTTGTACTTGGATGTCGAGCTGAGCAGTGACAGCCGGCCTGGCACGGAGCAGAAGACCTCACTGGGGTTCGTGATGCCGCCAACCAGGCTGTCTCTGGCCAGTGAGAGGGCCGAGAGGCTGCTGGCTTTGGAGGGGATGGGGACTGTGGAGCAGAAGCAAGAGCAAAGGAGAAAGACAACACTGAGCCAGGGACTTCAGGACACTAGCAGCTGTGGAGTGAGCACTGTGGTGGAGCACCCACCCTGAGCTGAGCACCAGGCTACATGCTGTGCACACAGGCACATTTAAATGCCCCAGCATCTTTCAGAGGAAGGTTCTACGATCCCTGCTTTACCAAGGAAGAAACTGAGGCACATTGACGTTAATGTGACTCCGCCAAGTTCACTCAACTAATGGGTGGTAGACACTGAACCTAGAGCTGTCTGGTTCTTGAACCTGTGTTCCCTTCACTAAGCCAGGCTGGTTCCCTGTTAAAAACTCAAACAACCCCAGCAGACTCTTGGGGTTTGGGCATGTACGACCAGAGAGGGAGTGGGAATGAGGAAATGGGGTCTGAGCTGGAGGCAGGATTCTTGGGTCACTGTGGCGGGGCCCAGACAGATCAGGGCAATCACAAGGAGTCCCCAACCCCTCCCTGCCCACTTGTGATCCTATGTCTTCACCTCCGCCAGAGTAGTGAGGGGACAGGGAGTTTGCAGCCCCATTAGGCCTCCAGCCCTGGCCCCTTCCTGCCAAGTCACTCTGGGATGCTCAAGGAGACCAGGAATAAAGAGACACCCTCTGGCCCCCTCCCCTAAATGCTCTTTAATTATCTACCAACAGCCACAAAGGGCAGAGAAGGAAATCTGAGAAGTTGATTTTCTAAAACCCACTTGGACATCCTTGCCTCTAAAAGAAAGTTCTTCCTGCAGTCTAACCTCCATCTTCCTGCTTAGCTTCAGAGGGAAGGGAGAACACCTGAGACACTTATTTCCCCTGAGGCTTAGCTTCTTTCAAGGAAGTGAAAGCCTTGGTGTTAAAAAAGAAAAAAGCAGCTCTTATGTGTGTGTTGGTGGGGGGGTCATGTGGGGAGTCTGGGGCCAACAGTTATTGAGCACTCACTCTGCTATGAGCTTATACAAACAACCTCACTGAATCCTCAGAACAACTCACAAGGGGCTACTGGTACATTTATTATTCCCATTTTACAGGTGAGAAAACTGAAACCCACAGAGGTGAAGTAGTGTGCCTGAGATCACACAGCTGGTAGACTTAGAACCAGCAGAAAGCCCTGGGCTGTGGTCTCAAAGACAGAGCTCTTAGCCCTCCAGCCATTCGGCAAGTATTTGCTGAGTGTCTGTGTGCCAGGAGCTGTGCTGGGCCTTGGGAATGCAGAGGCAGACAAGGATGCCAGGACCTAGCCTGGCAGAGTACCTCCAGCTTTTCCCTCTCTGGGTGTGCATTCCTCCCTTCCCCTGTCCCCCAGCCAGAAACCTCAGGGATGCCCTTCACACTGCCCTCTCCCACCACATCCCATCCATCACCATGCCCTAGGTTTCCATTTCTCCACGTGCGCTGAATGTGGCCACTGCTCCAGGTATGCACAGACACTCACTTCCTGCCTGAATTTCAGCACAATCCCTGCTCTGGTCTCCCTGCCCTGCTGCAGAGGGAACTTTCTTAAACACACATCACTCCCCAGCCTAAAACTGGTCAGTGTCCAGTCAGTTCCCTGAGAGACAAAGTCCAGATCCATAGCTGGACACAATGATGTCCCCTGTCCTTCAGGAGGTACCGACTCTACACCCAGTGCTTTACATTAACAGCTCTGGGGAGTGGATGCCATTATCCATCCCTATTTCAAAATGAAAAAACTCAGTTTTGGCACAGCAATCAGGAGCACAGACTCTGATCATGGACTCCAGAGCTCACATCCTAACCATCATCATACCCTACTTCACCCTCCTTTGTAGCCTGCCCATGCCTACCCCTCTTGCCTGGTCCCCCACTTACCCTTTAGCCTCTTGACCCACACTGACCAACAGAAGTGTACCGTGAGTCATGTATGTAAATTTACAGCTTCTCAGAGCCCCATTTAAAAAAGTAAAAAGAAACATGCAAGGTTAATGTATTTTATTTACCCCATTATATCAAACATATAATCATTGAAACATAATCAATATATTAAAAATTACTACTGGGCTATTTTACATTCTTTTCTTATTCTTAGTCTTCAAAATTCAATGCGTATTTTACACTTACATCCTATCTTAATGCAGACTAGCCACATTTCAAGTGCCCACTAGCCCCATATGGCTAGCGGCTCCCACAGGAGATAACACAGCTCTAGACTTCAAAGGGAAGCACAATAGGTAACCTGTCAGAGAGATGTGGGCGACTGGTGACTGGCCCTGCCCTGTGCAAAGCTGCCACTTGGCTCTTACCATGCTGGACATACCGACATTGCCGGATATCCTGGTTTGTTTGTTTGTTTGTTTTTGCTGGTGAGATCAGGACTCTGGATTTCTATGAGAAATCTCTGTATTTTTAAACATGAAAAAGTGCTCAATGTCATTAATCATTGGGGAAATGCAAATTAAAACTATACGGAGATACTACTAGGATGGCTATAATAAAAACAATAGACAATATCAAGTGTAGGTGAGAATGTGGAGCAACTGGAACCCTTACATTGCTAGTGGGAATGCAAAAGAGAACAGCCACTTTGGAAAACAGCTTGGCATTTTCTTAAAAAATTAAACACAAACTGCCCTGGCCAGTGTGGTTAAGTGGTTAGAGTGTCGGCCTGTGCACCAAAGTTTCCAGGGTTCGATTCCCAGTCAAAGGCACGTGCCTGGGTTGCAGGTTCGATCCTCAGCCCCGGTCAGGGCTCATGTGGGAGGCAGCCAATTGATGTGTTTCTCTCACATTGATATTTCTTTCTGTCTGTCCCTCTCTCTTCCACGCTCCCTAAAAATCAATGGAAAAATACCCTCGGGTGAGGATTAACAACAACAACAAAAATTTAAACACAAATTTACCATAAAATCCAGTATTTCCACTTTAGCTAAAAGCAATGAAAACATATATCCACACAAAGACATGTATGTGAATGACTATAGCAACATTATTCATCATAGCCAAAAAGCAAAAACACCAAGTAATCATCAACTGATGAATGAATAAATAAAATGTGTTGCATCCATACAATCAAATACTTGCTCAGCAATTTTGAAAAAAGAAGTACTTATACATGTTACAGTATGAATGAACCTCAAAATATTATGCTAAGTAAAAGAAGCTAGATGCAAAAGTCTGTATATTTATATATTCCATTTATATAATATATCTAAAACATGCAAATTTGTAGACAGAAAGCTGATAGTGATTGCCTAAGGCTTGGGGTGAGAATAGGGATTAACTACAAATAAAGGAATTTGGGGGTGATGGAAATGTCTAAAAATGAATGTGGGTATGCCCTGGCTGGTTGGCTCAGTTGTTTGTAGTGTCATCCCATACACCAAAAGGTTGCAGGTTGGATTCCGAGTCAGGGCCCATACCTAGGTTTTGGGTTTGATCCCCAGTTGGGCGCGTATGGGAGGTAACTAATTGATGTCTCTCTCTCAAAAAAAAAAAAAAAAAATCAATGAAACATATCCTCAGGTAAGAATTTTAAAAATGGATGTAGTTATGACTATGCAAATAGAAATTTACTAAAAATCATCTTGATATAGTCTAACAATGGATGAATTTTAGGTATATAAGTTTTATTCAATAAATGGGTAAAAAAATGCAAGTTCCAGGGATTCTCATTCAGTAGATGTGAGGTGGTACCCCAGAAATCTGCATCTTTTAACAAGTACCCCCAAGGGATTCTGACACCGTGGTTCCTTAGACCACACTCAGAGTATCACTGTCCAAAGCCTGAGGGGGCGGGACAGCAGGAAGAAGGCAGACAGGAGAGGTAGTGACCCTCCTCCCAGCCCACCTGCGTTTCCTCATCTCCCCAAGTGGGGCCTGCTGGTTAAGTTTCCTTCTCACCAACTGCCAGAGGGGTTCTTTTATTTTATTATGTATTTATTTTACATATTTTTATTGATTTCAGAGAGGAAAGGAGAGGGGAAGCGACATAGAAATATCAATGATGAGAGAGAATCATTGATCGGCTGCCTTTAGCTCCCCACACTGGGGATTGAACCCACAATCCAGGCATGTGCCCTTGACCGGAATCGAACCTGGGACCCTTCAGTCCACAGGTCGACACTTTATCCACTGAGCCAAACTGGCTAGGGCCAGAGGGGTTCTTTTAAATATAGTTCCTACCCTTCACTGCCATGCTCTACACTGCCCTCTGATACCGCCCAAACTCTCTGCATGGACACTGGTTTTTCAGCCTCTCTTTGGGGCAGACAGTGGCCTGTCTGGGAGGCAAAGGAAGCAGGGCTGAGCGAGTGCAGGGTCCGATTCTGTCTTTACGTAGTAAAATTTTGATATTTTGTTTATCATGGATTTTTTGCATTATTTTTATTTTAAAATATTGCATTAAAATATATTATGTATCTAAATCTTGCCTCAGAGTGAGTACCTCACCCTAGGCCTGGCCCTGCTTGAATATTCATTTGGAAGCCCACACCCTCCCCGTCTCCCTTTCCTTCCCCAGAGCCAAGAGGAGCAGAGGGGAGGTGACTGTTTACATCAGCCCCCAGTTTTGCCCCAGAGATCCCCCTGAGATTGGAAGATGGAGCCCAGCAGAGAGGAATTCCCCACCCCCAAGGAGGCAACCCACTCTCCTCAGAGGGAAGGAGGAATATCTCAGTTCTCATCTCCAAACCACTCCCCTCCAACTTTGACTATAAACTGAAACCCATGGAGATGTTTAGCCTTTATAAGCGGTCTGGCTTTTCCACAGACAGGGCATTTGCACGCGCTGTGCCTAGTGCAGTGAGAGCAGCAAGATCCTTTTTTAATGCAATATTTTAAAATAAAAATAATGCAAAAAATCCATGATAAACAAAATATCAAAATTTTACTACGTAAAGACAGAATCGGACCCTGCACTCGCACAGCCCTGCTTCCTTTGCCTCCCAGACAGGCCACTGTCTGCCCCAAAGAGAGGCTGAAAAACCAGTGTCCATGCAGAGAGTTTGGGCGGTATCAGAGGGCAGTGTAGAGCATGGCAGTGAAGGGTAGGAACTATATTTAAAAGAACCCCTCTGGCAGTTGGTGAGAAGGAAACTTAACCAGCAGGCCCCACTTGGGGAGATGAGGAAACGCAGGTGGGCTGGGAGGAGGGTCACTACCTCTCCTGTCTGCCTTCCTCCTGCTGTCCCGCCCCCTCAGGCTTTGGACAGTGATACTCTGAGTGTGGTCTAAGGAACCACGGTGTCAGAATCCCTTGGGGGTACTTGTTAAAAGATGCAGATTTCTGGGGTACCACCTCACATCTACTGAATGAGAATCCCTGGAACTTGCTACACCCCCTCCCTCAATGCACTCAGACTTCAAAACCCATCAATCATTCATTCAACAAACACCCATTGGGCGCCTAGGGAGCCGCTTCCTAGTGTCTCCTCCAGGAACCCTAACCCTAACCTCAGGCCCCCACCGCTTGCTTCTGAGCTCCCACCACCACCTGCACAGGCCCTCTCACTGCCCTTCTCAGCCAGAAAATATTCCTGTCCCGGTCTGTCTTCCTCTCCACGCCCGCCTGCTTTCTGTGCCCCTAGGACAGGTCGCAAAACGGGAGGAAACAAATGTGGGCAGAACATGGAGGGCTCCCTGCTTCCCCTGGAGTCCGCTGGGACCCCACCTGCCATTCATTCTCTAACCCACACCGTGGCTTCAAGGGGCTGCCCACCCGAAGTGTGTGGTGGGGGCGGGGCTTCGCCTCCCGGGCCCCCCAGGGTAAGTGCTGGAGAGCCAAGATTTTACAACCAAGGGCTGGGCCCCGACAACTTCCAGGCTCCCTCCCCCACCCCGCCAGGAGCCCAAGGCAGGAAGATCGCACCGCTTTGGGGACAGGCCGAAGCTGCCTGCCTCCTTTCTCATCCACCATCCAGAACCCCAACCGTCCTGCACACACAGTCGCCCCTCCCGCCGGAGCCGGGAGATGCTGGGGGAATCGGAGGCTTCAGCTAGCCAAGACGGATTTCCCATAAATCCAGGGCCGGGGCCGGAACGAGGTCCCCACAGCTGCCGGCAGGTGCCAGACGAATTCAGGACTCCCCAGGGGCTCCCTATGCCTCGGAAGGGCCTGAGGGCGAGGCAGGGCGCTAATTCAAGGCCCCCAAGGAGCTGGTGGCGGGACCGAGTCCCGCATTGCCAGCGGAGGACCCCAGCGAAAATGGCCCGCTGCGAGCAGGGCTCCAGCCAGACCACCGGTTTAGCCGAAGAGCACAGCCCCAGGTCCGGACCCGGGGGACCAGCCTCCGTATTTGCAAAGCCTGACCGCACCGGCTTTGACGTCCAGGACGGGGTGCCCAGGGCGCCGGTTACCCAGCTCATTCAGCCACTGACCCGCTGCCACTGCGGTCCAGTGGGTGGGTGCGCCTGTTCCCGCAACACCCGCGTGGCACCGACAACCACATCTGCCTCCCCACCTACCCCACCCCACCCCACCCCACCGCCCCCAGCCAGCACAGCAGGACTCTGGGCAGTCCTGGCCTCACTCACCGTGTTATAGGGACTGCCTTTGGGGACGGCCCACACCTTGGACCCGGGATTTGTGGAAACTGATGTCCTTTGAGAGAAACCAACTCCCTCCTCACAGCCAGCCCTCCCACCCTTGCTCTGGTCTGGGGATTGGGGTGTAAGGTACCCAGAGAACAGGCTGATTTTCTACTCTTCCCCAGGCAGAAGTCCCCAATCCCCTTCCCAAAATGCAGGGGGCTAGTCTCCCCCCCCCCCTTAGGTCTCCCAGCCCCTCCAGCCAAGGCACTGGACACCAAGACCATGGTCATAGCTCTGGGCTGACAGAGCTTCTCCTTCCGAGGGGTTAAAAAAAAAAACCCACACAACTAAGCCATCACACTGCCCACCCCAAAGAGCTAGGTCCCCACTTCAGGCAGCCAGGTTCCCGGAGTTCTTCCAAACCCCGGCTCCAGGTCACAGCCCCAATACCTGGAGCCCTCCTTCTTCAAGTTCAGGAGGTCTGTCCCCTCAGCTTGCCCACACACCCTTCAAGCAGTCCAAGTAATTCTCAGTCCAGTCCTAGCTCCTCCAAGTCCATCCCCAACCCCCACCTCCACTTCCACCTCCACCCCAGCCTCTGCTGGGAACAGGTGGAGGGCAAACAGAGCCCGTGCTTGAATTCACTCTTGAAAAACAGCTCGAGCCAAATCCCACTGGAGCAGTACCTCAGATTTGTCTGTGCCTCTGGATTCTTGCCCCGCACCTGCCCCAAATCTAAAGAGCCCGCCCAAGGCCTAGACCCCTCAGAATCTCTGTCTCTGTTTTTCTCTGTCTCGTTCTCACCTTCTCCTGGCACGGCCAGAACTCAAGCCAGAAAATTCACTTGAAACCCATGTCTTTTTCTAGTCCATCTCCTTCCCCCTCCCCCCCCCCCCCCAAAAAAAAATACACAGGAAGTGACCCTCACATGCTTAGAGATCCTCAGTACTAAAGATCAAATTCCGGGACACAATGAAGACCCTGATACACATATAGAAACCCCCAAACACACGGAAATGTACACCAACATGATAGAAGCGCACCACACACTCAACAACGGAAACACATATACCAAGAAATACCGGAAAGACACCTAGGAAAGGGACATGCAGGACCTGAACTCACACTGACACCCAGGAGCAGGCAGGCCCTCACTCTGGTGCACACACCAGCTCCCTTAACCGTAGATGCCCCCGCTTGGAGAGAAAATTCCCCAGGGAAACGCAAGATTTACCACCGCCTTCCCTCCCCTCAACTCCCCATCACCCGCCAAAGCCCTGCAGGGAAGAAAGAGGGCAGAAAGCCCTTGCCAGGCTAGCAAGTGGTAAGGCTCTGTAACGTGGGAACAGCACCTCCATTCTCACCTCTTAGGAAGCAGGGAAGTGGTTTAACTCGTTCTGCAAATTAACTCCAGATCCACAAAAGCGCCCTCCCCTCCGTAGGGAGAGGCCAGGCCCCCGTGAGGCTGGACTGGCGGGCAAGTTGGGTGAGCGCTGATGGACTCGCTCACCACCCCAGGCCGCAGGCTCTGGGACCAGCTCACCAACCTGCGCAGTTGCCCAAGCTCTGGCCGCCCCGCCCCCACCCGTCCCCACCCGCCGCCCTCCCCGCGCCTCCGCTGCCCCTCTACTGTGCGGAGAGCGCCCCGTGGCCACCGAGCGGGGCGGTGACGCACAGGAGGCACGCTCCACGGGGAGAGAAAAGGGGTCTGTGCGCCCAGGGCCTGCACCATCTCGCCCGACTCTGCCCTGGCAGGTGCATGCCACTCCTTACCTTTCTTGATCACCGACTGGTCCAGAAGGCTCACTCCCGAATCATCCATGGCCTGCAAATAGGAGAGGCGGTGGTAAGAGTGGTTGTGGACCCGGTGTCCTTTCGCTTCCCGAGCCCCGCGGTCCCTGGTCCCTGTCCTGCCTGCTCCGGCCAACGTGCACGACGGTCGGGTCGCCTGGGGTGGGACCAGGATTCGCCCAGGCTCGGCACCATCTGTGCGGCCCATCTGGGCCCTGGGTACCTCACCGTTGCCGTAAGGGAATTTCGAACCTTAGGGAATTTTGACTCTCTGCCTCTCTTCGCTCTGGGCTCAGGCTGCCTCCGCAGACCCGACTCGGCATAGATGCCCTACGAGGCCCAGCCGGGAGGGAGAGAAGTGGCTCAGCCCCTTCCCATTCATTCCGCGGAGGGTGGCCGCCATCCAGGCACCGCGAAGAGACTCAGTCCCTCCCCGCCGCCGTGCGGGCCAGGCGGCACCTGGGCCAGGACCTGGCCACATCCCAGGAATCCTGAGTGAGAAGAGGCAGGCGGGGAGAAAAGCTGGTGGCCCGCGTTCGGCCCTCTACCTCCAGCCAGGGTCCTAAATCCGGCCCATCCGGGACAATCCCGGCCTCACCTGCAAGTCCTCCAGGCCGGGCGGCGCCGCCAGCCCGGGGAGGCCGAGGGGCGTGTCCGCCAGGCCGTGCGCGCCGTCGGCCAGGCTGTGCAGGAGCCGGGGCACCGCGGCGGCGTAGTCGCGGCGCGGGTCCAGGCCCAGGGAGCGGGCGGGCGGCGCCAGCAGGCCCGGCGGCTCGTTGTGGGCGCGGGCGGCGGCGCGGGGCGCGGCCCAGGCGGCCTGCGGAGGCTGCGGCTGTGCCAGGGGCGCCAGGCCGCCGTACGGGTCGCCCGCCAGGTGAGGAAAGGCGGCGGTGGCGTCGGGCGCCTGGCCGTAGGGCAGCGGCGGCTGCGGGTAGGGCGGCGGGAAGTAGGGCGGCTGGAAGTCGGCGGCCGCGGCCGCGGCGGGCGTGTGGCAGAGCGGGGGCGCCGGCCCGTAGGCCGCCTGAGGCAGGGACGACAGGCGGGCCCCTCCAGCCGCCGCGCCCAGCCCGTCGGGGCGCTCCTGGAGAAGGAGAAGGGCGCGTTAGGCCATCGCCCGCAGCTGACAGGGGTCCGGCCCAGAAGGACCCTCCTCCTGGACAGCTCGCGAGGGTCCGGCTGCCGTCCTACCCGCTTCCCGGGGCCCGAGGTTTATCTCTGGAGACCGGCGCTCACCGTCCTCAGCGGGCGGGGCCCCTGCGGCCCCCTCCCTCTGAGATTTCGTTGTGGGAGGAGGATCGGAAGGTCCAGCACTCAGGCCCCCTGCTGTCCCCGCACCCCGGGCCCCAGACTACTCACCATGGGGGAGTAGGCGTGCACCAGCATGGGGCAGGTAGCGTGGGGTGCGAGGCGTGGCGGCGGCGGAGCCCTCGCCCGACGGCCAGCGGGCGGGAAGAGGTTCGGGAGCCTGCACAGCCCGGGGGGGATCACTGGGTGGCGGGAGTGGAGGTCAACCCAACCTGGAACCCAGCGGGCGTCGGGTCCTCAAGTGTGGGCGGCCCCGGGCGAGTCCATGGGGGCGGGACGCGGGCCAAACGGGCTCTGATCGCACTTGGAAAAGTCGGCCAACGGGTGCCCGGCGCCCGCCCTTCTTCCTCTGAGCGCAGCCTGCTCCATGCACTCCAGTTATAGCGGCGGGGGCGCGCCGGGCCTCCGGGGGCGCGCATTAAAGAGACAAGCTGTGGCCGCTTCCTCCCTGCTCCCCAGCGAAGGCTCCGGGGGAGGCGGGGCTTTGGCGCGACCCCGTGGGGGTGAGGAACGCCTGGGGAATCCAGTCCCCGCGGGTCACCCAGCTGCTGTGAAGCAGAGGATTCAAGGCTGGGACGTAGGGGCTTTACTGCTTCGTTGCCTTTGAGCAAAGCACCACTGTTCCTCAACCTCAGCTTCCTTGTCTGTAAAATGGGTATCCGTCTTTTCTCTAACCACCTCACCTCGCCGTGGATGAGGTGGGCGATCGTGAATGTGGAAGAAGTTTGTGAGCTGTAGACTCAAGGCCACCGGCTCACGTGTATGCGTGCGTGTGCGTGTGTGTGTGTGTGTGTGTGTGTGTGTGTGTGTGTAGGGGCCATCAGTCTCTCTGAGTGTTTCCAGATCAAAGCGCCTCTGAAGGTGCCCACTTACTCCAGGAGGCTTCCCTGGGGTTGGTGGTTCCCAGTGCCAAGCCAGCGCCTGAGTAAGCTGGAGAGGACCTCTCCAGACAGAGAGAGTTGCCTGGGACTGGGGTTGAGCATGAGTTCCATCTGAGGAGGGCCTAGGCTGGTTGAAGGTGGGCCTGTTGAGTGAATCGGTGTGTAACTGACACTGTGTGGAGGGTATGTGATCCTTACACTAGCATGCACAGGC
The DNA here is from genome assembly GCF_951640355.1 of Cnephaeus nilssonii. Lineage (NCBI taxonomy): Eukaryota > Metazoa > Chordata > Mammalia > Chiroptera > Vespertilionidae > Cnephaeus > Cnephaeus nilssonii. Next base: position 80,875,140 of record NC_137078.1, read on the forward strand.
GGTGTTACCATGGCAAACACTGGGTAGCTTTCAAACATGTTCCAGTCTCTGTGGTCACTCTATCTTTCTTTTTCCCAAAACCCAATCCTGCCCTCCTGAGAGAAACAGGGACAGAGATGAAAGAAAGGGAAATGAGAGGAATGCTAAGGGGAATAAGAATTATGAAGGAAGATGTTTTTTAAAAGCCCGAAGGTGCTCAAACCAGGGTATAATAGAAATAGTCCCAGCAAACATTTACTACAGAGTGTGCCAGACTCTGTGCTAAGTACTTAATGAATATTGAGCTATTTAACCCTCACAACAGCCCTATGAGATAGAAAGCCTTATCACCCCCATTCTCAGGTGAGGAAAATGAGGCACAGAGAGGTGAACTGACTTGCCCAAGGTCAAGCATCTAGTGAAGTGCCAGAGCCTGGATAGTCCGCTTCTAAGCCTCTCTCTGTGCTCAGAATTCCTCTTCTGTGTTGTCTGATACTCAGGTGCCTAGAATTTAGTCCTGACTTCAACTGACCTGTGATTCTGGGCAAATCCCTCTTCCTCTCTGATCTCAGTTTCTGCAACTTCAAAAAACAACAATAAAGTAGGGGAGGACAGAGAGGACTAGATGTGGGAGACAGAACATAAAGGTAAAAAAATTGAGATAGAGGAGAAGGGGAAATAGAGGAGACACCATTAACCCATGAAATGTAGGTGAAGGAGACTTGAAAGGGGTGTCCCAGGAGGTGCTCAAACATGGAAGGTGCAGAGCTCAGGTCTGGGTCATCTCAGCCTAGGGGTCTGTGGGGTATGAGGAGGCTAAGAACAGCTAAAGAGTCACCACTAAGAACTTTCCAGAGGTTGGCACCACCAGCTAGAGTGGAGGATGAAACAGAACTGGGCGGCTCTGCAGCCTTTGTGCCCAGGGCAGATCAGAGGTCAGGAGTATGCTTGTATGTGTGTCTATATATGTGGGGGTGTGAGTCTGTGGTGAGACCACCCTCAGCTTCAGCAAAGGACCTCAGAAGTCAGGCTTCAGGACAGGTGTATGTGTGCTGATGCATGGCATGCAGGTAGGTAGACCTCTTTGGGAGAAGTCCAGGTAGGCAAGGCTGTCACGCCTGTGCCCAGCTGTGGGATCCCCTGCTTTCTCCAGCAGGCTTGGGGAGGCCAGAATGACAGGATGGGCTGCCTGTCCAGTGGCCTCCTTGGGTTTCCTCACCCTACTTCCCTGCAGCTAAGACACCCCCCTTTTTACCTTATTTTCCCTTCTTTTCTGGCCACTTCTCAGTCTTCTATTTCCTCCCTTTCCTTCCTCATCCTTAGTGTCAGTTATTTATCCTCAGAATTGCAGCTTCTGCCTTTTCTTCCTATCTGCAATCTTCACGAGCCAGTTCATCCCCTCTCAAAACTTTAATGACTACCTGCTGTTATCAGGTAGCCATTCTGGCCTCCCCGTCTGCTGTTATCTCCAGTCTGTATCTCTCACTAGAAATCCAGACCCTTAGGTGCAATTGCCAGTAGGATACTTCCTCCAGACATCTTGTTGCCACCATCTGAAACTTGCCAAGTCCAAAACTGAACCTCAACACCTCCTTCACCCCACCAGCAACCCCTACCTCCTTATCCTCCTGAGTTCTGTAGTTCCATAAATGGCACCACCATCCTTCAAATTAAAAATAGAGTCATCCCAGACTTTGACTCTGACCTCCCCCACCCATAAGCTGCTCCTCATGCAATGTTGTCATTTCTAACCCTTAAACATATCTCTCCACCCCTCTGTCTGCACCTTAAGCTACACTCTTTCTCACAGACCACCAATTCTCAAAGTGTGGTCCCTGGACCAGCTTCACCTACATCGTGTAGGAATGTGTTAGAGGTGCCAGGTCTTGGACCCCACCCCAAACGTGCTGAATCAGTATCTTGGGGGGGAGGGTGGCAATCTGTGTTTTAATAAGCCCATATAAGGTAGATTCAAGTATAGTATAGTCTGTGAACTACTGCCTAGCCCTAGACCATCACAAACCTGCTAACTGGTCTCCTGCCTTCACCCACATCTCTTCTCATCCAATTCCAATTTCATTCAACAACAGTGACTAGACCATGCAACCTCCCTACTGAAAACTCTGCTGAGGCTCCTCAAGACCCATCTTCTTCAGGGGGAAGCTTAAACATTCTAACCAGCATTCCAGGCTTTTCGTAGCTGCAACTAATTTTCCTTTCCTGCCTCATGAACTACTTCACAAGATGAAAGGAGAAAGAGAAAACGTGTCCTACACTGGGGTTGATGCATGGCAGGTGCTCAGTGAATGCATATTAAATAAATGATAAATGAATCAATGGATGAGTTTATGAATCCTTCTGTCTATTGAGCATTCCTATAGGAAGCTTCCCTGCAAGCATGGCCCTGGGTAGCTAGAACCCAGATATAATCGAGAAAGTCATCTGAGAAAGAAGTGATTTTGCTTATGACTACTGGAGAGAGGGATGTTATCCATGGTCTGCTGCTGATTTGGGGGACTCCTAAAAATTTAAGGGTCCTATGGCTGCAGACTCTGCTGCCCTTCTCTTTCAGGGCCCAGGGACTCTTCATTCTCTCAGGCATGGACTGTGCTGGTTTCTCCGGGACACATGCACACATGTGGAGGCCTGAGATATGCATGGGACATACAACATGCACAGAGATGCTCATGGGAAACACATATACCACATGGGAACACAGGACATATATTGACACATAGGTGTATATGTTCAAACATACATACATCCCCATTGGCATATTGCTCTTCCCCCCGGCTCAGAATTTTCCCTCTCTTTTCAAAAAGTGAGTTCGCATTTGGACTTTTATGTAAAGAAAAAACTCAGGCCTGCCTCCTTTATTGTGACACAGCCACCCTCTTCCCATCCTTTGATAACCTCCTGCACTGGGCCTGGCTGAGTACAGGATGGGGGAAATCTGGCACAAGGAGATGCTTAGGCTCCACCTTGTGGTTAGATCTCACAACTGCAGCTGGGGTCTCCCTATTTCCCTGGAGGCTGAATTACCTGGCCTCTCCTAGTTAGCCTAACCCCTCCCTATTCCAGAGGCCAGAAGTCTCTGACTGTCCCTCGCTAAAGTACAGACAGAACTCAATCGGCCTTGTATTGTGAGGCTTTCTCCAGCGTTTGGCTCCCCCACTGCATGAGGGACAGTACTTTGAGAGCAGGGACCATGAGTGGTTGCCACTTGCTTTGGGGGCTCTTCTCTTTGAAGTTCCCCAGCTGATCTCAATCACTCCCATGACTTTAAGGACCCTCTATAACAACAACTTACAAATCTGTTGCTCATCCAGACCTGTCTCAACTCCAGAGCTCAGAAAGCAACTGCCCCCTGGATATTCCACAAGTAGCACAAATGCACCCTTTACATTTAGAGCTTATATTTTGCACCACCCTGTTTCCCAGTGTTCCTCATGACAGTGACTGGCCTTATCCACTCAGTAGCCTAGATCAGGAATCTGGAAGTCATCTTTAGCTTTTCATCCATCTTCACTTCCAATGAACCACTATGCCTTATTAAATAACTCCTACCTATATTCTCTCCATCCTCACTGCAGCTGGCTTAGTTCAGACTTACTACCTCCTCTCAAGCTCTGTGCTTCAGTTGTCCCTTACAGCCAAAATCATCTTGCTTCAATGCAAACTGGATCACATTCAATGTGCTCAAAAGTCTGCAGTCTCAGCATGATCCCACATCTAAGCTTCTTAGCACAGCACAGCAGGACTTAAGATCTGGTTCATGTCCACTCATCTTCCACACTCCCCACTCATTCTCCACTAGAGCATTAATGACCTACTTGCAGTTCCCAAGCTTATATGCCTTACCTGCTGTTCCTCTGCTTGTCTACCTGGCAAGCCCTCCTCATCCTCAGGTCTCAGAGCAAATACTTTTCCTGGACTTATTCAGCCAGGCCGAGGGGCTCTCAGGCTCCAGCCACACTTTAGTTCAAACCCCCATATGGGCAACTGTTTATACATTTAGGAACTGTTTGCTGCCTTGTCTGTTTCCCCTCTAGATTTTAAGCTGCTTGAGAGCAGGGTTTGTCTTTTCATATTTTTCAGGGATTTCAGGGAATCCATGCTAAGAACGTGACTTTCTGTACATCCAGTAAGTAAATAATTATCCCTCTCTGTCTATGCATAGCCAACCATAAGGAGGCATTTAGGACATGCTTAGAGAATGCTAGACTTGAGGGCCTAGAGGGAGCAGAGTCTGCAGAGTGCGGTCCCTGAGCTGGGCTGGCTCCAATCTGACAGCTTTGGCTCAGGCCTGGTGAGGCAGTGGGTGTTCTGCTTATCTCCTGCTGAAGTCTCAGGCCCTTCCCCTTTCCACTTGCATAGAACAGAGGTGAACAGCTGGTTGCTTGAAAGCCACATTTGGCCTGCAGATGTCTGTTGGGGTAGTAGTGATTGAATTTTAAAAATTATCAACATTTGAAAGTCAGATTCCACATAAAAAGTAGAATTTCTGAAATCTCTTTAAAAGTTGGAGGATGTGGCCCTGGCCAGCTTGACTCAGTGGTTAGAGCGTCAACTGGCAGACTGAAGGGTTGCAGGTTTGATTCCCAATCAAGGGCATGTACCTCAGTTGTAGGTTTGATCCCCGGCCTGTCATGCGCATTCAGGAGGCAACCAATTGATGTGACTCTCTCACATCAATGTTTCTCTCTCTCCCCGCCATCTACTCTCTCTAAAAATCAATGAAAAAAATATCCTTGGGTAAGAATTAAAAAAAAAATTAGAGAATGTGGCATTGCCACTTGGCAACCTGCTGACACGGAGGGACAGCATTTCTTCTGTACAGAAGGTCACCAGGACCCCTGCTAGGCTGGTCACATCAACACGAGTTTGCAACCCTACACTAGCAATGAAGGGTATGAGCTAAGTCAGATGGCCTGCTTGAAGTCCTGGCTCTGGCACTTAGTAGCTGTAACTTGAGCAAACCACCTACCTATGCCTAAGTTTCTTCACCTGTAAAATCAGGACAATGCCTGCTTCATAGGATTCTTGGGTGGGCTGAATAACATTTGTGAAGTATGCTTAGTAGGGCTTGTGTTCAACAAATGGTAGCTGTGATCTGCTGGGACCTGAGAGAGAGAAGATGCAGGATAGACCACACAGGAGCCATCTTGTCACCAATGAACATTTATTGTGTCCACATGTGCACAGCTTTGAACTTGGCGATCACAGAACGCACTGGGGATAGGGGGGTGGGGAGAGGAGGGAAGCAAGGAATCAGGTGTGTGTGTTGGGGTCCCCTTGTGTTCCTAAGAATGGTAGTCCCTGCTGGAGCCGCCAGTCGCGTCTCTGCAGAAAGGAGTCATAAGCAGGGGTGGGATTTAAAGCCAGGCACCACGATGGCGATGGGGTGCAATCACTACGGAAACATGCGGTTTCTGGGGAAGTGTCCCTCCCAGCCAGGCCAGACGGCACCAGCGGGACAGAAATCAGATGCTCAGGTGTCCAAGCAGATAAGGACAAGCAAAATAAATAACCCCCCCAACCCTCATCATCACTCTGCTGCAACATGACACAAAAGCTTAAGAGACCAGGACCCAAGGGCTTCTGGGTCCCCTCAAGGAAGCTCAGGTGGAAGGTTTGCCCCCTCCAGGCCTGTCTGCCCAGATTTCCTTGGACGGATGGGGCATTTCAGACGCTGGGTCACTGAAGTTGATAGGAAAAACTGCAATGTCAATGGCCTGAACCTGCTCTCTGCCCAACAGGGCCAAGGGCAAGAATAAAATGGCCAATTTAAAGGATATGGACCTGGGAGGCCAGAGGGGCACCACAGCTTAGGGGAGCCCACACCCTGGCCGGCAGGGCATATGGGTTGAAGCAGCCAGCTCCTGCCAGCCCTGCCACACCCTGGGGCCTCCCTCCTACGGGGGAGCCAGATATTGGGCACAATGACACCTAGTGCCCCCTCCCTGGGGGCTACTCCAATCTTCCCCGTCCTGGCGGGGACAGCCACGTTGATTTCCAAGACAACCCCTGCCCCCGAGTGGCCCCAGGGGGCGGGACGCAGTTCCTTACACTTGAAGGGTGGGCACCATGCCCTTGCCCTTGAAAAAGCCAGAAAGCTGGGGTGTTTGGGGGAGGAGTTTGGGGAGGGGAATCCAGTTTGGGGGCTTCAGGGAAGAGGCCTCCTCCCTCCTTCCCTCACTGCCCACCCCCAGGTCTGTCCCCAGTGGAAACCCCTCATGGCTCTGACAGGCATTGCTCCAGGGCAGCCATGCGGTAGTGGCTGGCCGTCTCCTCACCCGCCTGCAGCCTCATGGCCTCCCGGCACAGCCGGTTGGCCCGGGCCAACTCCACCAGGACACCCTGATAGGCGGCAACCATCTCAGGCTTGACGGAGGTGGGGCTGACGCTGCCGAGCAGCTGGAGCAGCTCCTGTGGCCAGCGGGAGCGCAGGGCAGCGGGGGCCAGCCAGGGCAGCAGTGGCACGCAGCCAGTGAAGGCCTGCATGCCCAGGAACCAGAGCTCCTGCAGATCGGCCCAGATGCCCTCATAGTCAGGGGACAGGGCCAGCACTGCCTGGTCTGAGCCAGGTGTGGCCCGTGCCACGTGGGACTGGGATAGAAAGAGGATGGCGGCCGCGAAGAAACCTCTGGATGCTGGTGTTCCCTGAAGAGCTGGAAGGCAAGGAGTGGGGGCATTAACCAGAGGGGCCAGCTGCTTTGCCAGACCCCTACTTTCCCTTTCTATGTGGACACTCAAGGAGCGAAGCATAGCCTGGAATGAGCCTTCCTGGGTTCAAGCCCTGCCTTTGATTTCACTGTGTGACCTTGGGTAATTCACTTTTCTGGGTTTTGTTTCTTCACTTGTAAAATGAGACCTACAGTAGTACTATAATCTTAAATATCTGCTGTGAGAATTAAATGTAATAATCTTGGTACACTCAACCTCATGGTCAGACCTTCCTATAACCTGAGTAGTGACAGGAGCCCTGCTGGGCCTAGGGCTCCTCAACAGGCTGAGGAAGTAGCACCAATTTGATTCTTGGGCCAGAATAGGGCGCCAGAGGGGACCAGGAGCTTGTGACCCAGCTTTGCTTACCTGCTGGGCTGGGGGTCACCCCTGCACTGCAGACTCTCTCCCAGAGGCTGTTAGTCTAACCTGGTGGCATTTGTGGGTGAACCAGCATTGGGGCTCTGCTCAGGGCCTGTGGTGGTGATGCTTGGGACTGAGGGAATTCAGGGCTAGAGAGCAGGGGGGCTCCTTGTCCTGTTGCTGGGTACCCCCTTGGGATCCTTATAGGGAACAGGCAGCTGAGGGTACAGGCTCAGTACACCCTGTTTCCAGGCATCTGCTCAGCTCTTCCAACCTGACAGATGGGGCACAGGGAACAGGCAGGGACAGAGGGACCTAAGCAGACACCCACGGCCAAAGTGGGAGACACAAAGGGCTGTTAGGGGCTGCCCCTCCCCCTGCACACAGCCAGAGTAAAGCAGGGTTGGGGAGGGGGTATGTGCAGAGGAGCACCAAGCACTGAAGCTTGTCACAAGGGAGGTGAAGTGCCAGGCAGAGAAAAACCTCAATGGAGAGGAGTCAGGTTTCTGACTCAAGGCTGGGGGTGGCTCCACCTTGAAAACACTGGATTCAGATTCCTTGGGCTGCTGGATTTCTGAGTAGGCCTGTACTTACACCCACCAGACCTTGCCTTAAAAGTCTTCAGAAAGAAGAGAATATTATCATTTTGCGAAGAAGGGTAGGGTGGGGTTGGAGATGGAGACATAATTTAGAGAGTTCCTCTGATTGGAAAATTCTGTAAAACCATTTTCTGAAAATGGTGACATGTCCAGTAGCCAGCAGGTCCACCCAGCCGTCTGCCTCCATCCATTAGGACTGGGTCCCCAGGACTTACCTGGAGAGGTGCTAAGGAGCCGGGCCATGAGAAGGCCCAGGGTGGCCACGTTGGCAGCGAGAAGCAGCCTCCCCTGCTGCTGCACTAGTGCAGGTAGCGACGTCATCAGGGTGTTCATAAGAGATGTGAAGCAGGCATCTCGCCTGGGAAGAAAGGGAAGTAAAGATGGCGGGTGGGGGAGAGTTGATAGAGTCAGACCAAACCCTGGGAAAACTTGGGATCCTGGGGTCCCGGTTTCACCATGCCAGGATTTGGCAAAAAATTAGGCAGCAGGGTGGAGAGTTCATTTGGGCTCCATTCATGGCATCTGGGTTATGACTAGAAAGGGCAGATGTGCCCAGAGGGATTCCAGAGATGCCACATAATTGTGTGGGTGGTTCAGTATATTGAGACCCTTTCATGCTAACACTAACAGGAACACATGGGCACAGGGAAGCAAAGTAGATGGAAGTTTGGGCAAGTTTGAGCAGTACCCCCTTTGCTTCCTCCAACCTCCTCCCCAGCCTCACTTGATCAATCCTGGTGCAGTGACCACGAGGTTGAGGAAGATGTGGCAGCAGGTCTGCAGGCCGATCTCCACGCTGTCAGGCAGCACTGAGGTGTCATGGCCAGGGGACGTGAGTTCCCACTGCTGTAGGAAATACTTGCACAGAAGCGAGGGTGCCCCCTCCTTGATCAGGATCTCCCGTGGCCCATCTTCAACTGTCAGGTGGCACCAGCCGGGCAGAAGGAGCCTGGGGATATGAAAGGGACAGATGTGTGAGGAGTGGGGAGAGATTCCCTTTTTGGGGGCACCCCACTTAAGAGAAATGGAAGTAGGGGAGGAGGATACATCCTCATAGATACCGCAGAAAAAGTACAAGCTTTGGAGATGCACAGGCCTAGGCTCAGACTTGGGCTCTGCCACATGGTGTGAGTGTGGGCAGTGACTTTAACCTCTTTGAGTCTCACTTTTCTCATCCTGAAGATGCAGATGAGACTGATGTCACAGATTTGCTCTGTGGATGTAATGAGATCATTTTTTGGTAAAGGGTATAGAAAAATGTCTGGCATGATATTCAATAAGCAAGAGTTCTCTCCTAATAGAGCGATCTGGGGTTGACAAGTGAGACTTGGCAGTCCAGGAGTCCTGTGGGAACAAGCCTTCTCAGACAAACAGAAACAATCCTCAAGGCAGTCTCCAGTCAGGAAGTGTTGACTGGAGAGGAGGTGTCTACGTGTTACACTTTTCTTTAAAACAGTCTGGCTGGACAAACTGCAACTACAAACTCACCGGAGAGCATCCCCTGGCCAGGTGGGCCCTGGAGTGGTGGGGGAGATGGCCAGGGTGGCCACCTGCTGAGAGAGGTCATTGGCTTCCTCAGCCTCCTCATAGAGGGTCTTGGCATAGCGAACGAGGAAGGGCAGCAGTTGGCAGACCTCCTTGCGCAGGGATGAGGTCTCCTCAGCCAGCCAGGCACCCAGGATCCGCACCGAAGCAAACACAAAGGGCTCCTTCTGCTTCTCCGGCCCCACCTGTAGCCACAGGACCCCTTTGAGATGGAGCAGGATCCCTGCCTGGACAGCATGCCAGCCAGCTTTGGAATAACAACTAGAAGGGAATTCTAGCCTGGACCCTCAAAGGCAGGCCCTCAAGGCATGTCTGCTGAGCCAACTGGATTATACATGTCATGCCCTTGTACTTGCTGGGACTCAACGAGTATTCCCCTTGTCCTGACACCTCTAAAGTACCTCAGGCCAAAAGGAAACTTGGAGGTCCAGAGCTAAGTAAACACTTGCCTCTATAGCAGCTCTGAACTGGGAGGAGTTAGCTGAACTTCTACAGAGAGCAGGAACCAGGCAGCCTCGCTCCTTTTCCCTACAGGGTTTCAAGTTTGTATGTGCATGTGTGTAAAACAATGCTACAGATTGAGCAGAACAGACTGCTTCAATTGTGTGTGTGTGTGTGTGTGTGTACTGGGGGGAGAGTTGGGAGTGGGAGGTTACTGTGTTATGTGCGTGTGTGTGTACTGTGATGTGAGTGCACATATGGTGTGTGGTATGGTGCTTGTGTGGAGGCACAAGGAGGGAGAGAGAGGAAGGCTCGGTCACACACTACATCCAGGAGTGCTGCAGGATCAACCCTCGGTAAGAACATCTTCACTGTCTCCCCATCACATGGAGGGGCAGGAGTTTTACTTTCCCCTTCCCCATGCCTACTGGCTCCCCCGACAGTGGGTTCCCTCTGTGAGTCACTGCACCCTCACCTGCTGCAGGTAGTGGATGACAGCCCCGATGGCCTCCTTCATGATGCTCACAAGCTGCACCTTCTGTGGCTCCTTAAGCAGTGACTGCTCACAGCGGGTGCATTCCTGGATCCCCAACTCCATGAGGGCATAGCAGGCAGTCACCACATCCTCTTTTACCTCTGAGCCCGTCTCCTCCAGTGCCAGCCGTACCTCCACGCATGCTAGATTCACCAGCAGGGCCAGGAACTTGCTCCCGGAGCTGCCCGCCGGGATCCAAGTGGAGCCACAGGCGTGCGCCAGACGGGCTGCCAGCTTTAGTGCAGGGTTGCGCTGCCAGGAGCTCAGCTTGCTGCCGAGGATACGTGCCAGCCCGGCCTGCAGATCCCGGAGGCATTCAGAGGGCACGGTTGTCGGGGGCAGAAAGAGAGGCAGCAGTTGGCAGAGCTCAAACTTGCTGGCATCTTCGGCTTTCTGGAAATCTTCACTGAGGCCCCGCAACACCGCCAGCAGGTCAGGCTCCGCCTCCTTCCAGCACTGTGTCTCAGCAGCAGCCAGCAGCCCCACCAGAAGCGCCAGGGCTTGGTCAAAGCCATAGCCATGCCCCAGGTATGCCTGACACAGGGCAGACACAGTGCCACCAGCAATGAGGTGCCGGGGCCCACGGGGTGTACCTGCCACAGCTGTCAGGCATTGGTAGGTGTCATCGATCATGGAACGGCGGGCAGCATCATCAGGGTCCCCCCTAGCTGTGAGGAAGGTGCCAAGGATGGGGATTTTGTTTAGGACCTGGGGATGGGCGGCCAGTTCAGGATCACTGCAAAAGCAGGCCAGCAGGGCCACACCCAGGGCTCGGAGAACGTGGTCGGGGCAGCCATCCGGCGCCTCCTTGGTGGTCAGGAGACGATTGGGGAAGGTGAAGCCCACGGCATCAAAAATCCGCCGCCGAGTTTTGGCATCGATGTCACCTGCTTTGACTGCCTTGGTCACCTGAAGGGGGAGTATGTGCTATCAGCAGGATGAAAGAGGTGGCAAAGACTGTCCCCTTGTACCCTGGGGTGTTGACTCTAGCAGGATTAGGTTAAGTAATGGGACTCACTCTGGGATCAGGAAGCCTCCCAGAGATAATTTCATCCAGCTCCTTCCTTCTCCCTGGAGACAGAGAGGTGTGACTTCTAGGACCCCTCATCTATGATTATCTCCGTGGAAGGGAGGTCCAGGCCTCCTCAACTAACTGCTCTGCCATTTCATCACCTGGTCAGTTAGGAAGTTCTTCCTGATGTCTAATCTAGATGCCTACAACCCGAGTTGGAAGGGGCTTAGAACTCAGTATTTAAAATCCTCCAAGGATTTAGAGTCCCTTCCTAATTGCTCCCTCCAGCAACGTCTCTGATCCATTCCCGCCACATTCTCAGGGGAAATGGCTCCTGTGTCTCGCCACTCTGCCTGTCAAAACATTTCCCCTTACATTTCACCTAAACACCTCCTCTGCTGCAGTGTGAGCCCTTGACTCCAGAGCCTTCTCCTTGTTGCCATGGCAAACAAGCAGCGGGCTGTACTCCCTCCTCCCTTCACCCCCCACACACCAACCCCCCTCTTCCCAGCACTGCAGCTTCTGCTCTGCTGTCCCCAGCTTGGGTTTCTCCAACAGGGTTAAGCCCAGAGCCAGTTCCCTTATCCTCAACCTCCCTACTGCCACCCTGGCCATCCCCCTGGGACCCCTTCCCAGTCACTTCCAGTCCTGCTATCCTTTCCACCCCCAGAACAACCATCCCCAGCACTCAAGTACTCTGCACTAGTTACTACCTGCTGCTGTTACCCTATGAGTCAGCTCCCATCTGCTCTGGGATACCCCAGAGAGCAGACCTAGGCAGCCTCCTCCAAAGCTCCTAGGGCCACAAGCATTATTCACCCCCCTTCTCCCCCTTTGCCCCTCTATTCAGTCCAAAGAGGCATCTTGAGTCTACTTTGGTGACTCCAGGGTTGCCAGCACCACCTACATATCCTTGGGGATTTGCTGACCCCATTCCTAGGGGGCCCAATCACCCAGCCCTTCCCACCTCCCAATTTTCAGTTAGCTCCTTACTAGCAGCAGGGCTGCAAACTGCTCGCTGTCATTCTTGGCCTCACGGAGGGCTCCTAGGTAGCGCTCCAGGGTGGGGTTTCGGCCCTCTGCCTGGTTCAGAGCTGGCTCACAATCCGAGGCCATGATGCCCGTCTTGCCCAACTGTGAACACAAGAGGGACTGAGCATCCCTCTGCAGAGGAGGGGCGGGGGCGGGGGCAGGGGTGGGAGTGGAAGATGGAAGGAGGGATTAGCACAGTGGGAGGGATGGGCTCCTCAGGAGTGACCTCCCTTTAAGGGGCTGGACCTTCAAATCTTTAGGGCATGAAGGGACCCTGGTCCAAGGTCACCTCCAGAAAGCGGGAATGAAAGGACCATGCATCCTGCTGCTCAGTTGGACAGCTCTCCTCACCAACCTCCTGGGAGTGGGAGGGAGCTGGCCCCACAGTTCAGCTGTCCCCTGGCACCAGAAGCCTAGTTTTATCTCCCTCCACTAAGGCACACAGGGAGGGAGTGGTGAGGACAGACAGGTAGGAATGGAGACATAGAAGAGTGAAGTTCGATTATCCGTACTCAGACTGACATGAGGGAAAAGGGCACCCTACGTTTCCTTTCCCCTCCCTTCCTCAAAAAAGGCAGGACAAGCCTCAGCTGAAGTGAGGATGCAGGGCGCACAATACCAAAGGCTTGGAGGCCCCTCTGGGGACCCCACCCCTCCATCCAGGGCTCTCGGTCGCCCCCGCAGGCTCCTTGCCTCCTCTCCTTTCCCTCCCTCGGGCAGCAGCAGCAGCAGCAGAATTAACCCCTTGCTCTCCCTCTCCTCGCCCTCCCCGCCTCGCTACCAGCCGTGGATGCCGGCAGGGGCTGGAGAAGCAAGAAAGGGTCCCGGGTAGCTCCCAGGACAACGGAGAATCCAAAAGCCGGATAATCGAAGAGGGGCTGCTGAGATGGGGAGATGAGAAGGGGAGAAGGGTTCCTGGCAGTCACCACCTGTCCGGCCGCAGCCAGGTCACAACACGACATTGATGAAGTCACGACAGGGCGGCGATGAGATCACACTTCACGATGGTGCGGTGATGTCACGGAGATCACGGCAAAATCACAAGGGACAGCCCCCAAAGATGAGAGGGCAAATTAAAAAAAGAAGAAAAAAAGAAGAAGCTATATATTTGAAAAGAGCTGTGACAAAATGGAGTCTCGACAGGGCACGATGGTGTCGCGATATGGCGCGATGGAGTCACGATAGGGTCTCCGGGGTGTGTCGGCGTCGATCAGCGCCGGCTCGGAGAGGCCCCGGCTGGGATGCAGGGGAGGATCTGGAGGGGGCTGAGCTCACCAGGCTGCGGCCCCGAGCGGCGAAGTCCTCTCCGAGCGGGCGCGATGCTCCGGGAGCCTGGGGCTGCTGCTCACACCGCGTTGCCCACTCCCAGCTCCCGGCGGCTGTAGCTCCACCCCCACCCCCCGCAGCGCTCTCGACCAATCAGAGGCGTCTTCACTCCGGGCCCTGGCCAATAGCACGGAGGGGCGCTAAGCCGTCGAAGGTGCTGCCGCTGCCGCCATCTTGCTTGTGGGTATTGCCCGAGACTGGGGCCCGGGCGCGCGCAGGGCAGGCGAAGGTGCAGACCGCTCTGGAGTGCGGGAGGCGACGGCCTGGAGGCTCGGGTTCCTCAGCCCGTAGGTAGTTCTACCTCCCAGACCTGCCCCTCCTCCCGTCGGTCTCGCGGCTGGAATTGACTTTCCTGGGGGGTAGGGTGGGAGGGCTAGCTAAGCACGGAGAGTGTATTTCCGGGTTGCGCCCGGAGGTGGGAGGAGGCGGCGTTTCCGGCCGCTCTCGCTGTCCGGGAAGGCTGAGGCGAGAGGGAGCTGCTGGGTGGGAAGCCCGTGCTACCTTCTTCCCCTTCCTCCCCCTCCGGGTGAGGGGAGCGGAGGTGGGGTCCCCACCCCATGGACCGGGAGGAGGCGGAGGCGCCCGATAGCCGGGGCCCCGCTGTGTGGCTCTGAGCCCTGGTAGGTGGCCCGAGGAGGCCGGCTGCCCGGCCGAGGACCACGAGCTCAGGGGAGGGGCAAGCGGAACGGGCTATTTCTGGGGTGCGCTGCGGGTTGACGGGACCCGGAGGTGGCGCTTCTGGCCCGGCCAGGACTGCCAGCTGCTTCTGGCTGTATAGATGCGGAGGTCGGGTCCCAGGCTGCACTCCTCTTCCCAGGCCGGGCCTGGCCTTGCAGCTCCCTCCATCCCCTGAAGGACAGCCCGGCTCGGGGCGCCGCGGTCTCAGCCCCCTCGACTTGTGCAGCCTCGCCCTTAGCTGCTGTCTCAGGTGTTTGGTGTTTCCACCTAGATAGAAAGTGGATGCAGATTAAGGAGGGCGGGGCTGAGCTCGACGTGTAAATTACTCTGCGGAAACCTGCCTTATCCAAGACTTGGACTTGGGAAATTATGCCCCACGGAGGGGGTCCCGTGGGGGCTGCAAGGGAGCACAAAGGTGAAATGAAGGAAATCAGAAGAGAACCAGGCAGGATTCCAGGAAAGCTTTGCCTTCTCTCACCTCATGGTGGTTGTGCCCAACCGACATTAGATGCAGCAGGTGAAGAGAATTAGCTGACTCGTGTGCTTTCTTATATGATTAACAGACTGGAAGCTAGGAACAAATTGGATAGACGACCCCCCCCCCCAAACAATCTGTTCATTTCCCCAGCTATTTGGAAAACAATGTCTGCAAATATAAGCAAAGCTATTTATTCATGGCAGTCTGTTCTGTAACTTTCTCAAACATCTGAGACTTTTTTTTCTTTCTTAAAGGGAGCTTTATTCTTGATTACTCACACCAACTGAATAGGCTGTTCAAACATATCTTATCGCTGTGTACATAAATGGAGTTCCACGTATATAGCTGACAGACTGAACTATGATACATTCCCCATCAACCTGAAGTATTAAGTAAACATTACCCCCTGCTCTGTCTGAACAGCTGCTGCAACAGAGTGCTTTTATTTCGGGTGTACTTGTAACGCCCCAAATGCCAGAACTGTTGCAAGCTTTTCTAGATTTTCATTTGTCAAGTATTGTGGGGGTGTGCGTTGTCTCCCAGGGCTGTTACCGTTGATTCTATAACCAACCATTTGGATCTTGGTGAAGTGTTGTTCCTGCCCTGGTCAGCAAGCCTTCCACTAGACCCAGCAGTGATTTGTGCCCTTTGGCAATTGTAGGTTTCATAGGAATGACTAGTTGGGAGTTCTTAGCATAGCTCTGCCTCTCTCTTATGCATGATTTGTAAGACATTGTACTTTTAATCAGCTTGCTAATTCAATAGTGTTTATTACTCCCATTTTCAAAACCTATTCATTTAGTGCTTCTATCGCCCACCTGTCACGCTATTATTGATAACAGGTGCTGAGTCACCTTGAGTTTAAAATCCTTTTGTGGTAGACTGAAATTGTTGCTTAAGATACATGCACACACACTCTCTCTCCCATTACATCTTAGGAGGCTAGAGAAGTTGCTGGATATACTAGTACTTTTAACTTAGGCTCCATTTATTAATCTCTTGAGCATGTCTCTGGTGCACACACCTTTCTGCCCCCTTTCCCCTAACATACAAGTACAAAACAACTAGAAACAGGAATGGGTGGAAGTGAATGAGAAAGATGAAGTCCTTCGTATGTTTAAGGCTCAGTGAGAGCCTTTTCTTGGTTGGGCTGTATCTTACTTTTGTAGCCGTGTGTGTGTGTGTGTGTGTGTGTGTGTGTGTGTGTGTGTTTGTGTGTGTGTGTGTGTGTTCGAATCAAACACCAACTTCTGGCGTAGGGGATGACTCTCCAGCCAACTGAGCTATATAGGCCAGGGCTTGGACAGAAAGTTTTTGAATGGCTTCTTCAGAACTTGATCAACTCTAATAATGTTGACAGGATTTATATAATTATATGATATAGGGAAGTTGTGTAATACAGAAGAAATTAATGGAAAAATCACTGTTTTCCTCCTGAAAGGGACATAAGTCAAATAGCCCCTAGATTCTAGAGTAGCCAGCACAATATCTAGCCCACAGAAGGGGCTCAGTAAATATTTGTTGAATGTATGAATTCAAGTCAGGAATTGCAAATGATTCTAGGGGTCAGGGAGGTGACATTGAAGTATACATTGGATAAAATTTTAAGATAATAGAGGTGGGGGCAGTAGCAAACTGGAGAGTATATGCCCTGCCTAAAGACCATCACATTAAATTAAAAAACAAAAACAAAAACATGGCTACATAAAACCTTCAGGTCCAACCTCATCTTTTCATAGATAAGAAAGTGTATTGGTCAAAGCCACAAAGCTGTTAGCAGAACTGGTACTGAAACTCAGATCTTTTTTTCAGGCTGGTATTCTTTCCATTCTTCCACATAGCTGATTTACTGTTAGACTAGAAAATAATGGAATACAAGGTGTTTCCGTTTTACAGTGGATTCATTTCACATCCCTTGCTATCTTTTTATCCTGATAATTATAGGCTATGTCAAAGCTTAGGTTTAAAATTTATGGGCAGAGATGAGCAGTGAAAGACAAACTTGAAATTTTTCTTCCCCCTAATTTATCATGTTCTCTATCTAGCATGCCACATTTCTAGGAATCAATTATTAATTACTTGGCATATTATTTCTTCTCTTTCTCTCCCTCTAGTGGACTGGTTCTGCCTATCTGGAAGGCAATGGAGAAGAAGCTGGGAGTCAAGCCAAGTTCTGCTTCCTGGATTTTATCAGGATTTTGTTGGCAGACATCTGTGAAGTGGTTGAGAAGCCTGCATCTGTTTTATATTTGCTTCTGCTTCAGTGTGCTGTGCTTGTCAACAGGTACCATTTTCTTTATAGATTTATTAAGGTTTTTTAAAAAGGGCATTTTGTGTGAGTCCTTCAGTTCATTTTAAAGACTATATAGGGAAGTTGGTAAAACAGGGGGCAGAAAAGCAGTGTGCTAATTGTCAGAAACGGGCTATTGGTGGACACTTAGTTGGAATTATTTGTTTTGTTTTGGTACTAACAATTAAATTGGGTTCTTTCTCATATAAGAGAATTGGCACAGTCATTTGGAGATTTGTTGAGGTGTAATGAAAAGAGAAAAGTTTCAGAGTTGGACAGACCTGACACCTGGACTTGGAGCTGGGTATTTCCACTTAATAATAATAAAACTTTGAGCAAATTACCTGTTGTCTATAAGGAAGGTAAGACCTACCTCATAGTTTGATTTGAGAGATAACATAATTAAATAGTATGGTACAGCATCTGAACATAGGTGCTTAGTAAATGATACTTTGCTCCCTTTCCTAAAAGAATCAATGTTACAGGGAGAATGTGTTCCTTGCTTTTCCCATAGAAAGGGGTTATGCTAATCCTCTCTAATAAGATGGTAATATGCAAATTAACCATCACTCCGCTACATAAGCCATGCCCACCAGCCAAGCCACGCCCACCAGCCAATCAGGGCGAGTATGCAAATTAACCCCAATCCAAGATGGCTACAGCCACAGAGAGCAAGGTTTCCCATGTAACAGAGGAAGCCAAGCTTTCCATAGCCGTTGCAGGCCTAAGCCTCCACTCAAGCTACAAAGTTTCAATTATAGAAGGTAAACAAATTCAAACAAATGGCGGCAGAATGGAGCTTGAGAGAGCAGGCCAGGGTTGCCGGCGGCAATAGGGGAAGCAAAGCTTTCCACACACCCTGGCCGGGCCCACCCACTTAAGGCTACAAAGTTTCAATTGTAGAAGGTGAATTAACTGCCCCAGAAATGGCTGCCGCCCAGAAATGGCTGCCGCCCCAGGCTACAAAGTTTCAATTGTAGAAGGAAAATAAATTCCAGATACCAGGGCCTCCCCTTGGGTTGCCAGGGGGCGTGGCCGGCCTGCAAACCGCCACAGGCCCCTCGCTCAGGCCGCCCCACACCCCAAGGGAACCCCATCCTGATCCGGGACACCCTTCAGGGCAAACCAGCTGGCCCCCACCCGTGCACCAGGCCTCTATCTTATCTAATAAAAGAGTAATATACAGATTGATCATCACTGCAACACACAATATAGCTGCCTCAATGTGGTCAAAGATCCTGCCCCCATGTGGACACAAGATGGCCACCCCAAGATGGCCAGCAGGAGAGGGCAGTTGGGAGGCACCCGGCCTGCAAGGGAGGGCAGTTGTGAGGGACCAGGCCTGCAAGGGAGGGCAGTTGAGAGGGACCAGGCTTGCAAGGGAGGGCAGTTGGAGGTGATCAACCCTGCAGGAGAGGGCAGTTAGGGGTGACCAGGCTGGCAGAGGAGGGAAGTTGGGGGCAAACAGGCTGGCAGGGGAGCAGGTAAGCATCAACCAGGCTGGCAGCGGAGTGGTTAGGGGGTGATCAGGCTGGCAGGCAGAAGCAGTTAGGGGCAATCAGGAAGGCAGGCAGGCAAGCAGTTGGGAGCCAGCAGTCCTGGATTGTGAGAGGGATGTCCGACTGCCCGTTTAGGCCCGATCCCATCAGGATCGGGCCTAAACGGGCAGTCGGACATCCCTCCAGGAGTCCCAGATTGGAGAGGGTACAGGCTGGGCTGAGGGACAACCCCCTGCCGTGCACGAATTTCGTGCACCGGGCTTCTAGTAGATTTTATAAAGTATGTTTTCCTCCTAGAGATTATTTCACCAGCTTAGAGCGTCTTTCCAGAAAAGAGTGCCAAGAAAGCTAGATTTCGCCCTGGCCGGTTTGGCTCAGTGGATAGAGGGTCGGCCTGCGGACTCAAGGGTCCCGGGTTCGATTCTGGTCAAGGGCATGTACCTTGGTTGTGGGCACATCCCCAGTAGGGGGTGTGCAGGAGGCAGCTGATTGATGTTTCTTTCTCATCAGTGTTTCTGACTCTCTATTCCTCTCCCTTCCTCTCTGTAAAAAAATCAATAAAATATATTTTAAAAAAAGAAAAAAAGAAAGCTAGATTTCAAAGGATATCCTTTCTTTTTTTTCTTCCCTTCCCCATTCAGTTCATTCGCTGACATTGTTTCTTTCAGAGTATGAAATGTGAGAAAATAGCAATTTGAGAAAGACTTCCGAGTATGC
The DNA here is from genome assembly GCF_951640355.1 of Cnephaeus nilssonii. NCBI lineage: Eukaryota > Metazoa > Chordata > Mammalia > Chiroptera > Vespertilionidae > Cnephaeus > Cnephaeus nilssonii. Next base: position 80,894,360 of record NC_137078.1, read on the forward strand.
TGCCATTCTGGGTAGTGACCAGAAAAGGGTTCTGTTATAGAGACCACTGTCTGGGATAACTAATCAGCCTTTTGCTCCTATAATTACAAAGGTTTCTATTGCTTTCCTAAAGGAATTGGTGGTCATGATCTTGAGACTCAAGTAATTGCTGTATTTAGCAATTTCAGTAACATCAACTTTGGGGTTTTTGTTGTCTTGCAGAGGTGGTTGATGATTGCATAATTATAGCACTGGAAATTGCAGTTGACAGAAAGCTGACCTAAATGTTTTTTACCTAGATGATGCTTTGCTGGGACAGCTATTTCAGGCTAACATTTTATGTAAGATCATTTGAATTAAATAAGTTACTGAATTGGCACCATCAGAGGGGGAAAACCACGTTTTTTGGAATGCACCTACAGTATTCAAAACCCCTGGTTACAAACCTTACATATCTTATCTCATTTAATTCTCAGGATAAGCCTAAAACCAATAGTTTTATTCTCATTTTATAGATAAGGAAATTGAGGCCAAATGACTTGACTAGGATCACATAGCAAGAACATGATAAAGCCAGGATCCTAAACCCAGGTTTGTCCGCTCTAAAGCTCATGTTCTTTTTCGATGCTACTGTACCTTCTAACTACAGGTGATCTTTTGGAGGACCAAAGACAATTTTTTTTTTTTTAATTTTTTTTTTTTTAAATTTTTTTATTAAGGTATTATATGTGTACATATCTTACCATTGCCCTCCCCACACCCCACTCCCATATATGCCCCCACCCCCCAGAGTTTTGCATCCATTGGTTATGCTTATATGCATGCATACAAGTCCTTTGATTGATCTCTTATCTCCCCCACCTCTCCCTAACCTTCCCCTTGTAATTTGACAGTCTGTTTGATGCTTTACTGTCTCTGTATCTATCTTTTTGTTCAAGTTTATAATGTTCTTTATTATCCATAAATGAGTGAGATCATGTGGTATTTTTCTTTCATTGACTGACTTATTTCACTTAACATAATGTTCTCCAATTCCTCCCAGGTTGCTGCAAATGATGAGAATTCCTTCTTTTTTATGGCAGCATAGTATTCCATTCAAAGACAATTTTTTTACCCTGAACCATGATATTTGAAGGATTCCAAGTACAGAGAAGGAAGAAGCATTTCCTAGTTTTTCTGTATTTTTTGGGCTAATATTTGATTAGACATTGTACTGTGGGCTCCTTGGGTTAGTCTTAATATTCCTGAGCTGGGTGCTTAAAAACAGCATCCTAGTGAGCAGATTGAGTATTAAGGTACAAAGTTGGTATTGTTAAGAGTGGTTCTAGTGGGGATTAGATTGTACTACTTGTGTTTTAGGAAAGTTTGGAACTTTTACCATGAAAGAACCGAGAATCGGGTGTGTTCAAACTGAGTGAACATGCAAGTAACACATGACAAATTTTTTATATATTTTAATTTATCAGATCTCTTTCTCATCATTTTTTTTAAAAAACAACAACAATATCCTAGTAGAAAAAACTGAGTAAAGGACATAAACAGAGAGTAACATAAGTAAGAAATTAAAATGACTTACAAACATTTAAAAAATAATCATTCTCATTACTAACTAAAGAACCACAGATTAAAGTGACATAATTTTTAATCCACCATATTGATGAAAATGAATGTAAAAATATCTAATGCTGCCAAGGGGTGATGTGGTTGCCCTTATATTGTGCTTGGGAATTTGAACAGTGAGTTTTTTGGCATAAATATCAAGATCTTCAAAATTTTTATGCTCTTTGACTTAGTAATTCCCCTTCTAGGAATTTATCCCAAGGACACATTTAGAAGGAGAACATTCATTAACACTCACTTATTCTATGTTGCATAACATTGTATATCTTCCCTACAATTGAAAGTTGTGATTGTTGGGCAGTTGTATTCCTTGGCAATGGGAATGCAAGAACAAAGACACAAAAGTGTGAAATAGCCTGGTATATAGTGGAAATTCTACTATTATAAGCAGTTTAGTGTTGCTGGTATATAAAGAGCAAAGCTGGAATGGCAGCTCCTGAACAGGTAGATGGTGCCCAGGTCACGAAGGATCTTGTATGCCATGCAAAGCAACTTTGATTTTAATCTTTTTAGGTAGGTGGTCTACAAATTTTCTTGATTATGTACTCTAATCCATAAAAAAGTTAAGGATGTACCCCAATATGTGTTTGTTCATATGTTATAACAAGTACCATTGTACTGGCAAAAGCAAAAATGTAAAGGGATCAACTAAAAAATATATAAATAGCACTAATATTTTCATATTCCAGTGATTTGTCTTGTGCACCTCTTTTAAGCAAGCATTCTACCTTAGAGATCATTGCTTTAAGGAATTAGGAGCTATTGAAAAATTTAAGCAGAAGAAGAATTCTGGTAAATTTCTTGATCATTTTGCTGGGATATAGAAGAATGATAATAGTGGGGATTGAAATAAGATGAAAAGGGGAGGGATGTCAGGACTAGAGTAGGATATCTATTAAGAAGTGAATGAAGTAGTCCAGGAGAAAATTGATGAGGTTGTTTTTCAGGGAATTTCTCACTGAAGAGAGTAATTTCACTCAATATGAAGTAGTGCTAAATAGATGGGTAGAATTTAGGAGTTCTTTAGTAAGATATTAGAGGAGGATATATATATATATTTACTGAGATATAATTCCAGAATATTTCATTAAACCTCCCTCCGCTAAAAGAAACCCAGTACTAATTAGCAGTCACTTTCTATTCCTTCTTCTCCCTAGCTTCTGGAAACCGCTAATCTATTTTCTGACTCTGGATTTGCCTATTCTGGATATTTCATATAAATGAATTCATACACTATGTGATCTTTTATGTCTGGCTTCTTTCACTTAGCATGATGTTTTCAAGGTTCATTCATGTTGTAGCATGTATCAGTACTTCATCCCTTTTCATGGCTGAATAATATACCACATTCTGTTTATATACCTAGGAGTGGAATTGCTGGATCATATGGGAATTCTTTAACTTTTTGTTTTCTACAGCACCTGCACCATTTTACATTTACACCAGCAAAATATGAGGGTTCCAGTTTCCCTCTGTCCCCACTAACACTTGTTATTGTCTGTCTTTTTTATTATAGTACAGGATGTTACTGAAGTTTAGAAAAATGAGGGAGGGCTTCATGGAGGAAATAGAACTTGGCTTATGCATAATACATATATAATTTGCAGATAAACAGTCACAGTAAGAAACAAGGACTGGTAAAATAACCAGATGGGTACAAATTATTCTTTTGTTCACTTTTTTAAAGTTACATATTTGTTCAACAAATATTTATTGAGCTAGACATGTTCTTTGTGAGGAATCTCTAGCCAGTTCCCTGACTTAGTCTTTCTTCCCAGCCAGTGAAGCTTTCTGAATGCAGATAGACCACACCAGACATCTAGTGAGGTCTGGCTTCTGCTCAAACCTCGGTTTTTGCCAAGGTAACCAGTGACCTTCTAGTTGGAGACCTTTATGTGTTTTTTTTAAAAATATATACATTTTTATTGATTTTAGAGAGGGAGAGAGAAAAATAGAAAGATTGATGATGAATCATCAATCAGCTGCCTCCTGCATGCTCCCCACTTGGGATTGAGCCCGCAACCCAGGCATGTGCCCTGACCGGGAATCAAACCATGATCTCCTAGTTCATCGGTCAACGCTCAACCACTGAGCCACGCCGGCTAGGCAGACCTTTAGTTTTTATTGTAGTTAACATCTCTGCTGCATTGCATACTTCTTTCTTGTGACTTTCCTTGGTTACCTGAAGTTACACCAGACTTTACTTTGTTCTTCCTGCTGATGCATTAAGCTTTCTAATTATTCTTCCCTCATTCCCTTCTTAGCTTGTCCCTTAAATGTTTTGTTCTTCATGGTTCTGTTTCTACCCTTTTTTGTCTCATTCTTGTGTGCTCTCTCTGGGCAATCTCATTTCCCCCCATAATTATAACCTATGTGCCCACTACTCCCATATCTATAACTGTTCATTCACTTCTGTCTGGGTTACAAACCATATAGCCACTTCTATGTTATACATCTGTAATTGGATGTTTCAGCTACCTCTAACTTTTTTTTTTTTTTTTAAGTTTTTTATTTTTGCCCTGACTGGTTTGGCTCAGTGGATAGAGCATCGGCCTGTAGACTGAAAGGTCCCAGGTTTGATTCCGGTCAAGGGCATGTACCTTGGTTGCGGGCACATCCCCAGTGGGAAGTGTGCAGGAGGCGGCTGATCAATGTTTCTCTCTCATCGATGTTTCTGACTCTCTGTCCCTCTCTCTTCCTCTCTGTAAAAAATCAATAAAATATATTTTTAAAAAAGATTTTCATTTTTACTGATTTCAGAAAGGAAGGGAGAGGGAGATAGAAATATCAATGCTGAGAGAGAATCATTAATTGGCTGCCTCCTGCATGCCTCCTGCTGGGGATCAAGCCCGCAACCCAGGCATGTGCCCTGACTTGGAATTGAACAATGTGACCTCCTAGTTCATAGGTCAACGTTCAACCACTGAGCCACACCGACTGGGCACCTCTAACTTTATATATAAAAACTGAACCCATGATCTTTTAGCCCTTTTCCTCCTTTTTTTATCCCCTACAACCATGAAAAGATCACCTTCACTCATATTCTGAGGTAGAAATCCCTGAAACATTCTATACTTCTTTCTCTCCTCCACATTCAAATCACTGTTTGAGGAGTACCATCTCACGTTTCCAGGCAGAGTGTTCCATTCCTCTGCATGTGCTGTTATCATTCTGCCTGATGTACTCTGATTCAGGTAAACATAAAGCTCCTTTGTAATGCTTTCCCTGGGTACCCTCAGTTGAACTGTTCTTTAATGTTCTCATATAGTGTCTGTACATCTCTGCCACATTTTACTGTGGGGTTTTAGACTTTTGAAGAGAGGTGTGAGTAGGTCTTGCTCTGGAGTGTGGCCTACTCTAAGGTGAAGCCTTCCTGGTGTTTGCTGATCTGCAGTGTTAATGTGATTTCTTTGCTCTTGCAGAGCTGGAATTCCAAAATGCTTCTGCCTTCTTCCCCCAGCACTGCATGACTTCTGGTGATTCTGTTTCCCTCTCAGCTCTGTACCATCTACATCTAATAGACCTCAGTGGTCTTGCCCTCTGCATTTACATCCCACCCCTCAGCCTGATAGTAGACCCTCCCAATGGACTTCTGGGGCCCTGCCCCCTTTTTTCACAGTTCCTTCCTCTTCATTGTCTTACCACTCAGATTCTAGGCAAGCTCAGATGTCTGCTTCTTGGTCTCAGTGAAGCCCCTGCTCTGTTTGGGTTCCAGCTTTCTGTGCCCTGGTTGGGAAGTTGTCCCCCACAGAGAAATGGGCAATTGTAGGGCTCACTTCAAGTGTCCCTTATTTCAAGGGTTATTGCCTTGCACTGCCTCTTATCTCCTGAAAACAGTTGTGTATATTCTGCCCAGTTTTATAATAGATGGCAAGTCTCGTACTAGTTACTCCGTCATGGCTGTGAGTAGAAGTCTACTGTGATTACCTGCTTATGTATCTGCTTCATGAAACTGTCTTATTCATGAAACATGCCAAGCATCTGGCACATAGTAGATAACAATAAAGGTTTGCTGGTTTAGCTTAAAGATAATGCTGGAAATAGCACCATGTTGGAATACACATGTTAAGGAGAATCACTCTTTCCTATTCTGGTTTTCAGTCTTAGCCCATTAATTAAGGACACTTCACTTCCCAGGAGGGAATAATATTTGGAAGGAAAGTCTTCTTTTTCCTACCTTTTCTCTGACTGTCGTCATGAATGGAAGACTGATTTTCCTGATTGGTGAATTTGGAAAAGAATCCTGTTGTATGAAATGACCAGTCTTCAGGATTTGTATGTGTTCTCTCCCTGCCATGTTCTAACTGGTTTGTCCATGGCAGGACAGCCTGCATTTGTACAATTGGTTAAATTTCATTCTGCATAGGAAAGTATTAGAAAGCGTATTGTGATTGTACATCTAAGCTATGTTCTCCAGTCACCTTATCGCTTCTTATAATAATGATGATATTTTGATCTCTGTCTACCTCTTACTGCCACGTTTTATTTTTTAATTAGTCCCAATCTCTGGGTGGAAGAGAATAATTATCACCCTCAAACCCCACAGAGACTGCAGATGGGACAAAAACAGCTCCTGGTTGGGCAAGAGGTCTTTTCCCCACTAATTCTCATTTTGATCTCATAACTGCTTATATTTGCCCCTGGCAGACAGAAGGCACCTTCTTTGTACCTGCCCTATTCTGAGGGCTATAGCCCCTTTGTACCAGTCAGACCAAGTGGTATCATTTTCTTTTAAGAGAATAATATATTTTGAACATGCATTGGTCTTATCTTCAAGAGAAAAGCATTTTCAGGAGACTTTTTAGGTGGCATTATATCCCTGCTCTTCTTGTATCTGCTGGGCACCTAATTTAAGGTGAATGACTAATGGAATATGTCTCACAGCAATGAGCCTTCAGCAGGAACTTTCTCCTGCCAAACTGTCCTATATTCTTCACTACATAGCAGTATAGGGAGGTAATAAATTATTAATCCTAAATCTGTCTCCTCAGATTGTAGGATAATGACTTGAGTACACGGCAGCTGGGGGAAGGTAGAGTGTTCTGGTTGTTAACACAAACTATGCAAGCTTTTTTATTCTAAAAGTCAGCTAGCATTGAGTAAGTCAGTGGTATCTTGTTATATCACAGTTTAATTGCGCTAAGTAAGACGAGTCAGAATCCTCTAAAGTTAGCCTCTCTCCCAGTGAAATGAAGTAATTGTCTCTTGTTTGAATACTTTTTAGTAAAAGATAATCATCTTAAGTCCTTCTCTCTATCTTGGAAAACTGTAGTTTTGGTGGGTTCTTTTTGCCTTTTAGAAACATGCAAACACATTTCCTAACAAAGTAAAGAGGGATAAGAAAATGACATAATTGGCCAGTAAATCCAATATAACTTAAAAATTTTCTTAAGTTGACTTTCCTCAGGAAGTCCTCAAGGGAGAAAATAGTAATATAGTGGAGGAGCTTATAACAACAAAATAACATTGCAGGGCCAAAGCAAGGCCTTTTGGCTTATTTTGGAGATTGTGTAAAAATCTTACTTACTGGAACAGCTTCCAATTCAAGGCATTATTATGTGGAATTGGCCGGAACATGACCAAGAACTATGTGTCTGGTTAGTGTTTGGACATTTTTTTCTCAGCTGAGTAGTATTGAAGAAATTGGGTCAAAATGCATAGCTTTTGGTTTAAGGGCCAGCATTTTGAACTTTCTTTCTGATCCTTTATCCAAGAGCTTCCTTTAAAAAAGTCAGCCCATGTGGTTAGCATCCTTTAGACACTTTTGGTTCCTGACAGTACAGGATTAGTTTTAGAGAGAAGTTAAGAATTGATCTTGATCACCTACCTATTCATCAACTAAGCAAGAGACAGAAGGCACTCAGGAGTAAGACAAGCCTGAATGTGAGTCCTGTTCTATTATACTAGAGGCCCGTAGCACAGAGATTCATGCAATAGGCCTTCCTTTCCCTGGCTGCCAGCACCGGTTTTCCTCCAGCACCGGGACCCAGGCCTTCACTCTGGCCACCGCCTTCCGTCTTCGCTCCAGCCAGAGCCTTCAGTCTTCTCCACTCCAGCCGGAGCGCCGCTCCTGAAGCTCCCTCCGCCCTCCCCCTCATAGCAGGCATCCTGCCCCACCCAGCCACTCTGTGCCTGTGTATGCAAATTAACCCACCATCTTTGTTGGGTTGATTTGCATACTCACTCCTGATTGGCTGGTGGGCATCACGGAGGTATGGTCAATTTGCATATTTCTTTTATTAGTGTAGATACTGGTTAGTGTTTCTGAAACCCACCTTTCATCAGTTTCCTTATCTACAAAATGGGAATGACAGTGCCTCTCATAGGATTGTTGTGAGGATTAAATAAGATGTTCATGCAAGTGCTTAATCTACTTCCAGGTGCATAAATAAAAATTCAGGAAATGTTAGCAGAGTCATTATAATAACTATATATATAAGGCTGATATGGTTAGTGTCTGACCATCCGGGTAATGACGTCACATAGCATTGCCTGGTTTCCTCTCCCTAGCGACTAGTCTCCTTGCAGTTTCTTCAGCCAGGAACATGACTTGCTTTATAGACAGGTGAAAACATTTCACACTTTAACCAAATGTCTGTGAAGCGTTTTCCCATTTGATCCTCGCAAGAGTCCTGGAGTAGGTAGTTAGGAGACTCAGTAGAATCCTATTTTCTTTTCATTAGATGGAAAACGGAGATTTAGAAAGCTTATAAACTTGACCCAACTGAAAAGAAGTAAGAAATGGTGGACCTTGAAAATGACTTCAGGTTTTCTCACTGCTCAGAATATAGTCAAACACTGCTGCAGTTAAATATTTTACCCTTTGTTCTCCCTGTGTGAACTACAATAGTAATCTGCTTCGTGTTGATAATTTACTGCTGTGTTGCTGACAGTTACCTGAAAGAGAAGTTGGGGTGCTTCACTGGGCTGGAAAAAGTTTAGCTAAGTCAGAAAGCAGATCTAATTAAGCAAGTTTATTCTATATATATAAAAGGCTAAGTTGACTCACACATGCATGATACATATAAAGCTCTCACTGGCGCCAATTGCATGCGTGTGTTTCGATCTGTCATTGTCGATTGTGAATTTGGTTGACACTTCTATTATAGAGAAAGAGTGAATAGAGATACTAAAATATTTCTTCTAATTAATTTCCTTTCAATGTGCACAAATTCGTGCACCAGGCCACTAGTGATCACATAAAATCCTGTTTGGTTAAACTCTTGTCTAATTCCAGGATGACCAAGTGGGCAGCTGGCTTCTTTAAACCTCTTTCTAGTGGGATCTCAGTCCCTACAGTTTTTAAGTATAATGTAGGAGACCTAGCCTTTCTTTCTTTCTTTTTTTTTTAATCTTTATTGTTGAGAGTATTACAGATGTCCCTCTTTTTTCCCTGCATTACCTCCCTCCACTCAGTTCCTGTCCTGCTCCAGGCCTTTACCACCCTATTGTCTGTGTCCATAGGTAATGCATATATGCATATAAGATCTTTGATCTCTTCCCGCCCCACCCTTCCCTCTGGGAATTGTCAGTCTGTTCCATTTCCATGCCTCTGATTCTATTTTATTCATCCGTTTATTCTGTTCATTAGATTCCTTATTAGTTTATTTTGACTTTTAGATTAAATTGTTGATAGATATGTATTTATTGCCATTTTATTATTCATATTTTTATCTTTATCTTTTTTTTTCCTCGTCTTAAAGAATACCCTTCAACATTTCATGTAATGCTGGTTTGGTGCTGATAAGCTCCTAGCTTTTTCTTGTCTGTGAAGCTCTTTATTTGACCTTCATTTTTAAATGATAGCTTGCTGGGTAGAGAAATCAGCAGTCTAAAGGATATTATCCACATGGGTTGACTTTTTTTTAAGGAAGCTCTAGATTGTAGGTCCTTGCTATTCATCACTTTGAATATTTCTTGCCACTCCCTTCTGGCCTGCATAGTTTCTGTTGAGAAATCAGCTGACAGTTGTATGGGTGCTCCCTTGGAGGTAACTAACTGCTTTTCTCTTGCTGCTTTTCAGATTCTCGTTTTGCCCTAGCCAGTTTGGCTCAGTGGATAGAGCATCAGCCTGTGGACTGAAGGGTCCCAGGTTTGATTCTGGCCAAGAGCACATGTCTGGGTTGCGGGCTCGATCCCCAGTAGGGGGCATGCAGGAAGCAGCCGATCAATGATCCTCTCTCATCATTGATGTTTCTATCTCTCTCTCCCTCTACCTTCCTCTCTGAAATCAATAAAGAAATATATTTAAAAAAAATTTTTTTTTAAAGATTCTCTTTCTGTCTTTAGCCCTTGGCATTTTAATTATGATGTGTCTTGGTGTGGTCCTCTTTGGGTTCCTCTTGTTTGGGACTCTCTGTGCTTCTTAGACTTATAAGTCTATTTCTTTCACCAGGTAGGGCAAGTTTTCTGTCATTATTTCTTCAAATAGGTTTGCAATATCTGGCTCTCTCTCTTTTTCTGGCACCCCCATAATGTTAATGTTGGTGTGCTTGAAGTTTTCCCAGAGGCTCCTTACACTATCTTCATATTTTTGTTTTCTTTTTGCTCTTCTGATTGGGTGTTTTTTTCTTCCTCATATTTCAAATCATTGATTTGATTCTCAGAATCCTCTACTCTACTGTTGAATCCCTATATATTATTCTTTATTTCAGTCAATGTATGCTTAATTTCTGACTGGTCCTTTTCCTTTCTCTTAGTGTTTGGCTTTCTCACTAAGATCTTTGAAAATCTCACTAAGTTACTTTCAGGTCTCTTGAAGATTCTTGAGTAACCTTATAACTGTGTTTTTGAACTCTGTATCCAGTGGCTTGCTTTCTTCCATTTCTTTCATTTGTGATATGTTTCTTTGTCTCGCATTTTGGCTGCTTCCCTGTGTTTGTTTCAATGTATTGGGTAGAGCTGCTATATCTCCTGGAGTTGGTAGAGTGGTCTTATATAATAGGTGTCCTATAGAGCCCAGTGGCTTAGCCTTCCTAGTCACCTAAGCCAGGCACTCTAGGTGCACCCCTTTGTGGGCTGTGTGCACAGTCTTGTTGTAGTTAAGAATTGATTGCTGTTGGTGTCACTGGGAGGAATTAACCTGTAGGCCAATTGGCTGTGAGGACCAGCTGCGGCTACCAGTGGAAGAGCTGCTGTACAGGAGACACCCTGATGGAGCAGGACTTGCTTCAGTGGGGCTTTGGTGCTCACTGAGTCTGTCCCTTGAGTGTGCTTATGGATGTGTGGAGTTGTAATCTGGTATGGTCTGACGCTGTCCACTGGGTGCACTGGCTCTTGGATCTCCAGGGAGGTGCAAACTCTGCCACTCCTGGGGCCACTCTGCAGGAGCTACAGAGAGGTCTGCAGATTTCTCCTATTTGTATTGTGTTTGTAAATGCCTAGGCAAGGCCCAGCTGTGAAGCAAGGAAGGCTGGTGCTAGTGCCAGGTCTTGGGCCTTTTATTGATAGGTTTGGGGCACCCTGACCCAGCTGCTGCTTGTTTGAGACATTTAGCAAAGTCTGATGCAGGAGCAAGGACAGGCCATTCATATGCAAAAGTCACTGCACACAGGTTGGGTAGGGCTGCACATTGGATCCAGTGGGACTCAGGGAATAACGGGGGAGAGCAAACAAAAATGGCTGCCAGGCAGCCCTGTGACCTTGGAGGTCCCAGAACAGGAACAATTACCCCTGCAAGCACCTCCATCTGGAAGAAAGCTGCCCCCGAGTTCCTGCCCTGATGCCAGACAATCCAGTTCCTTCTCATATGTGTCCCTGGTGCTGGAGCTTAGAGGAAGCAGGATCTTGTAAGTTCAGTTCGTGTGCCTGCTCTCCAAGAGGAACAGCTGGGTCTCCAGCAGCCTCCATGTCACTGAGCCCCAATCCCCTCTGGTTTTTACAGCTCTTAGTTATGGGGACTTCTTTTCCCAGCTCTAGAAGTCTGGGCTGGGGGTCTGGTGTGAGGCTGGGACCCTTTGCTCCTCACAGGGCCCTCTGCAGAGACGATCTCCCTCCCAATTTAAAAAGCAGCACACATGGGTGCTGGTCCAGCCCATGCCATGCCTCTGCCCCCCCTATCCGTCTTACCATGCTTTCTTCTTTACTTCTCTAGTTGTAGGACTTCCATTCATCCAGCTTTCAGGCAGTTCTGGATGATGATTGTTCTGTATTTTAGTTGTGATATTTTTAAAATATATTTTTATTAATTTCAGAGAGGAAAGGAGAGGGAGAGAGAGATAGAACCATCAATGATGAGAGAGAATCATTGCTCGGTTGCCTCCTGCATGCTCCCTACTGGGGATCCAGCCCGCAACCTGGGCATATGCCCTTCACTGGAATCAAACCTGGGATCCTTCAGTCCACAGGCCAAACACTCTATCCACTGAGCCAAACCAGCCAGGGCTTAGTTGTAATTTTGATGTGGTTGTGGGAGGCGGCGAATACAGGTATTTACCTACACTGCCATCTATGTTCTCCTCTGGCCTTTCTTCATTGTCAGGAAAAGTAGACCTCCATTCATATAGCTTTACAGGTCTGAGGTTGGTTGAAGCCCATGACAGGGTGAGCTGTATTGTGCATTTTCCATAATTGTAACATGCCACTAAGGAGCATGACTGGCTACTTATTTCCTCCTTCAGCCAAGGATGCTTTCCCTCTGGAAGAGGACTCTTCTGCTGTCATGACACCACGTGGCCCTCATCCCTAGTTTATTTCCTGCAGCACTGATGATGTGCCTATGCTTGGCAATGCCTCGTGCTAGGCCAGGTTAGCTCTGTCTTTTGGTCGGAACAGTGTTTTGATTGGAGCTGATTCAATAGCACTTTTGGTTTTTTGTTTCAGAAGTAGCTTGCAGAGTTAGTCCCTTCCTTCAAAATGTATTTACTGGGAGCTTACAATCCTAGGCATTAGAAATGCAGTGATATGACAGACATGGTCTCCGTACTCATGGAGCTGGCAGTCTTTTGATTCCTTTGTCATTTCTAGGGAGCAGAAATTCTTTTTGAGAGGGTAGATGTTACTGGTATCAAGATTTCCTCCAAAAAGGCTGAGGCCTTCCTAGGGTCCCAAGGTAATTTGGTGACAGAGACCCATTCTTCTTTGCAGAATCCTAGGAATGTAAGAGACAAAGCAATCGATATCCCAAGCTGGTCTCAATAGAATAACCTTCTGCTAAGATTTATGTAGGTGAAGCCCCTATCTACAGTATAGTTAGGTCTCCAGCTTTCAATCCAGCCCATCCTCTCCACTACTGATAACCCACATTCCTGAATAAGCAGTGAGGGTGGCTATCTGGAGATTTAGAAAAAGTGCTACAGTTGTAGTCTTTATCCCCAGTGTGGAAGTATGTGTTCTCTGTTGATTTCATGGGTATTAGATGTATTCAGCCAGTCAGCTCTTTAAAATCTTTGCATCAGGGTGCTCCTACCTTTTTGGCATCAGGTTTGTTACTCAGGCCCTCAGGTGAACAGTTCCAATGCTTAGCATCTGGCAAACACCAAATTATATAAATCCTGAACTTCTCTGGTCAGTCACGAAAGCAAATTGTAAAATACCCTAAGATAAGAAGGAATTATAATGTCCCAGATGGTGCATTAACCATCAGAGAGGCTGGCTAGGAGAAACAAAAGCAGAGAAGAATGCTGGCCAAGGCCTCTCTGAAACTCCAACTACAGATTCTGCCCCTAAAGATAAGTGCCCAGTGTGACTCACTCCAATGCCCCTTTTACACTCTCCCAGCAAATTACAGGATTTTAAAGAATGCTCTTTTTCTTCCAACTGGCTTAACTTTATGCTTCAATTCTAAACCAAGTAGCACATTTGAGTTTGAAATAAATATGTGCTCATGGATTCTCTCTTTTAGGTAATAAAGGGAATGACTAGCATTATCAGACCTGGGAGATGGGGAGGTTTTACTTCTGTAGCTCTAATTTGAGATTCAAGCTTAAAATCTTAAAGAACTGCCATTCTGAGTGTTAAGAAATGCCCTCCCCGCCTTTTCTCTTTTTCTTTTTTTGATAACAATGTTTATTGTCCTTAACTGAGGGCAACCTGAGTCATCTGGAGGCTATGGAAGTAGGCCTGGTAGAATGAGTGTCTTAATCAGATCAAATGAAGCAGCCTTGTAGAGAGAAGCTGAAGAGTCATATTCCATTTCAGAAAGCTGAGTAATCTGTATCCTACTGGGTCAGTCTGTGGCTTTTGGCCTGAAGCAAAACAGCCCCCTGTGCTGAAGCAGTGCAAGCTTTTCTTCTACCTGTGCATTCCACCTCATCAGTCTCTTAACAGCTTGGTTTCAAAATCGCTCTCAGCTCTGCTCTCCAGAGTATGCTTCTAAGCTGAACCCTGACATTTCTTACAGTGCACTTTTCAAAAAACGGCGCATTTTCATATTACCTCTCTGTGAAAGGTCAAAGGTTGGTGTTTGGCCTCTAAGCTCAGGTAAGCAGACCTTGAGCAGGATTATTTGCCCAGGATGTCAAGGCAGAATCAAAAGTTCTCTGGCCTTTTCATGGAGACTTTCACTGCCAAGCATACCCGCCTTTCCTTTCCCAAGCTGTTTTGATTGAGCTGTTTCGCCTCCACTCTCATATTTCATGTGGGGGTTGCTGTCTTGGCAGCATGGCTGCTTCTGTCAGTGGGGAGGAAGAGGTAAAGAATAAAGGCCCTCTGTGCACTGATGTATTTTCAGGGGTTTTTCCTGTGTGCTTATGTGTGTGTGTGTGTGTGTGTGTGTGTGTGTGTGTGTGTGTGTGTGTTCTGGGCAGAATATAAGGCTATCCAAGATACATTTGGATAGCCATAAGGCTTTATGTTCTGCCTAGAATTAATGTCACTTTTGAAGCAGTAGAGAAATATTGCCATTTTATAGATGAAGATAAGGAAAAACCAGTTTCTCTGTGGTTAGAAAGAGTCCATACTAGGTAATTTGATAGTCAGAAGTATTGACCATTTGCCCAAATTTTTATTCCTGTCAGTAGAATGTGTGAATTACAATGAACTTGAAAATGGAGCTAGAAGAGGAAGATACATATAGATACCTGTCATAAAAATGAAGTATGTTAAAAGCCACACATTTGCAGTAAATAAATAAAAAATATCAAATTATCTGAATGTTAGTACTGCATTATATTATTATTTTGTTGTTGTTGTTAATCCTCACCCGAGGATGTTTTTTCCACTGATTTTTTTTTTAGAGGGAGTGAAAGGGAGGGGGAGACAGAGAGAGAAACATTCATGTGAGAGAGACACATTGATTGTTTGCCTCCCGTACATTGGGCCACGGATTGAGCCTGCAACCGAAGTACATGCCCTTGACTGGAATCAAACCTGAAACCCTTCAGTCTGGGGGCCAACGCTCTAACCACTGAGAAAACTGGTAGGGCTGCATTATATATATATATATATATATAATAGAGGCCTGGTGCATGAAATTCGTGCATGTGGGGGGGATCCCCTCAGCCCAGCCTGCACCCTCTTCAATCCGGGACCCCTCAAGGGATGTCCGACTGCCGGTTTAGACCCAATCCAGCAGTCGGACATCCCTCACAATCCAGGACCACTGGCTCCTAACTGCTCACCTGCCTGCCTGATTGCCCCTAACTGCTCCCTCTGCTGGCCTGGTCACCCCCAACTGCCCCCCCCTCCCCCAGTCTGGTCGCCTCCAACTCCCCCCCCCCCCCCCCGCCGGCCTGGTCGCACCCAACTGCCGACCCCCCTCGCCAGCCTGGTCGCCCCTTACTGCCCCCCCCCCCCGCCAGCCTGGTCGCCCCTCACTGCCCGCCCCTCCCCCGCCGGCCTGGTCACCCCCAACTGCCCCGCCTGTGGGCCTGATCACCCCATGCAGCCTGCTGCTCGGTCATTTGATTGCCCCTCACTAACCCCCTGCCGGCCTGGTTGCCCCATGCAGCCTGCTGCTCAGTCGTCTGGTCGCCCCTCACTAACCCCCCTGCTGGCCTAGTCGCCCCACGCAGCCTGTTCAGTTGTCTGTTTGGTTGCGATGGTCGCTTAGGCTTTTATATACACTGAGTGGCCAGATTATTATGATCTCTGAACACATAATAATCTGGAAACTCAGTGTATATCTTATATAATAAAAGGCTAATGTGTAAATTGCCCCCTCGACCAGGAGTTTGACCAGCAGGCAGGTCGGCCGGCCAACCGCCCATGTCCCCTCCCCCTGGCCAGGATGGTCGGACCCCACCCATGCACGAATTCATGCACTGGGCCTCTAATACACACACACACACACACACCACACACACACACTGAGTGGCCAGATTTTATGTGTTCAGAGATCATAATAATCTGGCTACTCAGTGTATATAGATAAGTCTAAGTGACCAGCCGACCGTCCGACTGGTAGCTATGACGTGCACTGACCACAAGGGGGCAGATGCTCAACGCAGGAGTGGAAACCACAGGCATGGAAACATGGAACAGACTGATGAATCTCAGAGGGAAGGAGGGAGGTGGGAGGGCAGGAAAAGATTAACCAAAGATCTTATATGCATACTAGAGGCCCAGTGCACGGACTCATGCACTGGTGGGGTCCCTTGGCATGGCCTACGCCCTCTCGCAATCCAGGACCCCTTGGGGGATGTCGGAGAGCCGGTTTCGGCCCAATCCCAGCAGGCCAGGCTGAGGGACCCCACCGGTGCATGAATCCGTGCACTGGGCCTCTAGTTTTTTAATATATGTTTTTATTGATTTGACAGAGAGAGCAAGGGAGAGAGAGAGAGAAACACTGATGAGAGAAAAAGAAATATGGATCATTAATCAGTTTCCTCCTGCATACCCCCTACTGGAGATCAACCCACAACCAAGGTGTATTCCCTGGCCTGGAATTGAACTGATGACCTCTTGTTTTATAGGATGATGCTCAACCAACTGAGACACATTATATTGATGACTTTAACTTGATTATACATTTCTAATATTTGTGATCCCTGATTCTTTATATGTGTTGTCTTACATTCAGTGCCTTAAGATATGCATACAGAATTTTAATACCTTCTTTAGGATGCTTAATTCAGATCAATGATAATATCTGTGTGTTATGTGCACACAGTTTAAGTCCACAAATACTGTCCCCATCAAAATAAAACCCAGTTCCTATCATGAGAGAATTCACACTATGGAAGCAGAGATAGATGTAGAAACTTAAAGTAGCATGATAAATTCCAGGATGCACTATGGGAGCACAAAGAGTGGGACAGGGATGAACTGAACCCTGTTCTGCAGCAGCTTTCTGAGACAAGTGATATTCTAATCCCTTTGAACTTTCTTCTACCAGATTTATTTGAAGTGTTTTTTAACCTGCAGAGCTCTTTTTACTTCTTTATTTCAGAAGGAGGGAAGAGTATGTACAGCTCTGTAAAGTCTAGAGAATAAGAGCCCTAAGAAAATTATTTCTGTACAGACACAGATTGGCTTTGATTTCATTTAAATAAACCGGCTCCCAAAAATTCTAAGAATACTAACTACTCACATAATTTCGCTTTCATTTACACACAGATGAGAAAGCATCTGTAGCTCTGCGTTTTATTTGCAATAAGCAAAAAGTGGTTTGAGATATTTAAGTATTCGAAGCTTGGTTGTATTGAGTCTTTACATGTCCCAGTTCAGCCCACTGCAGTTTTTTTTTTTTTACACTTATATAATGTTCCAAAACCAGAGATTTTTTAATGGATAAATTGACATAAACTTCTCCTCTATTGGCCATATTTGCTAAAATAACACATCATGGTTTGCTGTATTATTTCCTCCCAAGCTTACTGCTATTTTATTTAATTTACATATCTCTGCCACAATCCTCTAAACCAGCAGTCACCAATCAGTGGTCCGCGAGGTCCAAAAGGTTGGCGACTGCTGCTCTAAATGGCCTTCTCTTTAGAAACAACAAAGTCAGTCAGCACAAAAAAAGAAAAGAAAGAAAGGCATTCCCATAAACAAAAGTGCTCTGATTCAAGGTTCGCTGTGTGGGTTTCAAAAGAAGGTTGGTATGACTGTGGTGAATGCAAGCAATTTATTAGCCCTGCAGTGGGAGATAGCAATCAACTGCAGGTTCATAACAATCACATCTACAGTGGGCTGTACAGGTAACTGCTAGATCCTTGACAGCATATCTAAGTACTTTTCTCTTTAGAAAAAAACATTTTCTTTCTTTTTAGAACCATTTTTATGTACAGGCCAAAATTTGTCTGTTATCATTTGATACCTGTGATTTTTAAAGTACAATGATGATTACACAGAAAGGTGTGGGTTCCATCATGCTGTGGCTTGGAGGCGTGCTCTCCTTGCTGACAGCATTCTCCAAAGTCTTTTAGTCATAAGGTGGTGGGAGAAATAAAGAAGCAGGAAATTCTGAGTATGTCACATGTAGCAATGTAACCCCCTATTTAGTTTTTTGTTGTTGTTTTTTAAGTACATGGTTAAGTCATTTGCCTTCAATCTGCTTTTATAATGCCCTTGATGACTGGATAATTTCTGAGCAGATGACTTTATGGTAGGAGAGTTATTTTCAGCTATACCAGTGTGTTTTTAAAAATATATATATTTTATTGATTTTTTACAGAGAGGAAGGGAGAGGATAGAGAGTTAGAAACTTTGATGAGAGAGAAACATTGATCAGCTGCCTCCTGCACACCCCCTACTGGGGATGTGCCTGCAACCAAGGTACATGCCCACCAGAATCCAACCTGGGACCTTTCAGTCTGTAGGCCGACACTCTATCCACTGAGCCAAACCGGTTAGGGCCCAGTGTTTATATTAATACTCTTACTTATAACTTGGTTGTAAAAATGGCTTTGGACTAACCTTAACAGATAGGTCTTTTGAAACTTAATAGCAACTGTATCCAGTTAATGCAAACTTTTGATTAGTAAAGTATCAATCAGGTAGACACTAAGGCATTAAGATTATGATAGACTGGTTTCCATTTTGTCAATTAGGTGACTAGAACTTTGAGGGTTTTTGTGTGGGTCCTCCCCCCCCCCTCCCCCTTTCCCTTCTCATCATTACTCAAGAGAAGGGAAATTAAATGGATCTAGATGTCATCAGTAATGGATGGTTCTTTGCTTAGGTGAACTGGGAAGCCATTCTCCATTGTTGCTGTGTTCCATGATGAAAGCCCATCTTGATTGTAAGTGAAATGGAGTGGTCTGAAATAGATAGCTCAGGGAACTGAAATTTGGTTTGTCCTTTCATGAGGAAAGATTGCTTTGAGATTTGAAAGGATTTTTCAGTTTAGTGTTTAGGCAGGAAAGGCTGTTTCCTAGCTGGTTATGTTAGATGCAGTTATCTTTTTTTAATCCTCTTAGATTATCTTCAGTTTCTCTCTTTGCACATCTCTCATCGTACCTCCCTTTCATTGCTCTCCCCAATTTAATGTGAAAAGCTCTTTCTAGCCCGGCCAGTATGGCTCAGTTGGTTGAGCATTGTCCCATGCACCAAGAAGTGGTCGGTTCAATTCCTGGTCAGGGCACATGCCTGGGTTTTGTGCTCAATCCCCAGTAGGGGGCACGCAGAAGACAGCCCATGGATGTTTCTCATCGATATTTCTTTTTCTTCCTTTATCTCTCTAAAAAGTCAATAAAACATTTTTTTAAAAAGGAAAGAAGAGCTCTTTCTAATTTTTTAGTGAACTGTGAACTTTTGCTTTGTTCTTCTGTGTCTCTTCTTTTATTCAAAGAAATTAATTAACATTAAGGATCTGACTCAAATGACTAAAATTCAAGTAACTCCATATTGGAACTGACATCTTTTGCTAGATTTTGTTAGTTTAAAAAAATAACAAATTTATTTAAATATTGGAGAAATTTAAAATTAACAAATAATTCTTTGTACGCCTGCTATGTGCCAAGTGTTTTGCTGGGCCTACAAATACAGAGATGCAAGATAAAACCTCAGCATTTAAAGAGGACAGAGTGTATGAGGTAGACAAACAAATATGATCCAGTGAGAGAAATACTATGATAGAAGTATATGTAAAATATGCAGAAGAGAAGTGGGATGAAGGTTTCATCAAGGAAAACTTTCTGGAAGAAGTGGTGCCTGAACTGAAATGAAGTGTAATAACAACAAAAGTAATGGCAGCAAATATTTACTGAGCTTTTACTATATGCCAGGCATTGTGTTACTACTTTGCATGGCTTATCTCCTTTAATATCTATAATAACCCTATGAGTTAGGTGTTGTTATAATTTCTTTCTTTTCTTTTTCTTTCTTTCTTTTTTGTTCTTTTTACACATGAAGAAACCTGGAATTTTGACCCAAGATGATATAGTAAGTTGACTGGATTGAGATTCAAATCGAGGCAGTCTTACTTCAGGGGCCAAAGCCTTACCCAGACTTGTTGGGTGGAGGCTAGAAGATAGAGTGAGATGGAATCATGGTATTGATTGTCATATGGGATTTCTTTTGAAACAAAATTTTAAGCTCAGTCTTCTGAGGGTTCTCTATGAATCTCAACTTGGAGACTGGATATATTTTCTCATTAAACCAAGATTAAATGAGTGTTGTTTTCATAGTTCTTTTAACCTGAAAAGTATAGTTATTCTGCCTTAAGTAGGTAGATAACATTTCTCTCCTCTTTGGCCTGTAAATTTGGCCCTCTTTCCTTTTTTATAAATATATTTTTATTGATTTCAGAGAGGAAGGGAGAGGGAGCAAGAGATAGAAACATCAATGATGAGGGAGAATCATTGATTGGATGCCTCTTGCACGTCCCACACTGGAGATTGAGCCCGCAACCCAAGCATGTGCCCTGACTGGGAATCGAACCGTGACCTCCTGGTTCATAGGTCAATGCTCAACCACTGAACCACGCTGGCCAGGCTGACCCTCTTTTAAGGAGATGTTATATACTATTTTTCTCTTTGGCAATTTGCCACAATTCATTCAGTACCTTTGAGGTGTCTTTAGCAACAGTCTTATAGGAGAGGACTTAATCTTCTAAGTGTTCTTAACTAGAGAAGTTCTGCAAGGCCCATGTTTTGTGATTAGTCGTTGGAAGCCATTTTCCCGCCATTTAGCAGATGAGAGTTAATGTGAAGAGTGTCTGAGAGGTATCTGTTGGGCAGCTAGTTCAATAGGGAGTTTGTCTGATCAGAACGGTCTTTGGGAAAAATGGAAACATTACAGTAAAGGGAAGGGAGTCAGACTATGGATACAAAGCCTACTCATTCTTACTTAGCAGTTAGTTTAATTACAGCAAATCACTTACTTACACCATAACATTTAACAAACTGTGCTCTTAAAGCTAGGCACATAGCAAAGGCAACGAGTAGTAATTACTTTCTTTTCAAAGGACTGCTTTTGTGAGGCTACTGCCACCTTGCAATCTAACCTGTGTAGAGTTGAGGAAAAAAGTGTTCTCCTTTTGAAAAGGAGAGAGGGCAGTGGTTATTATTACCCTGTTTTTTCCCAAACTTCAGAAATACCTGATTGTGCATTTTAAAGGATTTAATTACCTCCTCTGCCTGGCTTTCTGAATATGCTAACCCCTGCAGGAGAGAACTAGTGTTGGAGAGTAATGTGAAACCATTTTTGTATTTGTTTATTAGTGGGTGTGCAGGTGACAGACACACTGACAGTCAAAAGGAAGGTGGAGGGTGCCCCCTGGGGTGGTTTGTTTTTGAACAGTTCCTGTGAGTTGTTTTTGAGATTAATAATATGCCTGCTTATCTCATTTTCATATAGCAGCCTTCTTGGCTGAGACCTGCTGCTCCTCAGAGAATGCATACTTTATTTTACTTTAATTTTTCCATCACCATTGCATACTTTTGATGATAACTACAGGAAGGCAGATTATATGGAGCCATAGTTCAGTCACCGACTTCACCAAATTTAAGGCTTCTGCCTCTACTATTTGATAATAGTTTATTAAAGGAAAGCTTTGAATGTATTCTTGATCATATTTTAAAATTATGAGAGTTCAAGAAAAGAATTTTAGTTCCAATGAAAGTTCAAAGTAAGTACACCTTTTACCTATAAAATGTCCTAACTATGTATTGTTTTCCACAGCAACTTGGTTCCCCATGCTGCTCATTCCCACCATCCCAGCCCTTCCATTGGGATGCAATTTGATGAATTTGGTTAAAGTGTGAATTCTCAAGGACCTTAACAATATCGCTCCTAAAATAGGGGACATTCTGTCTCTGCTTTCCTCTTGGCTGCCAGCCAGCACAGTTTCCAAGTTAGCTGGAGAAGTCAGGCTTGTTACCTGAGATATAAGAATGCTAGAGGCAACAGCACTATCTCTAAATAATTCCAGTTTTTCACAGCTTCCTAAAAATATTTGGTGAATTTTCTAATGGCAATAATTCATATATTCTATAGACTTTTCCACCCTGGGATTTGGAATTAGGAAACCTGGTCTGGACTTTGTGCCAGATTTATTAGAATTCTGTCTCATGAGAAGTAATAAGTAAGCATTGCTAGTTCCACAGCCTTCTGTTTTGGGAATCCTCCAAGTAATGCATATGGGAGTCCTACAGTCTCTGCTTTGCTATGGTTTTGAAAAGAAAAGGATTGGCTCTGCCCCCTGTTCTCAACTTGGTAAGCTTTCTACATGCTCCCACCAACAGTGAGTTCCAGACTTTCCCAAAGGGTTTTTTAGTCTAAGGTTCCACCTATTGTAAGCTAGGACCCCCCCACCCCCCTTTTTTTTAAGATAAGGATTTAGTATTGCTTTTGCTTAGGCCCTGGGAGCAGAGCCAGGCTATGGAGGCGTGGGCAGGGATCTAAAATTGGAGCTTATTTTCATCTTACCTTTTATCCATGTTACATCTAGAATCCAATATTGACTCTACAAATGATTCCCTGCTTCCTCCTCTGGTGAACTCTTTTTCTTGAGAGTAACAACGATGAAAATTGAATCTTGGAGAGGGTAAATTGTTTTTCAAAGATTAAATTACTAGTAGCCCTAATCAGTTTGGCTCAGTGGATAGAGCGTCGGCCTGCGGACTCAAGGGTCCCCGGTTTGATTCCGGTCAAGGGCATGTACCTTGGTTGTGGGCACATCCCCAGTAGGGGGTGTGCAGGAGGCAGCTGATTAATGTTTCTCTCTCATCGATGTTTCTAACTCTCTATCCCTCTCCCTTCCTCTCTGTAAAAAATCAATAAAATATATATATTTTAAAAAAGATTAAATTACTAGTAAATGATGGACCTAGAACTGAAACTACAGCCTGTGCCTTTTAACCATTTAAGGTGGTTAAGCATCTTTTAATCATCTAAAAGGAAGAATTATCCACTGAATGGATGAAAAAGAATTGTTTATCCCCTATATTTTTATTATTGAACATATAGTGGAACAACATTAAATAAAAAATAACTCAGTCAAGCCCTAGCCAGTTTGGTTCAGTGGATAGAGAGAGCATCAGTCTGCAGACTGAAGGGTCCCAGGTTCGATTCTGGCCAAAGGCACATGCCCAGGTTGCAGGCTCAATCCCAAGTAGAGGGCGTGCAGGAGGCAGCCGATCAATGATTCTCTCTCATCATTGACGTTTCTATCTCTCTCTCCCTCTCCCTTCCCCTTCCTCTCTGAAATCAATAAAAATATAGTTTAAAAAAATAACTCAGCCAAATCCCACTAAACATGGGAAGCCAAGAGTTCATAGTACCTCCTTCCCTTATTGGGATTAATTTTCTTAGCAACATTGTAGCTATCTAACCTCCCCAGTCCTCATTTCTTTTACTCCTGGATACTAAGTGCTTCTGACCATTTGTCCTCTCTTGGACTCTATTCCCTTGAGCTAAGACAAAGGATCAAATTGTCAGATAAGATTCACATGAATTGGAGAGCTTACCATAATTAAACTTTAATAATAATTTTAATAATACAACAATCAAAAGGTACAAGTGAGAAAAAAAGAAAAACAAAAGGTACAAGTGAAGTAGGGAGTCTGGAACATCGTGTATGTACCCCAGGTTTCCTTTCCCTCATTGAACGTGTTCTCTCCAGCCAGAGTAATGGATGAGATCTCTAACTGAAGCTTCCAGGCCACCTTATAAAGCAGGGAGTGTTTGGTTTATGAAACATTTCTTTTATATTACCAGATATTTATATAGCTTATGTGACATTCTTCAGGGAGCCATGGAAGCAAAAGAAGGCTTTTCCAGGACAAACCAATCTTGTAGCTTTCCCCAACCCTGCTTTTATCTCCTTCTCTTTCAAAGATCAGGATTTAATCAGAGCTGTTAGCAACAGCCAGGGAATTGTAATTTTTTGCTATCTACCCTTTGATGGGAAATCCTCATAATCCCATTGACCATTTTCCCTGATTGTAAATCTGTTTCCCCGAAATTCCATTGTTAAGACATCCACCATGATTTGCCTCAAAGCTTTCACCATTTTATACCAAAGATAGATAGGCAGCAATCATGTCATCAGTTCCTCATCATATTTTTCCATCCTTTGCTTTTTTCTCGTTATGAAGTGTCTTAACCATTATGATTTGTGTGAGTCAGATTTGATATTCTTGTATAACTTTGTGCTTTTCAACTCACTCGCATTTATCACCTCTCCCTTCCCAACTTTTTCACTGTGACAGGAATCTATTGAGTTATTAAATCCCCTTTATACTAAGACTTGTTAGTTAAGACATGAGAGAAGGCCCTGCTGGTGTGGCTTAGTGTTTGAGCATCGACCTATGAACCAGGAGGTCACGGTTCAATTCCTGATCAGGGCACATGCCTGGGTTGTGGGCTCGATCCCCAGTGTGGGGCATGCAGGAGTCAGCTGATCAATGATTCTCTCTCATCATTGATGTTTCTCTCTCTCTCCCCCTCTCCCTTCCTCTCTAAAATCAATAAAAATATACACATATTTAAAAAAAAAAGATATGAGAGAAGGGGAATGTTCTGAGACCTGGCTTTTTCTTGGAGAAAGGTACTGTTTTCCCTCTTGCCTGCAGGCAGTGGTTGCTCATTCTCCCATATTCCATGTACCTATGAGTTTGGAGGTGGATCTGATGTCCTTATCATTCCTCACTGTCACTTCTTGAACGTTACTCCTCCACTTTTCATGTAAAAAATCCTGCTCTTTGAGGTTTATACCATTTCCTACCGCTAATTATTACTCATCTACCAACAATCATTCATCCCTCTGATTTATTGTGGCAAATGGGGCTCATCTCTTGTTAAAGTCTTGTCATCACTCTGGATGTCTTCAGTATGACCTATGTCAGTGATGGGCAACCTTTTGAGCTTGGTGTGTCAAACTTCGCCAAAAAACTGAGCATAACTCGGGTAGTGTGTCACTTTGAGGAAAAAACTAACTCCAAGACTCTAGTCGCAAATGTTTCATCCTCAGGAGCAGCAAATGTTTCATCCTCGGCATGTGTCCGCGTGTCATCAGAAATGGCTACGCGTGTCAGTGCTGACACGCGTGTCATAGGTTCGCCATCACTGAGTCCTATGTGATACCTGGCCGCCTGATTTCCTGACTGTTCATTCTTTTTGTTGTTATTGTTATTGTATTAATTAGCAATAATTGGATATCACTGTGAGATCATTATAATTTGAAAGAATTAAACGGAGATATTGAGGACTGCAAACAGAATATGGCCACTTCCCAGGTGCTCTTCTCTTAGCAGAATTATGTCATTTTGCCTTTTCTCTGATGGATATTTTTTTCAGTAACCTCTGGAATTCTTTGAAACTAACTTCTCTGTCTCCATTTCTTGTCCAGTTCTTTAAAGAGGTTCTCAAGGGTGCTTGGACCTTTAAGTAAACTGGGAAATTTATTCTGAATCAATAGCATCAGCTTTTGCTTCTACAGCTGGTTTGGATCACCTTCTCTGGCTATGTATTTTTCAAAACTGCTCTTCTGGTCTTTTTTGTTGCTTGTTTTTACGCTTGCATTATTATTTAGTTGTATATTATTTTCCATGTGAACAACTTGAAACCTAGTTTGCCCAAACATGTATTATGCAAACATAAATAATTTTATAGTAATGTGCAGTAAACTTGAAGGCAAAAACATTACTAGAAATGAAGTACCTCAATAAGTTCAATTTACCAGGAATCTTCTTTAGAAGATATATTTTGCGCTTGTTTTGGTGCTCTCAGCTTCCTAGTTTCCCCTCCTAAAGACAGCAATGCCAATTTCTTGAATATTCTTCCAAAAATAGTCTATGTATAATATACATAAACATTATGTTCTTTTCCTCCCAACACAAATTGTAGCACACTATACATACCGTGCTGCACCTTTTTTTCTCATCATAGTGTATCCTGGATATCATTCCATATCAAGATGATATAGAGTGGTCTTATCATTCCAGTAACTATGTGGATCTTCCTTAATTTATTTAACCAGTTCTCTATTGATGGATAAGTTATTCCCAATATTTTTTAGTCTCAAACAACATACAGTGAATATCTTTGATATTATGTGTGATACTATAACTATTCAATAAATTCCAAATTTAGCTACCTTTATTCTATAAGGCAAAATTTCTTTCCTTCAGAGCACTTCCATTTGTTTGCAATCCTACATTTATTATTATGTCTATTTAATTTCTGTCTCCGTTTTCCAAGTAATGAGCTCCATCAAAGCAATGCCTAGCATGAAACAGATGCTTAGTAATATTTGTTGAATGGCTGAATGAATAAGGAGATAAGGATAATATCTAGGTGGAATATATGGACACCTTATTAATTAAACCTTAGAGGTTATCTTTTACCAGTAAGAAATAATTTGCACCTCTATAAAAATCAAATTTGCAATGTATCCATTTTCTATAAGTTAACATATAAATTGAGGCTCTACTCAATAGTAAATAGTAAGTCAAATAAAAGTACATTTTCTTAGACAGGGGTTGGCAAACTTTCTTAAAAGGTCAGATAGTAAATATTTTAGGCTTTGCCAGTCTTAGGATAACTCTGTTACAGTTACTTAACTCTGCCATCTTAGAGCAAAAACAGCCACAGATAAAACATAAATAAATTAGTGTGACAATGTTCCAATAAAACTTCATTTACATTAGTAGGCAGCATCTGGAGTTGACCCTTGGGCCATAGTTTGCTGCCCTTGATTTACTGAATGAATAGGATATTTCTTTTTTCATTCCTGATACAGTTAATTTGTCAGTACCCTCTTTTTTTCTGTCATCAGTCTGACTAGAACTTTTATCAGTTTCATCGATCTTTCAAACAACCAGCTTTTGGTTTCTTTCATTTTCTGCATTTTTGTTTTGTTTTGTTTGCTTTCTGTTTTATTAGTTACTCTTATCTCTGTCATTTTCTTTCTCTACTTTTTTTGGGTATAATTTACTTTTCCTTTTCTAGCTTTTATAATGAAAGCATAGATCATTGATTTTTTTTATTTTTGTTGTTAAAATTTAGTTTTTATTTTTCTAAATCTTTTTGAATGCATATAATATACCAGTGTCTCGGTGCACAGATTCGTGCACATTGAAAGGAAATTAATTAGAAGAAATATTTTAATATCACTATTCGCCCTTTCTCTATAATAGAAGTGTCAACCAAATTCTCAATCAACAATGACAGATCAAAACACATGCATGCAATTGGCACCAGTGAGAGCTTTATATGTATCGCACTTGTGCGAGTCAACTTAGCCTTTTATCCTATATAATAAAAGCCTAATATGCAAATTGTTTGACTGGGAGTTCAATTGCTTGCTATGACGTGCACTGACCACTAGAGGGCAGCACAAAACATGGCGGATGTTGGCGACACGGCGCTGGCAGCGGGTGGCAGTGGAGGCGCTGCCAGCCCCGATGGGCTCCAATGAGAGGGGGACTGTGACAGGATGGTGGGAGCAGATGAACGGGTGGCACCAGGCCAAGACGGGTGCCAGCGGGAGCCTGATTTTCCCACTGATCACCCTGCAGACAGGGACCAGTGGCGACGGTGGGGGGTGGGGCCACCACCCGGCTTCCAGGTGCTGAGGGAGCCAGGTGGGGGGCCCAGCCCAGATCAATCACCTGCAGGCGGAATGGTAGAGCAGGTGAGGGGGAGTTGCCAGGCCACAGCGGGATGCCAGGTGGGGCTGCGTG
Source organism: Cnephaeus nilssonii (assembly GCF_951640355.1). NCBI lineage: Eukaryota > Metazoa > Chordata > Mammalia > Chiroptera > Vespertilionidae > Cnephaeus > Cnephaeus nilssonii. The sequence goes on from NC_137078.1 coordinate 80,921,968, forward strand.
GCTGCAAGACTGGGGGCGCAAGCTGGGGCTTGTGAGCTGGGGCCCGATCCCCGCAGGCCAACCCGGGGGACCCCACCCATGCATGAATTTGTGCACTGGGCCTCTAGTATATGTAGAATAAATGTGCTTAATTAGACCTGCTTTCTGATTTGGCTAAACTTCTTCCAGCCCAGTGAAGCACCCCAACTTCTCTTTCAGGTAATTGTCACCAGCACAGCAGTAAATATCAACACGAAGCAGATTATTATTGTAGATCATGCAGGGAGAACAAAGGGTAAAATATTGAACTGTAGCAGTGTTTGATTATATTCTGCACAGTGAGGAAACCTGAAGTCATTTTCAAGGTCCACCATTTCTTACTTCTTTTCAGTCGGGTCAAGTTACTAAGCTTCCTAAATCTCTGTTTTCTGGCTAATGAAAAGAAAATAGGATTTTACCGAGTCTCCTATCTACCTACTCCAGGACTTCTGTGAGGATCAAATGGGATGAGGCACGGAAAATGCTTCACAAACATTTGGTTAAAGTGTGAAATGTTTTCACCTGGCTATAAAGCAAGTCGTGTTCCTGGGCTGAAGAAACTACAAAGAGGCTAGTCACTAGAGAAAGGAAGCCGGGCATTGCTATGTGATGTCATTACCCGGCGCCCACAGTGACCGTTTCTGGGCTGGGCTGCTCCATGGGGTCTTGGCAGCATGGGCTGCGATTTGGTGGGGTGTCACTCTAGGGTGGTGGCAGGGCTTGTATCCCAATTGGGGGAAGCTGAGTGTTGGTTTGTCAGCGCCAGGTCTGTGGTGCTGTTTATTTTTAAACTAGAGGCTTGGTGTGCACAAAATCGTGCCTGAGTAGCTGGCCACCGTGAGCCACCATGCCACATGAGCCGCTGGCCCCGCCTCACCGCACAAGCCACGGGCCCCGCCCTGCCACCACGGGTGGCTCACGGGCTGGTGGGGAGAGGGGGGAAGGACTGAGAGGCGCTCTATGCACCTCCTGGTGACCAGTTGTTTGGTTGCTTCTGCTTGCCTCAGCTGGGTGCCCCGCCCATCACCACTCATAGCTCGTGCCCCGCCCTCCGCCGCTCATAGCTTTCTGCCGCTCATAGCCCTCCGCCGCTCGTAGCTCTCTGCCCCTCGTAGCTCTCTACTGCTAGTAGCTTGCTGCCCTGCCCCGCCCGCCGCGAGAGCCACTGCTCGTTTGGTTGTTACGGCGTCACGGCATTACGGCCACAGGCTTTTTATAATACAGATGGCAAGTGCGCATCATGGCTGGTCCTGCATTGAGCGTCTGCCTCCTGGTGATCAGTGTGCGTCATAGCTATTGGTAGGATGGACGGACACTTGCCTTTTATACATATAAACTAGAGGCCCTGTGTATGAAATTCGTGCACAGGGGTGTGTGTCCCTCAGCCCAGCCTACACCCTCTCCAATCTGGGACCCCTCGGGGGATGTCCGACTGCCCTCTCATAATCCAGGACTGCTGGCTCCCAACTGCTCACCTGCCTTCCTTCCTGATTGCCCCTAACCGCTTCTGCCTGGCAGCCTGATCACCCCTTAACCACTCCCCTGCCAGCCTGATTGATGCCTAACTGCTCCCCTGCCAACCTGATTGCCCCTAACTGCCCTCCCCTGCAAGCCTGGTCCCCTCCCAACTGCTCTCCCCTGCAGGCCTGGGTCCCCCCCAACTGCCCTTCCCTGCAGGCCTGATCGCCCCCAGCTTCCCTCCTCTGCCGGCCTGGTCACCTTTAACTGCCCTCCCCTGCAGGCTTGATTGCCCCCAACTGCCTGTCCTCCCTTGCAGGCCTGGTCTCTCCCAATTGCCCTCCCCTACTGGCCTGATTGCCCACAATTGCCCTCCCTTGCAGGCCTGGTCCCTCCCAACTGCCCTTCCCTGCTGGCCATCTTGTGTCCACATGGGGGCAGCCATCTTGTGTGTTGGAGTGATGGTCAATTTCCATATTACTCTTTTATTAGATAGGATAGAGGCCTGGTGCACGGGTGGGGGCCAGCTGGTTTGCCCTGAAGGGTCTCCCAGATCAGGGTGGGGGTTCCCTTGGGGCGTGGGGCGGCCTGGGCAAGGAGCCTGTGGTGGTTTGCAGGCTGACCACGCCCCCCGGCGACCCAAGTGGAGGCCCTGGTATCTGGGATTTATTTATCTTCTATAAGTGAAACTTTGTAGCCTTGAGCGGAGGCCAGGGCTTCGGGAGCTTGGCTTCCTCCATCGCTAGGGAAACCCAAGCCTCCTGCTCACTCCGTGGCCGCAGCCATCTTGGTTGGGTTAATTTGCATACTCCTGATTGGCTGGTGGGCATGGCTTGTGGTGTAGTGGAGGTACAGTCAATTTGCATATTACTCTTTTATTAGATAGGATATGTAGAAACAAAAAAGCTTCCTTTAAAAATGTAAGTAAGATCATAATATATAGATTTTCTGCAACTTGCTTTTTTAACTTAACAAGGTATTGTGGGGATGTTTCTATGGCTGCACAGGGTGGTGCAAAAGTAGGTTTACAGTTGTTTGTATGGAAAATAATATAATAATTAATAAATGATAATACAAGAATAAACTCTGTTTTGCGTACTCACAACTGAAACCTACTTTTGCCTCATCCTGAATATAGAACTCTACCTTACTGTTTTTATTTAAAAAAATTATTGATTGATTGATTGATTGATTTTTAGGGAGAGAGGGAGAGACATCAATTTGTTGTTCCACTTATTTATGCATTCATTGGTTGATTCTTGTACTGTATATGTCCTGATCAGAGCTCACACCCACAACCTTGGCATATCGGGACAACACTCTAACCAACTGAGCTACCCGGCTAGGACTCTACCTCATTGTTTTTAATTGCAATAATATTCTTTTTTCTTTTTTTTTAAATCCTTACCCAATGATATTTTTCCATTGATTTTTTGAGAGAGTGGAAGAGAGAAGGACAGAGAGAAATATCGATGTGAGAGAAACACATTGATTGGTTGTCTTCTGCACATGCCCCAGCCAGGGCCTGGGCAGGAGAGGAGCCTGCAATTCAGGTACATGCCCTTGACCGGAATTGAACCCAGAACCCTTCAGTCCACAGGCCAATGCTCTTTCCACTGAGTCAAACCAACTAGGGCTGCACATAATATTCTTCCAAAAATAGTCTATGCATAATATACATAAACATCATGTTCTCACCCCCCCCCCCAACACATTGTAGCACACTATACACACCGTATTCTTTAGTAACTACTTCCATATTGATACACATTTAGAGTCTTCAAATATCTTACGAGTATGGACTATACTACAGTGAAATCCTAACAACTGAGAAGTTCCCCAGAATAGAGGTAAACAGATTTTATTTTTTTAAAGGAATAAATACTTTAATTTTTTAAATTGATTTTTAGAGAGAAAGAGGAGAGAAGAGAGAAACATCTATGTGGGAGCATAACATCAATTGACTGTCTCCTGCACATCCCTTACTGGGGTGGATCTGCAACCTGGGCATGTACCTTGACTGGGAATCGAACCTAAAGGCCAAACTGTGGGGAAAAGTCTTCCTACATAAATTACATTCATGGATTCTTTGATATTCAACAAGGCTTGAGCTATAACTGAAGACTTTCCCACATTTCTTACAGTGATAGGGTTTTTGTCTAGTATGAATTCTCTGATGTCTAATAAGAATTGAGCTCTTCGTAAAGGCTTTCATTACACCAACAAGGTTTATTTCCACCATGAGTTTTCTGATGTTCAGCAAAGGATGTATACCTGAAAGATTCTCCACATTTATTACAATGATAGGGTTTCCTTCATGTATGCATTCTTTAGTGCCTATTAAGAGTTGCTATCAGGAGCTCTTGCTAAGAGGCCTGATGAAAGAACTCCTGCCTCCACCTCTCCCTCCTGACTACCTGTTCTTTTGGGTGTGGGGGTTGTGATATTTTCAATTAGTCCTGCCTCTTTTGGCTTGTGTCCCATTAATCATGTATTTTTTCCTCAGGAGCATCTATATCAGAATCTTGAGGTCTGAGCTCCTGTATATTAGTGCTACACCCTTAGCCCATTCCTCACAATTTATAAATTCCTTTTCTTACATTTTCAGTGCCATTAGAAGCCAGCTGGCTTCAATTAAATAAATAAATAAATAAATAAATAAATAAATAAATAAATAAATAAAAACACTTTTGAAGTAATTTAACACTGAAAGACTGATTAAACCCATGCTATCTTAAAAATAAAAATAAAAGTTGAGCTCTCTTCCTAAAGCCTTTTCCACATTCATTATATTAATATGGTTTCTCACCAGTATGGATTTTCTGATGTTCCAACATAGTTGAATTATCACTGGAATCTTTTCCAAATTTATACATTTAAAAGGCTTTTCTCCACTGTTTTCTCCCATAAAGAGTAAGGGCTATCTTCTGAGCAAAGGCCTTCTCACAGTCTTTACATTTGTAGCATGTCTGACTTATGAGTTCTCTGGTTACTTAAAAAGATACCGTTCTTCCTGAAAGCGTTTGTCCATTCATTGCGTGGGGTTTCTCCCCAGAGTGAATTCTGTGATGATTAATAATTGTTAAGTGTTTCTTAAGAGAAAATGTCCACATTCAATACATCTATAAGGTTGCTTATGTGAATTTTATGATGATTTAAAAGAAATGAGATTTTCATATAGGCTATCCCACATTCTTTACCTTTATAGGATTTCTCACCAGTATGATTTCTCTCATGGCTAATATAGGAGGAATTAGATTTGAAGACTTTCCCACATTATAGTACTACTTCTCTATGGAGCTTCTGACCTCCCAGTCCAGACCAATATCAGTCATAATACTTTTTATTCACTCTTCCAGAGCAGGTCCTTCAGAAGTATTTTGCTTTAGGGCTGACATCTTTGTTTCAAACAAGTACTCCTGGACTGCAGAACTTCTCCTGCCTTCATTCAGGGCTGTGCCTCTTGCTCCAGTTGGGCAGTTAATTTTGGTTGGAAGAGAGAATCTCCACAGACACCAAATTCCCATAGTTTTCTAGCATCACATCCCTATACATGTCCACTGAATAGCATCCAGGCATCTCCATTCAATCTGAGTAAAGGCTATAGCCACATCCTCAAATGTCAAGTGATCCCTGCATCTAGGTAGTTGGTAGTCTTGGAGCCATCTGTCTCCAGGCAAGGGCAGAGAATCTTGCATAAACCAATAGTTCTTGGTGCTGGAAGTCCATAATTAAGGTGTTGGCAGGTTTGATGTTCTGAGACTTTAGGTGGAATGCTTCCTTGACTCTTCCTGGCGTTTGGTGGTCACTGTCAATCCTTAGCATTCCGTGGCTTGCAGGTGATTCACTCCAATCTCCGCCTCTGTTGTCACGTGGCCTTCTTCTTGTTTGTCTCTCTAGATCATTGATTTTAGACTTTTATGAAATAAGCATTTAAACCTATAAATGTCCCTCTAAACCAGTGATGGGCAACCTTTTGAGCTTGGTGTGTCAAACTTCGCCAAAAAACTGAGCATAACTTGGGTAGTGTGTCACTTTGAGGACAAAACATTATTTTGCAAATGTTTCATCCTCAGGAGCATCAAATGTTTCATCCTTTGGAATGAAATGGCTACGCGTGTCAGTGCTGACACGCGTGTCATAGGTTCGCCATCACTGCTCTAAACATTGCTTTAACTACATCCCACAAATTTTGATATGTTTTGTTTTAATTTTCATTCAAATATTTTCTAATTTCCCTCATGTAGTTTCAACTTACACTTGGCATAAATTAGTGTTCAAAGATTAAAGGGGACCATTATCCAGATGTCTGGAGCTCTTTCTCTGTGGAGCTTTTCCGTTTCTGGTAGTTTTGCTCTAAAATGCTATCACAGTCACTCTGAACTCTCTTTCCTCAGCAAGACATCTCTGTTTTGCTTTGGATCTCTTACCCTGTACCACAATTTTCAGCTTGCTTCTATATGGAAAGCCAAGGTAGTCATACCTTGTTTGTTTCCTCTTTTTTTTAGGTCACAGCCCTGAACTATCTGTTGTTCAATATCTAAAAACAGTTGTTTCATATATTTTGTCTGGTTTTCTAACTTCTCATGTTGGGAGGGCAAGTACTATGGCAATTTCTTCCTTAAGGGCAGAAGTGGGGGGGGGGGGAGGTCATAGTACATTTTTGAAAATATAAAATAGTAGCTTGCAGAAAACTACAATTTATTTTCATCTGTGTGGACCTCTTCAGTGTTAAACATGACAGAATTATTCTGAGAAGAATGATGAAAAATTGATATAAAGGTAACAGTAGTTACTGAACAATATTTTGATTTCAACAAAGTCTATATACACTCAGCTGTTACCAAGATTCATACCATTGGTTACTTTGTGGGAAGATGAATGAGGAAATGAGGGGTATTTCTGTAGCTCTTGGTAACTTTGGTGTTGTTTTTTTTTTTTCATAGTTGCTATTCATTATTTAAAAAATATTTTTTATTGATTTTTAGAGAGGAAGGGAGAGGGAGAGAGAGATAGAAACATCAGTGATGAGAGAGAATCATTGATCGGCTGACTATTGCATGCCCCACTCTGGGGATCGAGTCCACAACCCAGGCATGTACCCTGACCAGGAATCGAATGGTGACCTCTTGGTTCATAGGTTGATGCTTAACCACCGAGCCATGCCAGCTGAGCTATTTCTTCATTTTCTTAAGGAAGTTCTGTCTTTTTATGGCCTTCCAAATTGCCTTGTTTAGTGTTAGGGTGGTGCTAATGTATCTCTCTAGTCTTGTAAAGAACAATGGCAAGTTGGCTTTCCTAGCACTTGCTTAGCTCAGTGATCCAGAAGCCTGCCTTTATTCTCTCAGTAGCCTGGTGTCCACATTTAGTCTCTTGGACATTTAGTAGGTATTTTCTGGGAGTTAGGTTGACTTTGGATGATTATCAGTTTGTTGCTTTAGCTAGTCATAGCCCTTTTTCAGTTATGTGTACATGCAGACATATGATGATCCATCTCTTTAATACTTTGATTCTTCTGCATATTTTCTATATTACTTCTAAAATATACTTTATGTTATAATAACAGGGCCAGGGCTAGGGTGAAGAAAGAGGCACACAGGACATAAAATTTAAGGAGACACTCACTCTCAAGGGTTGGGTAAGCCAACCTTGCACTTGAATGACTCTGAGAATAAGCGCCTCCTTAAATTTTGGGCCCCAGGCACCTCTCTTGCCTTATCCTGGTTCTGGCCCTATATCACCCTGACTACAGTTGGTTATAGAGACCTATATAACAGTACCTTAAAATGAACTCTGTATAACAACTTTCATTTAGAGAATGCTCTGACTTGACTTCATCTAAGAATACAGAAGTGAAAATCAATGCTATGCCTTAAATAATTCAGCAGCCCAAAAGTTCCTCCATAAGCAGCATTAGCCAGAATTTTGGACCATTTATCTAGGTTAACCACAGTAGGTCATTGTTTTACCTATCATGACATAGCTTGTCATGATTAAAATTTTGTTAAGCTTGACTACTGGTCTGGCTGATACCATGATATGCAAAACCACCTGACTCTGGCAAACAGTTGGTTAGAACATGATAAACCTGTAACCTGCAAAAGGTCAAGCATCTGTTTGTATTGCTGCCAGTTCAGTGGGGGGCATATTCCAGCTTGTTTAGCTATCTGCTCTTCTGGTCTCTTAGTCTTCACTCTGTTCCTGAGAAACATCTTGATGCGCACGTGCGCGCCCTCCACCCCTTCCTCCATACACTGCCACCAGAATAGCTCTTTTGATTATTTTTTTTTCTGTTTTACAAACTGGATGGAATTCTCTGTAAAAGGTCTACTTGGAAGGGAATTATTTAGAGAGGAACCAGCAATGAATGTGGATCAATACTCTACAAGCTAAAATATCCTGAGCCAAAAACACTCTCTTTTGCATCTTCTGTTCCTCTTACTAGATAGCTTTCCCACTCTCTTAAAAACCAGTTTTCACAATAGCCTCAAATGTTGGTGTTCAGGATTCTTTACAGAGTAGTAGTCTGTTTTTATTTCATCTTTAAATATTTTCATTCTTTATTTTTAGATGCCAGTGAGAGCAGGTGCAAGCAGGTGAAGACACAATTTGGAGTTGGCTTGAGATCTGGGGGAGAAAATTACCTCCGGCTTCTTGAAGGAACCCCCTCTCTCCAGACATGTTGGACTGCCTGCTGCCAGGACTCTGCATGTCATGCCCTTTGGTGGTTAGAAGGGATGTGCATTCAGGCAGACTGCAACAGTTCCCAGAGCTGCCAGACTTTTAGGACAGACTCTTCCAATTCCATGCTGGTGTTTTTTAAGAAATTCCAAGCTGCAGATGACTTGGGCTTTCTACCTGAAGATGTTGCACCTCATATTCTGGGGCTAGGTTGGAGCAGGGCATCTCAGAGGAGGCAGAGCCTTCCCAGAGCTCCACTCCAACCTGCTGTATCTTCCACTGACCAGCAGAACTTAATCAGGAGGCTTCAGAAGAGAGAGAGTCCCAGTGAAGAAGTTATACCTATAGTGACACAGCATTCTGAAGTGAATGACTCCAAGGAACTAGGTGATCTGAAAACCAATGGCTCCGAAGAGGTAAGCATATTATGAATAAGGAGCAGAGAATCTGTTAAATCTGTTTTTACAGTTGGCACACCTAGGTAATGAGGCTGTGCTTGTGGCCAGTGCTCCTAGGCTGAGGAGTGTATGTATAAAGCTGCTTAGTGTCATCTTTGTGGGTGCTTCCCAGATGAACAAGGGTAATTTGACCTTAGAGATATTCACTCCATGCAAGTCTGACATTGTTTTGATAAAAGCAGAAAGTTGCTCATTATCTAGTCTAAACTGGTTGTTGGCTGCAGGTAAGTGCCATTGTGTGGGTGCTAGTCTCCACCAACAATTCTGCAGTGATTTCTGCCAGATTGCAAAACACTTGATTGATGTGGTTGCAGTCAAGTTCTCCTCCTTTTCCCCTATCTCCTGCCTGTAAACATATTCCTTATGAGGTCATTTCTATTCCAGTCTGAAGTAACCAGGGCTGGTAGTGCAGATTAAGACCTGACCTGCTGGGGCTAGGGAGCTGGATGTGGCCGTTAGCCAAGAGGTTTCTACAGTGAATTCTCACAAGCTTTGTATGCCAAAGGAGATACCACCAATAGAGTTTATTCCGCTTATTATGTTTCTTCACTGTTGATCTTCCTGGGCAAATTATTAAAAGGAATGACTCACTCCATGCTCAGTCTCCCTTGATTCCTGTGACTTATTTTTGTATTTGTTTTGTCCTAGTTGTCTCTATCAAGTTGAAGCCAGAGTGGGGAGGCAGTACTGCATGCCTGGCACTGTGTGTGCTGATCATTTTGCCATGTCATTTTATTGAATTTTCATAGCAATATTTCCAAATAGGTGTTACTAACCCTGCTTTACCGTTTCAAAGTTTGTCAGGTGAGGAAACTGAGGCCTAAAGTTAAACAGTTTGATCATGCAGCTAATGAATAGCAAACCTAGAATTGGAACCCAGATTTAATATTAAGAAAAGAACTTTCAGTCCAGTATTAGAGATTATAGACTTAGGCTTAATATGCCCATAAACATTTATAGACACCTATTATCAAGGTCAGGCACTTTTCTAAGCACTGGAGATACATAGGTAAACAAGACATGATCTGTTCCCTCAGGAAGTTTACAGTCTAGTGGAGACTCAGACATGAAAATAGATATTTACAATAGTGTATAATTATTGCATTAGTAGAGTTATATACACAATACAATAGGATCACAAAAGAGGAAGTGATCCACTTGAGCAGGGAGATGGTGTGTATGTTCAGGGAACACTTTATAGAGATGTTTAACTTATTTTTCAAGGGAAAGTAGGCTTTCACTAAGGGATTAAAGATATTATAAGTATTCTGGACAGAGGCACCGTGTATGCAAGGCTCAGTCTATCAGCAAATATTTATTGCACATTTACTAGGACAGGGTACTATATTAAAGTTAGGCACTAGGAATATTATAGTAAATAAGATAAACATGATTTCTGCCTGAATAGAGCTTACACTCTGGCAAGGAAGACAGACATTACATTTATAATAATTAGATAATTATAAGTTTGATGCAGGTTGTGAAAGGATAAATGCAGATTCTTTAAGAGCATCTAGTAGGGACCTAATCAAGACTAAGGGGTAAGGTTAGGCTACTTTAAGAAAGGAAAGTTTAATCTGAGACTTGAAGTAGAAGCTAGGGAAAGAAACAAGCCAAGGGTATTTCAGGCAGAGGGGATAACAATTTCAAAGTTTGTCACGTGGCAAGATCAAGAAGTTGAGAGACACTGGTCTTTGTCAAACAGAGCAAGAGAGCTAGTGGTGCAAGAAAAGACTTGAGAGGTGTGCAGAGCCTTAAGGCCTTCTTAAAATATTGGTCTTTATTTAAGGAGGGAATGGCATGATCAGATAGGTTTCTCTGCGGTGAATAGACTGGAGAAGGGCAAGAATATACAGGGAGCACTCAAATAGGAGGCTCTTCAAGCAAGGGAACCATTGAACTAAAAAAGGAGGTTGAAGATACAGGAAAGAGGGTAAAAAATAATCCCTCAGAGCTATGGTCCTCAAACTTTAGCGTGCATCAGAATCACCTGAAGGCTTGTTAAACATTGCTGGGCCCCAACTTGTGATTTAGTAGGTCTAGAGCGAGGCCTGAGAATTTGCATTTGTAAAATGCTGGAGAATGCTGAAACTACTGGTCTGAGAACCATATTTCAGGAACCATTGCCTTCTAGGACTGGGGTGTTAGAATCCAGAGAATGGAACACAAGAGTAGCTTTAAGCAGGAGAAGAGACATCCCCTTCATTGTGATAGGAAGGAAGAAATGCATGGATATAAGGGCAGCTAAGGTAGATTTTGAGGTTTGGTAGAGAACATTGTGGTAATTTTAATCTTGTTCCTGTTTTTTTTTTCGTTTTTTTTTTTTCAGAAGTGGGGTAGTTACTGAGAGCAGAAGCAAAGATAGCTGGAGTGGGGATAGGTGGGTAGGGGCAGGAATATCAGAAGTTTAGAGAGAGCAGTAAAGGTCTGAAATAGCCATTGTGAAGCATAGGAGATGGCAGAATAGGTAAGGAAATAGAAAGATTGCTGGGCAGCATTGAAGAAGGAGACCATGAATTTATAAGAGTGGTACTGATAGTTTGATTCATCCAAGATTGGAACTTTGCCAGTCTTGTGTGAAAGGAAACTGGGGCATGGAAATTGAGATTATTGTCAAGAGAGTGGATGAAAGAGAGAGTGTAAGAAGATAGGAAAAGAAGCAAAGATAGGTGCTGACAGAGATATGATAGAAGAGATATACCTGATATTCACAGGTTTTGCTGATAGAAAACAGACATATGGGGCACAGGTAAATGTGAGTCCTGCAAGGATAGGAGATAGTAGTCAGGGATATTTGAAGTTAAGATTTAGGAGGTGGAGAAGTGCCTACAGGATCTAGGGTGTAGCTGTGGAAGAAGGTTGCTGGGGTAGAGTGGAGAAGAAATTTATTGACGACAGGGAGCTCAAGAGAACATACTAAATGAGCTATCCATGAAGACATTGAAATAGACTTTACCATGATGATGATAATAGCAATAGCTAATGTTTATTGCGTGAGCACTTAATATGTGCCAGATACCATTCTGCACCCTTTACATGTATTAACTCTTTTAATCCATACAACAAATCCTATGAAGTAGTATTATCATCTCTAGTTTATAAATGAGGAAGCTCAAGAAAAGAAAGGTTAAGAAGCATGGCCACCCTAGCCGGTTTGGCTCAGTGAATAGAGCGTCAGTCTGCGGACTGAAGGGTCCCAGGTTCGATTCCGGTCAAGGGCATGTACCTTGGTTGCGGGCACGTCCCCAGTGGGGGGTGTCCAGGAGGCAGCTGATCGATGTTTCTCTCTCTTGATGTTTCTAGCTCTCTATCCCTCTCCCTTCCTCTCTGTAAAAAATCAATAAAATATATTTAAAAAAAAAAAAGCATGGCCAAGGCAACATAGCTAATATATGGTAGTATCAAGACTTGAATCCAGGCACTCTGCTTCTATCCAGAGTCTGTTCTCTTAAGTAGGCAAGGACTTGGGGTGAAGAGGAATTTTGAGAGCCAGATACCAAAGCCATCAGTAAAGTAGGAGTAACTAGTATGTTGGGAGATGACAGCTATGATGAGAGTTGAAGTGTAGTGCAGCAAGATGGCAGAGGAGAAGAGGTTTTTACAAAGAAGATAGAAGAGTAATTGTTTACAAAGAGAATTGGGAAGGGGAGTCAATAACATAGCAACCTACCTTCAATCCTAAAGTATGGGAGAATAAGTAGCCATCATACATGGAAACAGTATCTTCAGGGGAGGGCAGGCTTACAGTTAAGAATAGGTGGTCACTAGTTTATGGGCACTTGGCCTGTGTGGTTATACAAATCTCCACTCTTAGAAAGCCCCTGTTTTTGGTTTAATGCTCTACTGTTGTTGTCGTCTTAAAATTCTTAATAATTTTAATAGAGTTTGAACAAAGGATCCTGCATTTTCATTTTGCACCAGATCCTGCAAATTATGTAGCCTGTCCTGCAGGAGGTATAGGGAACAAAACATGAAACGACTGAGCATACAAGTGACTTATTAATCATGGAGTAGTAATTCCAAGACAATTCAATGGAATATTTGGGTGAAAGAAAAGGAGGTTGGGTCTCACAGGAGAGGAAGTATGGATGATTATAGGGGTAACAGTTTAGTATAGTAAATGTTTAACAGCTGGGTTTTCCTAGAAAACAAAAACAAGCCCTGAATTGTAGACTTTATCAATTTCATAGTGTAAATACTATCACCATAACCAATTTCAAGCTACCAACATGAACTCACTGAACACAGAGTTAGAAGAGATGGGTACAGTCAGCACACTACAGGATAATTGTGATCAATAAAATTAGAAGTGTGCTGGGGCTGACCGGCAGACCCTGAACGATGGATGAGTGATTACTCTAACACACGATTTTGTGAAAGAGAAGGGCTAAGGCACTACTTGACTATCTTCACCAAGTAGTCCCCTTCGCCTGCCTCCTTAGGTTTTTATTGTCATAACCTGTAGATACAAGTAGTAGGGTAAGTATCCTTGAGAAAGTATACGCTTCTACAAGGTCGGGTCTTTAAAGACTAAACATAGAGATTCTAGCAAAACACCCCTGGGAATCGGACTTGTTTGGAAAAGTCAAGGTAGGGGCTGCCGCCTTCGGCAAGGTCCCCTCAGAGGCCCCGACCTTTCAGAGATTCCTCCTTACAGACATTCCAACCAAGTCCCCTGCCTCCCCACAGAAGTAGACTAGTAAAATGAAAATATGGTAGATTTAGACCTGATAATCTCCTGGAAAATATGGTAGATTTAGACCTGATAATCTCACTGGAACAGTGGTCGGCAAACTGCGGCTCGCGAGCCACATGCGGCTCTTTGGCCCCTTGAGTTTTTAGCAAAGGCCAGCTTAGGAGTGCCCTAATTAAGTTAATAACAATGTACCTACCTATATAGTTTAAGTTTAAAAAATTTGGCTCTCAAAAGAAATTTCAATAGTTGTACTGTTGATATTTGGCTCTGTTGACTAATGAGTTTGCCGACCACTGTCCTGGAAGATGGTGAAAGCTCAAACTCAGTCCTTATAGACTTCATCTGTATAGACTTCATCTGAAGGAAGATCCTGTATTTTATTCTTGTTCACCAGCTGTGGGCAGTGGCAATAAATTGCTGCCAGTGAACAGGATCTCAAGTTTAATGGTCTAACATGGAGAATGGGTGTGGGGGATATTGAATTTGAATATTGAGCCCCAAAGGTGGGAGTGAGCCTTTGTGCACAGAGGCAGCATAGAATTTGGCATCTTTTGAGAACTGCAAGCATTGCTAAAAAATGGGGCCAAGTGAAGTTTTCAGATCCAGACAAGTTATGTTTGACCTTACATACTATGCTTAGGAAGGCCATGGATAGCTTTGGAAGGGTGGTGAGGTCACCTTCCTTGTACATTCAGAACGGTTAACTGGTAGGCATTTCTTTTAGGAGAGGACTTAGTGTTCAAACTTCTGTTTATGCACTGGGGAATGGAAGAGAAATGTATACACGGCAGATCTTCTCCTTCTAATTAGGGATGACTGGCTAGCAGGACTAGTTTCTAGTTTGTACTGTTTTCACTAAGGTAGGTCAAGCAACTCTGCATCCAAAATGGGAAGAAATTGTATCATAAATTGTTCTTGTCTTGCCTGAAATGTCTGCAGAGCTCTAGAGGCCCTGTGTTGTCAGTAGCATTTTTCATTCTTTTGGAAATATACATATATTGTATCCAAGAGCAGGTATTGTGGATCTTTTGCAATTCCCAAAGTGGAAAGGAATATCACCAATTTATTTCCCTCTCTCAACTTAAAGAAGGAGAAGCTGATAATGCTTGGTTTAATTACCGCTTTGGCTCTATGCCATGAACCTCTGAATTGCTAGCAAGAGGAGCCTGCAGGTTTGTTGATTTGGTACTGGAACATTTGCAGTATAAGCATTTCAGTTTCTGGCAATTAATTGCTGCCTTTGTGAAAGAAGAAGGGAGCATTCTCTTTGAGCCCAGGAAATGCAGATCCTATTAGGTTATCCCTACACATAAGGTTTGACTTTAGGAGATTGAGATCCTCCTCTCTCTACCATCCATCTCCCGGTTTCCAGTCAATAATCACAGCATTTCAACCCCTACAAGCCAGGGGCTTTCTGAGGAACAAATGACTGAGTGGGTAAATGAGCCAAGCCCTTGGACACCTCTCTGCTGCCTTTTTTTTCACCGAGGAAAACTCTTGTCCAGAGCATACCTCTCACCAGGAGATAGAGGTGTTGAGTGTGGGCAGTGACACAAAAGAGCCTCTCACATCCAAGGACAGAAGCCCCAGCAGTTCTCTTTCTTCCCTTCCTCCCTGCTTTTGTTTTGTTTTGGTTTGTTTATTGGTTTGTTTTTTTTTTGCTTGGTTGCTTTCTTTCGGTTTTTGTTTTTAAATCTTTCCTTTAATCCTTTGGGCTTGTAAAATTTTTGCCAAGGGTTCATTTATTATTGTGACCATTATTTCCTGACAAATTTGGAATCCCTCAGGACCTAGTTTTTCCCAAATTCTCATCTCTATTTATCTGAGCAGCAGACACCAAAATTTTTTTTAGCCCTAGGCCCCCCCTCAGCTCTTTGCCTGTGTAATTTGTATGGGTTTCTAACCCCTGAGTGACCTAGGCTTTTCCAATACTGTCTGTGTGCATATATTCACTAAACACTCCCCCAATCCTACCTCCCCACCCTTCTAATCTTACATGAGTGGCTTATTGCATGACGAGAAAACCTGGGCCGAAACCGGTTTGGCTCAGTGGATAGAGCGTCGGTCTTCGGACTGAGGGGTCCCAGGTTCGATTCCGGTCAAGGGCATGTGCATTGGTTGCGGGCACATCCCGGTGTGGGGTGTGTAGGAGGCAGCTGGTCGGTGTTTCTCTCCCATCGATGTTTCTAGCTTTCTATCCCTCTCCCTTCCTCTCTGTAAAAAAATCAATAAAATATATTAAAAAAAGAAGAAGAAGAAGAAGAAGAAGAAGAAGAGAAAACCTGGGCAGCTCATTTCCTTGTGTGGGGGTGTGCAGAAATTCCTACTATTGTACTTTTTCCTTTTTCTAAAGTATTAGTGCCTGAACTATAATGCCCTTTATTTTTTCTCACAACAGTTGTTTTACTTTCTCTCTTAGTATTCTGGTTCTTTAATCTGCTTATCTGATTTTACTATGTGAAATGAATTTGACATGTTTTTGTTGGCTACTTTGTAAGTTAATTAATAAGGCAAGTGTTGATTTTGGTGTGAATTTATTAACAGATCCTTGCTAATTGGCCAAACTTGAGCCACAGTAAAAAAGTCTCAAAAGTTGCTAAGACTTAGGTAACAAAACATCCCTCCCCATTTCTCCTTTCTGTGATGGTCTTAGTTTCTCCAGGGAGATCTGAGAAGACATAACTTTGAACAAACTACTACAAACTTAAACCCTGCCGTATTCACCAGCCTCATCTTTAGGTGCTAAGAATTGGCTTGGGTTATGTCTTTCATTCCCCACTGGCTTTGCTAGTGTAGGAAGACACTGTCTTTCATCTAGTAGGATTTTTGTTTGTGACAATGGTAGTTTTTATTTTAATACAGTTGTGTCTCAAATCAAAATGCTTTAAAAGCTGAATTTTTGCAAATCATCCTATATAATAAAAGCTTAATATGCAAATTGTTCGACCGGGAGTTCGACTACTCCCTATAATGTGCGCTGACTACCAGGGGGCGGTGCGGAATATGGCAGGCGTCGGCAGTGAAGGCGCTGCCAGCCCCGATGACAGTGGGACTGTGGCAGGATAGTGGAGCAGGTGAGCGGGCGGCGCCAGGCCAAGGCAGGTACAAGCGGGAGCCAGACCCACAGATGGCAACCAGTGGCAGCAGCGGGGGGTGGGGCCGCTGCCCGGCTCCTAGGAGCTGAGGGAACCAGGCATGGGCCTGGCCCTGATAGATTGCCCACAGGCAGGATGGGGAAGCAGGTGAGGGAGTTGGCACCAGGCCATAGTGGGGTGCCAGGCAGGGCTGCAAGGTTGGGGGTGCGAGGTTGGGGCTGCGAGCCTAAGGGCATGAACTGGGGCCCGATCCCCACAGGCCACCCCGAAAGATTCCATCCAGGCACAAATTCATGCACCAGGCCTGTAGTTCTTTAATATTAAGTAAACACCAGGGTAGCATGTATCTTACCAAGGAGGGTCTCTACCTGGACTGTGAAGTTATGACCCAGGTAAGTATCAGCATCCTGTGTGTACCCTGAAGTCTACTACTCAAAACAGAATAGCTCATGATGGAGGTTTTTGTTTTTTGGTCATCTTGAATTATCGTATTAATCATAACCAGTGGGGCTGGCTTGCTTGATTTGGAGAGGGTAGGTCCCAGACTGAGGGTGAGGAGAAAGGAGGAAGGAGCAAGAGGGAAAAAGAGGAAGAGAAACGAGAGATGGAGAAAGGGAACATGAATAAAAACCTTTCATCATTCTGAATAAAGCTCCTTTGAAGAAGAAATAGATGTACTCCTGGGGCATTATTATATGACTTAGAGTTTGTTCAGAATTGGGTTAGTTTTTATGATTTCTGTCAAATGCCAGAAAAAAATTGCCTAAGAAAATTTCATCCAAGTGTCCCAATCCTATATCATCCCCTAAAATGTCACTATTATTTCAGAGTTTCTGAAGTAAAATAATTTGCTTCATATCTTCTTTTCCTGTTTCTTTAAAAATCATAATCCTATATAATAAAAGGCTAATATGCAAATACACCGAACGGTAGAACAACCGAACAAACAGTCGCTATGATGTGCGCTGACCACCAGGGGCCATGTGAGTAACATGGCGGGCATTGGCTGTGGCAGGAGGGTGGAGCAGGTCAGTGGGGGCGCCAGACCAGGGCACCGGTCGCTGTCATCGGGGCGAGCCTCTGGTGGTTACTGAAAATTCTTTGCTCCTGTGCACCGCGGTCCCGCCCGGCACTTGTACCTGCTGCCGGCACCAGCCCTGCTTGCATCTACTGCTGGCACCAGCCCCGTTCGCACCCACAGCTGGCGCCAGAGCTGCTGCTCGCACCCGCTGCCCATGCCTGGTGCCGGTCCCGATCACTCAGCACCATCAGTGGGTGCGAGCGGTGGCTGCTGGCCCTGATCACCCTGAGTGCTTCTCCACCTGCCCCTGCTCCTGAGGGTCAATTGGGGCAGCAGCCGCTGCTCGCACCAGCTGACAGCACCGGCCCCATTCACACCGCTGCTGACACTGCACCATCAGCTTGTGGGAGCGGCGGTGGCGGGAATGGGGCCGTGGGGGGAGGGCCTAGGCGGGGACGCGGAGGATGGGCCGAGACCCACCCCTGTGCCTACCGCAGCCTCGTGGCCCACAGTTCCTATCAAGGTGCACGAATTCGTGCATTGCGCCACTAGTAAATAATAAAGCTGTTTCTTTAAAAATAAAACTCTTGTCTGCCTTAAAAATATTCATACTTCTACTTCTAGGAATCTATTCTAAGGCAGTAATTTCTAAATAAAGCAATGATGAGATGCTGTTTATTTAATAAAAAAGTAGAAGCTGACTAGAAAATATACATTGTGCAGCCATTAAAAATGTATATCAGGTTGTATGAATGGCTTTTATGTTACTCTCATCTACTTTCTTTTTATATATATATATTTTAGAGGCCCAGTGCACGAAATTCATGCCCAGGTAGGGTCCCTAGTGGCTGCCGACTGCTGGCCGGGGCCTCCCTTCCCTGGCTGCCGGCGGTCGGCCAGGGCCTTCCTTTGTTCCGCACCACCCCCTGGTGGTCAGCGCACATTATAGTGAGCAATCGAACTTCCAGTCGGTCAAACTCCCAAGGGGACACTTTGCATATTAAGCTTTTATATATATAGATTTTTATTGATTTCATAGAGGAAGGGAAGGGAGAGGGAGAGAGAGATAGACACATCAATGATGAGAGAGAATTCCCACACTCCGTCTACTGAGGATCGAGCCCGCAACCCGGGCATGTGCCCTTGACAGGAATCGAACATGGGACCTTTCAGTCCACAGGCCAACACTCTATCCACTGAGCCAAACTGGCTAGGGCTCTCTTCTACTTTTCACTTTAGCCATACTTGAATGTTTGCTCTTCTGTGGACACCATACTTTTTAAAAAGTTTCATTAAAGTATAATAGACATATAAACAGCTCATGTTTATAGTATACAATTTGATTAACTTTTATATATGTATATATCCATAAAACCATACCACAAAAAAGATATTCATTACCCCAAACGTTTCCTCTTGTCCCTTTGTAATCTGTCCTTATCCCTAGACAACCACTGATATGCTTTAGATTATTATAGATTTTCTAGAAATTAAAAATAAATGGAATTCTACATTATGTACTCTTTTTAAAAATATATATTTTATTGATTTTTTACAGAGAGGAAGGGAGAGGGATAGAGAGTTAGTAACATTGATGAGAGAGACATCAATGAGCTGCCTCCTGCACACCCCCTACTCGGGATGTGCCCACAACCAAGGTACATGCCCTTGGCCAGAATCGAACCTGGGACCTTTCCAGTCTGCAGGCTAACGCTCTATCCACTGAGCCAAACCGGTTAGGGCTGTACTCTTCTTTTTAACAGCATTATTGAGGAACAACTTACATCCAAAACTCACTCCTTTTAAGCATTCAGTTCAATGATTTTAGTAATCATCACTATAATTCAGTTTATTAACATTTCTATCACTCCAAAAACTTCCCTTGTGCTAGTTTGCTTAAAAGCTCTCATGCCCAGCTGGTGTGGCTTAGTAGCTGAGCATTGACCCATGCACCAAGAGGTCCCCAGTTCGATTCTCAGTCAGGGCACATGCCCTGGTTGTGGGTATGATCCCCAGTGCAGGGTGTACAGGAAGCAGTCGATCAATGTGTCTCTCTCATCAATGTTTCTATCTCTCTATCCCTCTCCCTTCCTCTCTCTCTAAAATCAATAAAAACATATTTAAAAAAAAAGTTCCCTTGTGCCATCCCCACTCCCACCCCCAGTCCCAGGCATCCACTAATTTGATGTCTCTATAAATTTGCCTTTTCTGGACTTTTTATAAATAGAACCATATACTATGTAGTCTTTTTGTCTCTGGCTTCTTTCACTTAACATACAGTTCTGATGTTCATTCTTGTATTACTAGAGGTCTGGTGCATGAAATTCATATACTTGGCAGGGGGGCACTCAGCCCAGCCTGGCCTGCACCACCTCACTGTCCAGGAGCCCTTGGGGGATGTCCGACTGACAGCTTAGGCCTGCTCCCCAGGGGGCGGGCCTAAGCTGTCAGTCAGACATCCTTAGTGCTGCTGCAGAGGCAGGAGAGGCTCCTGCCACTGCTGCTGCACTCGCCAGCCGTGAGCCTGGCTCGGGGCTTCTGGCTGAGTGGCACTCCCCTGTGGGAGTGCACTGACTGCCAGGGGGCAGTTCCTGCATTGAGTGTCTGCCCCCTGGTGGTCAGTGTGCATCATAGCGACTGGTACTTCCACAGTTGGTGGATTTGCATATTAGCCTTTTATTATATAGAATGTGTCAGCAGTTGGTTCCTTTTCATTGCTGGATGGTATTTCATTGTATGGACATCTCATAATTTGTTTATCTACTCACTTGTTGATGGATTTTTGGATTGTTTCCATATTTTGGCTACAGATAAAGCTGCTAGGAACATTTATGTACCAGTCTTTGTATGGGCATTTGTTTTCATTTCTCTTGAATATATGCCTGGTGGTGGAATGGCTGGATCATATTTTAAGTGTGTATTTACTATTTTAAGAAACTGCCAAACTCTTTTCCAAACAGTTGTACCATTTTACATCCCATTAGTAATATATGAAAGTTCCATTTGCTCTACATTCTCACCACCACTTGGTATGGTGAGTCTTTTTCATTGTAGACATTGTAATAGATGTGTAATAAGATCACATTGTGGTTTTAATTTGCATTTCCTTAATGACTGATGATGTTGAATATCTTTTCATGTGCTTATTTGCTGTCCATATTTTTTGGGTAAAGTATTTGTTCATATTTCCCCTGACTTTAAAAAATTGGGTCATTTTCTTACATATATCTTATGCATATAAGTCAGATATGTGATTTACAAATATTCTCTCTCAGTCTGTCTTGTCTTTTCATTCTCTTAGCAGTATCTTTCGAAGAGCAGATATAAATTTTGTTGATGTCCAATTTATCAGCTTTTTTAATGGATCACGCTTTTGATATTGTATCTAAGAAAGATTTTCTCTTAAGTTTTCTTCTAAAAGTTTTATAGTTTTATTTATTTATTTTTAAATGTATTTTTTTATTGTTGATAGTATTACAGATATCTCCTGTTTTCTCTCTCTTACTTACTCCCTCCTCCCAACCCCTACCTCCCCCCACCCCCACCAGGTCTTCACTACCCTATTGTCCGTGTCCACGGGCTATGTATATAAGCATATAAGTTCTTTGGTTAAGTTTTATAGTTTTAGATTTTAAATTTAGGTCTAGAATTTTTTTGTACATGGTGGGAGTTATGGGTAGAAGGGTTTTGCTGTGTTTTGTTTATTAGCATATGAATATTCAGTTGTGCTAAGCATCATAATTTTTTTCTATCATTTCTCCATTGAATTGCTTTTCATCTTTATTGAAAACTAGTTAGCCATATATTTATGAACCTATTTCTGGATTCTCTTTGGTTCCATCAATTTACTTGTTTATACTAACATCAACACCACAGTGTCTTTTTTGTTGTTGTTAATTCTCACCTGAGGATATTTTTTCCCATTGATTTTTTTAGAGAGAGTGAAAGGGAAGGGGGGGGGGGTTTGAGAGAGAGAGAGAGACAGAGTGAGAGAAAGACAGAGACAGAGACATTGATGTGAGAGAGACACATCAATTGGTTGCCTCATGCACTCATCCCCACAGAGGCTGGGATGAACCTGCCACACAGGTATGTGACCCTGACCAAGAATCAAATCTGCGACCCTTTGGTGTCTGGGCCTACACTCTAAACACTGAGCAACACTGGCCAGGACAATACCACACTGTCTTGATAGCTTTGTAATAAGCCTTTAAATTGGATGATGTAAATCTTACAATTTTGTATTTTGTTATAAAAAATGTTTTGACTATTCTAGGTCCTTTCTATTTCCATATAAATTGTAGAATCATCCATTTATTTTTATTTATTTTAAATCTTTATTGTTGAAAGTATTTAGTATGTTCTCTTTTCCCTTGTTGACCCCTTCTAACCTGCCCCCGCCCCTGCAGCCCAGGCCTTCACCCCTCCCCATTGTCTTTGTCCATGGGTTAGCATATATGCATACAAGTTCTTTGGTTGATCTCTTCCCACCCACCCACCCACCCACCCCTGCCTTCCCTCTGAGATTCGACAATCTGTTTCATTTTCTTTTTTAAAAGCCCTCTAGGATTTTGATTAGGATTATATAGGGCTGTAAATCAATTGGAGAAGAATTGATAGCCTAATAATAACAGTGAGTCTACTAATCCATGAGCACAGTATATTTTCCCTTTTATTTGAGTTATTTCTAATTTCTGTCAGCGATGTGTTGTAGTTTTTAGGGAACAGATCTCTCTTTTGTCAGATTTATCCCTAAGTATTTCATATTTTTTATGTATTATAATTGGTATTTTAAAAAATTTAGTTTCCATTTATTGCTAGTTTACAGAAATATAATTATCTTTAGTATATTGATTTTGTATCCTGAAACCTTGCAAAACTAACTTATTCATTCTGGTAACTTTTTTTGTAGATTCCATAGGATTTTCTATATGTGTAATCATGTTTCATGTTGTCTATGAATAAAGACCATTTTACTTCTTTTCCAGTCTGGATGCCTTTTCTTTTTCTTGCCTATCACATTGGCTAGAACCTTCAATATATGTTTAATAGAAGTGATGAAAGTGTACATACTTGCCTTGTTCTTCATTTTAGGAGAAATTATTCAGTCTTTACTATTAAGTATGATATTAGCTGTAGGCTTTTTAAAGATGTCTTTTACTTATTGGAGGAAGTTCCTTTTTATTCCTAGTTTTATGTGAATTTGTATCAGAAATAAATGTTGGCTTTTGTCAAATACTTTTTCTACATCTATTGAGATTTATATAGTTTTTCTGGTTTTAGTGTGTTAATGATGGTGAATAACTTGATTGATTTTGAATGTTAATCCAACCTTGCATTCCTGGGATAAATTCCATTTAGTCATGGTGTATTATCCTTTGTATAAAGTGTCATATTTTATTTAATAAAATTTTGTTAATTTTTGCATCTGTGTTCATGAGGGATATGTAGTAGTAGTTTTCTTATAATGTCTTTGTTGGGTTTTAATATCAGAGTAATGCTGGCCTTATAGAATGAGTTGAGCAATTTTCACTGTGCTTTAATTTTCTGAAAGGGTTTGTGTAGAATTGGTACTATTTATTACTTAAGTGCTCAATATAATTTTCTAGTGAAGTCATCTGGGCCTGGAGTTCTTTGTAGGAACATTTTAAACTCCAAACTCAATTTATGTAATAGCTCAGGCGTCGTCAAACTACGGCCCATGGGCCACATGCGGGTGTTTTTGCCGTTTTGTTTTTTTACTTCAAAATAAGATATGTGCAGTGTGCATAGGAATTTGTTCATAGTTTTTAAACTATAGTCCGGCCCTCCAACGGTCTGAGGGACAGTGAACTGGCACCCTGTTTAAAAAGTTTGAGGACCCCTGTAATAGCTATATAACTATTTTGATTATCGATAATAGCCCTTTTTGAGTGAGCTTTGACAGATTGTGTCTTTCAAGAAATTTATGCATTTTATCCTAGTAGTCAAATTTATTGGCATAAAATTATTAACAATATTCTCTTATTACCCTTTTAATATGTTACCTCTCCTATTCCTGATATTAGTAATTTGTGTTCTCCCTTTTCCTTCGCTCTCCTCTCTCCTCCTGATCAGACTAGCTTGATTTTCTCCAAAACAATCTCTGGTTTCATCCGTTTTTCTCTATTTTTTATTTCATTGATTTATGCTCTAATCTTTATTATTTAATTTCTTCTGCTTAATTTGGATTTCATTTGCTCTTTTCTAGTTTCTAAAGTTATAATCTGGGGTAATTGATTTGAGACTTCCTTCTTTCCTAACATAGGCATTTTAGGGCTATAAATTTCCCTCTAAATACTGCTTTAGCCACATCCTACAAATTTTGATATTTTTTGTTTACAGTTTCATTCAGTTCAGAATGCTTTAAATTTTCCCTTGTTACTACTCCTTTAACCTTTGAGTTGCTTAGAAGTATGTTATGTAGTTTTAAACTATTGGAGGGGACTTTCTAGATATTATTGTATTATTGATTGATAATTTAATGCCATTGTAGCCAGTGAACATTGTATGGCTTGAATCCTTTTAAATTTATTGAGACCTGTTTTATGGCTCAGAATATGGTTTATCCTGTTAAATATTTCATGTACAGTTGAAAGGAATATGTACCCTGCTATTTGTTGGGCACATGTTCTATAAATGTCAATTAGGTCACATTGGTTAGTGTTGTTCAGATCTTCTATATCCTTACTTCTTTTCTATTAATTTCTATCAGTTATTAGAGAGATAATGAAATAATCACCCTGTATTTGTAGATATATATGTTTCTCCTTACTGTTAGATCAGCTTTTGCTTCATGGTCTTTGAAGTCCTATTATTAGACTAGAGGCCCTGTGCATGAAAATTCATGCACTGGACGGGGAGGTCCCTCAGCCCAGCCTGCCCCCTCTCACAGTCTGGGAGCGCTCAGGGGCAGGAGGTGACCTGGTGATCAGAGGAAGGCGACACCCCATCACACCTCTGCTGCTGCCACTGCCAGCAGCGCAAGCCTCAGCCGGCCCTGGTTACCTGAGCCTCAGGCTGGCCCTGGGCGTCTGGTGGGATGAGGGGACTGGGGGACTCCAGAGGCAGGTGTGCGGAGCAACTGGGCCCGCCTGCCGCCCTGGCGGGGCTGAGGGGACTGGGCACCGCCATCTTGTGGCTGTGGGTGCAACCATCTTTGAGGGCGGGACAGTCAATTAGCATATTCCCTCCTTATTGGCTGTGGGCGCCGCCATCTTTGAGGGCATGACAGTCAGTTAGCATATTCCCTCCTTATTGACTGTGGGCGCCGCCATTTTGCGATGTTATGAGGGTCAATTAGCATATTCCATCTTTATTAGATAGGATGTGTACATGTTTAGGATTATTATGTCCTCTTGTTGAATTGACTCTTTATCATTACAAAATTACCCTCGCTATCTCTGGTAATATTCTTTACTCCAAAATCTCTTTTGTCTGATATTAACATAGCCACTCAGGCTTCCTTTTGGTTAATCTTAGCATAATATATTTTTTTCCATCCAGTTACCTTTAACCTATTTGTGTCTTTATGTTTTAAGTAGATTTCTTACAGACTGCATATAGTTGGGTATTACTTTTTATTCAGTTTGACAATCTCTGCTGATTAACTGGAGTGATTATTAACATTATTGGATTCAAATCTACCAACTTAGTATTTATTTTCTGTTTGTCCCATATGTGCTTTGTTTATTTTGTCTCTATTTTTATGCTTCCTTTTGAATTAATGGGGTATATATTTTTTTATATAGTTTATTGATTTTTTTACAAAGAGAAAGGGCGAGGGATAGAAAGTTAGAAACATCGATGAGAGAGAAACATCCATCAGCTGCCTCCTGCACACCCCCTACTGGGGATGTGCCCGCGACCAAGGTACATGCCCTTGACCGGAATCGAACCTGGGACCTTTCAGTCTGCAGGCCGATGCTCTATCCACTGAGCCAAACCGGTTTCAGCTGGGGTATATTTTTTATTCTAGTTTACCTTTTGTT
The DNA here is from genome assembly GCF_951640355.1 of Cnephaeus nilssonii. Lineage (NCBI taxonomy): Eukaryota > Metazoa > Chordata > Mammalia > Chiroptera > Vespertilionidae > Cnephaeus > Cnephaeus nilssonii. Next base: position 80,947,404 of record NC_137078.1, read on the forward strand.
GATTTCCTAGTTGTGGTAAGCAGAATAATACCCCTTCCCCCCAAGGATACCAATGTCCTAATCCAGGAACCTGTGAATATGCTGTTACATGGTAAAGAGGAATTAAGGTTGCAGATGGAATTAAAGTTATTAAACAGCTGACCTTAAAATAAGGAGATTATATTGGTCCAATTGAATCACAAGCATTCTTAAAGGTGGAAGAGGAAGTTATAACTATGGAAAAACACAGAAAGATGTAACATTGGTTGCTTTGAAAATGGAGGAAGGCAATCATGAACCAAGTCGGTGGGTAGCGCCTAGAAACTGAAAAAGAAAGGAAACCAATTCTCTCCTAAAGCCTCCAGAAAAGAACAACCCTGCCAACCCCTTCATTTTAGCCCAGTGAAATCTGTGTTGGATTTCTGTTCTATAGAACTGTAAGATGATACATTTGTGTGGTTATTAGTGTTCTAACTGATGCCCCATGAATTATGAAATTTTTATTCTGACTTTTTGGAATAGGTATTATTCCTAGCATCCATGTAAACTCTGGATACTGTGCCCTGTAATCATTTTGGGTATTTCTTTCTCTGGACTTTGTCGTTTTGACAGACATATGGGATGATCAATACTAAGTTGAATACTTTAGGGGGATTCTCTTCAGATTTTTAGAGTTCTCTCACTTTGTAGTTCTCTGCTCTCCCAGACTTCCAGCTACACCTCTGAAACTCAGGAAGACTGCCAGTTTCTCTCTGGATTTCCTCTTCCTGTGCTGTGGCCTAGAAATTTTTTCGACAGTTGTCGGGGGCACTCATAGGACTCGTCTTATTTATTTATTTATTTATTTATTTATTTATTTATTTATTTATCTTTATTGTTGGATGTATTACAGATGTCCCCTTTGTTTTTGCCCCCATTGACCCCCTGTACCCTGCACCCACCCTTCCCTGGCCTTCACCACACTATTGTCTGTGTCCATGGGCTATGCATATGTGCATATAATTTCCCAGGTTAATCACTCCCCACTATTTTCATTTCTTAGGAATTGCTTTTCATTGGTTAATGTCAGTTTCTTGACTGCTATTGTTTGATATATTTTGTCTGGCTTTTGAATTGCAGATGGGATGATAAATCTAATCTCAGTTACTCCATCTTTTTTATTTTTGAATATGATCGAGCCTGCAACCTGGGGATGTGCCTCGACCGGGAACCAACTGTGATCTCCTGGTTCATAGGTTGATGCTAACTACTGGGCTGGGCTGTTACGCCATAACAGAATTGACTAGAAGCAGAATTCTACCGTATTTTTTGTCTTTTTAAAGTTTATTTTTTACCGAATTCATTTGGGGTGATGTTGGTTAATAAAATTATATAGGTTTCAGGTGCATCATACTGTCTTTATTTATTTTTTTTGTGGGGGGTATTCACCTGATAACTACTACTCATTCTTCAAGACTCACCCCAGGTTTTACTTCTTCTAGGAAGCCTTCTCTGATACTCACTTTCCCAAATCGGACTCATATGCTCTCCTAAATGTGCAATAGCCCAAACTCTATCATTGTCTTTTCAGTCTGAGAACATGGCCCTTATTGTTCAGATTCAGTCCTTCCAAATATATCCTTGATCTTGTCCCCTTACATCTTGAGTTACTCTTACATTGTTCTCTCTTTTCATTTAAAATTTTGAAGGATAGTCTACAGTTGCTTTCCCGTCTTCATTCGCTTGTATTTAATCCTCAGCCCTGTAGAATATGGTTTCCAAGCTGCTCTTGCTGGGGTCACTGGTAACTTGACAATTGCCAAGCTTATTATTTTAAGTCCTTATCTGATTGAATCTCCCTGCATTGTTTCATATAGGTTACAGTTGTCCCTTTTTTCTTGTTATAACACTTTCCTGTTTTTTTCCCTTCTCTCTAGTTAATCCTTTTTAGTCAGTTTTGTAGGTCATTGCATGTGCTCACATCTTAAACATTGGTATTCCCACATATTCTATTTTTGATCCTGTTTCCTTTACTTACATGTTCTTCTTGGGAAAGCGCATTTATTCACATGGCTTTAGCTACTATCTTTGGGAACTTGATTCCAACTCTGGGATCTCTGTTTGAATTTTCCAGAGGTATTTCAGATTCAGTATGTCTAAAATATAACCTGCCTGTTATTTTCTTAGAGCCAGTCTATCTTAGTTTTTGACACTGCTATAGTTAGTCCCTTACTCAAGCTAGAAACATGGACTTCATCTTAATTTTTTTTCACCAAACTGTGCATTTCAGTTTCACAAATATAGAAACTTAATATTTTAAAATCTCCATCCCTCAGGGTGAATTTTCAGTAATGATGGCAGAGTAAAGTGGTCTCGTGAACCCTCCCACATATAATAATTATAAAATATGTAAAAATTGTATTTAAAGAAACTGGAAATGGTCCAGAAGCAGACAGAAGCTAGAGGAGTTTACTCTTGAAAAACAGTAATTGGGTCCTGCGTTCTTCATTGTCTGGGCCTGCCGGCTCTGGTGTCTGCTGGCTCCCCCTCGCTCGCCTGCTCCTTCCACCATGGCTTAGAGTGGTGAAAACAGTGAAAGGGCCAGGTGCCCCCGCGGCCCCTGCTTTCGCGGAGCCCAAGATCATGAAGGTCACTGTGGAGACCCTGAAGGAGAAGGAGGAGTTCGCTGTGCCGGAGGATAGCTCTGTCCAGCAGTTCAAGGAAGAAATCTCTAAACGGTTCAAATCACATACTGACCAACTTGTGTTGATATTTGCTGGAAAAAATTTTAAAAGATCAAGATACATTGAATTAGCATGGAATTCATGATGGACTTATTGTTCACCTTGTCATCAAAACGCAAAACAGGCCTCAGGATCATTCAGCCCAGCAAACAAATACTAGTGGAAGCAATGTTACCACATCTTCAGCTCCTAATAGTAACTCTACATCTGGTTCTGCCCCTAGCAACACTTTTGGTTTAGGTGTTCTTGGAGGACTTGCCTGTCTAAGTAGCTTGGGTTTGAATTCTACCAACTTCTCTGAACTACAAAGCCAGATGCAGCGGCAACTAATGTCCAATCCTGAAATGATGGTCCAGATCATGAAGAATCCCTTTGTCCAGAACATGCTTTCAAATCCTGACCTGATGAGGCAGTTAATTATGGCCAATCCACAAATGCAGCAGTTGATACAGAGAAATCCAGAAATTAGTCATATGCTGAATAACCCATATATTATAAGACAAACATTGGAACTTGCCAGGAATCCGGCAGTGATGCAGGAAATCATGAGAAACCAGGACCGAGCCTTGAGTAATCTGGAAAGCATTCCAGGGGGATACAATGCTTTACAGCGCATGTACACAGATATTCAGGAACCAATGCTGAGTGCTGCGCAAGAGCAGTTTGGTGGTAATCCATTTGCTTCCTTAGTGAGCAATACATCCTCAGGTGAAGGTAGTCAACCTTCCCGTACAGAAAATAGAGATCCATTATACAATCCATGGGCTCCACAGGCTTCTCAGAGTTCATCAGCTTCCAGTGGCACCACCAACGCTATGGGGGGCGCTGGTGGTAGTACTGTGAGCAGAGCTGGGCAGAGTTCTGCACCAAGTTTGGGGCCTGCAGTAGGAGCTAGTATGTTCAACACACCAGGAATGCAGAGCTTGTTGCAACAAATAACTGAAAACCCACAACTTATGCAAAACATGTTGTCTGCCCCCTACATGAGAAGCATGATGCAGTCACTAAGCCAGAATCCTGACCTTGGTGCACAGATGATGCTGAATAATCCCCTATTTGCTGAAAATCCTCAACTTCAAGAACAAATGAGACAACAGCTCCCAATTTTCCTCCAGCAAATGCAGAATCCTGATACATTATCAGCAAAGTCAAACTCTAGGCAGTGGTTCTCAACCTTTCTAATGCCGCCACCCTTTAATACAGTTCCTCATGTTGTGGTGACCCCCAACCATAAAATTATTTTCATTGCTACTTCATAACTGTAATTTTGCTACCATTAATGAATCATAATGTAAATATCTGTGTTTTCCGATGGTCTTAGGCTCTACAGCAGCGGTTCTCAACCTGTGGGTTGTGACCCACAGGTTGAGAACCGCTAGCAGGGTCGCCTAAGACCATCGGAAAACACAGATAAAATAATTTTATGGTTGGGGGTCACCACAACATGAGGAACTGTATTAAAGGGTCACGGCATAAGAAAGGTTGAGAACCACTGCCCTAGAGCATTGCAGGCCTTGTTGCAGTTTCAGCAGGGTTTGCAGACTTAACAACGGAAGCAACCGGCCTCATCCCAGGCTTTACTCCTGGCCTGGGGACATTAGGAAGCACTGGAGGCTCTTCAGGAACCAATGGCTCTAGCTATGCCCTTAGGGAAAACCCAAGACCCACAGAAGGAACCACGGAACCTGGACACCAGCAGTTTATCCAACAAATGCTGCAGGGCTTGCTGCAGTAAATCCTCAGCTACAGAGTCCAGAAGTCAGATTCAGCAACAACTGGAACAACTCGGTGCAATGGGGTTTTTGAACTGTGAAGCAAACTTGCAAGCGCCGATAGCAACGGGAGGTGATATCAATGCGGCTATTGAAAGATTACTGGGCTCCTGGCCATCATAGCAGCATTTCTGTATCTTGAAAAAATGTAATTTATTTTTTTTATAACGGCTCTTAAATCTTTAAAATACCTGCTGTATTTCATTTTGACTTTTGGAATTCTGTGCTGTTATAAACAAACCCAATATGATGCATTTTAAGGTGGAGTACAGTAAGATAATGAGTGTCTCTGTCTGGTTTTTCTTTCCTTGTGAAACAATGGGAATCAATGCTTTTTCATTTAAGGCCACTGCATGCATCAAACACTTCTGCATTTATTGAAATTTTTTTAAAAGACATCACCTTTTGTAGTAGGTGAACAGATTTTTGTCCTGCATCTGTCCAATTTATTTGCTTTTTAAACATTAGCCTATGGTAATAATTTATGTAGAATAAAAGCATTAAAAGAAGCAAATCATTTGCACTCTATAATTTGTGGTTATAATATTGCTTATTGTGACTTTGGCATGTATTTTTGCAAACAAAATGCTGTAAGATTTATACTACTGACAGTTTTACTTTATTTGTATACAATATATTATGCACATTTGGGAATGCATTTCTAGAAACATACTGCAGATTATCTTGAGCAAAACACATAATTAAGAAAGTAAAGATAAGGAAATACTTTCAAGTTAAGTACTTCCTAATTGTGTAAAATCTTACAGCATCTTTGATAAACATCTTTCAGCCAAAGTGCCAGTTAGGTTTGTTGACTATATAGTAGAAAAGCTGATTATGGTTATCTCTTTAAGGACATTTAATTGTACAGACAACATAATGTAACATTGTCTCAACATTCACTGATTAATTGTAAATAACCTTAATTTTTGTGCAGACTGAAGGAGCACTGTAATATAACCCAAAAGTGCATTTGTCTAGGACTTTTCAGCTTTTCCCATAGATAGTTTAACAGGCATTACAGTTTGTAATTGAAATATTGCTTTCATTGAAAGTGTCTTGATGTTTCAGTTATTTTTAATCACCATATAAAAATAGATCTATCTTTTGGGTTTATCATATTTCTCATGCACAGGCAATACACGAATTTAAAATGATTTGTGAGCTACTTGTTTCTGAAGTGTTTCGGTAGTTTATTAAGAAATATGTAAATATTGTGCTTTTCAGAGCCTCAGAGAGGGGAACTTGGGGGAGGGGGGAGGGATCTATCCTGGAATGGGCCAGCCTAAATAATACTGGTACCCAAGGTTCTGTTGGGATTTCTGTGCATATAATGTAGTAAACAGGTATCATTCAGGGGTCATAAACAAGAGCCGTTTTAACAATGTTGAATACATTTGGCTGTTCTACAGCCTTTTTCTTTCCTCCTCAGAGAAGTTCTGTTTGCCTAACTCTCAAATTGTTGGTGTGGTACATTCCTTTAGGACCAATTAAACATAACTTTAGGTCAGTAATATATTTGGCTGACTCTGGTTCAGTATTCTCTTAGGTCATTATAGTCTCATGTACAGGAAATTAAAATGTTAAAGTTACCTAAAATGAGTTCAGACCAATAAAATCAAAGGAAATACGAGTTGAATTGCATTACTTTTGTAAGTTGCTTGCTATTAAAAAGGGTCAGCAGCCATGCTCTGTTCTGACATTTTCCCCAGGAGGAAAACTTGTATGAAGGTCTAGGTGAAGACATGGCTAGAGGAAGTTGTTCAGGATTACTCATGTGTCTTTGCTCTCTCTGCCTTATGCCTCAGGCTGGTTTAAAAACTTGTACTGGCGAATGGTGGTATACAGTGTGGGATAGTGTTGTAACCAATTTGACAGTTATTAATCACAAAATAACAATAAATATCTAGCTTTTAAAAGAAATAGTAAGAAAACCATACTAGTAAAAGGTGACAGAAAACAAATCAGTGGCTGCCTGAGCCTAAGGATTGAGGCAGGAATTTGCTGCAGAGGGGCAAAAACCAACTTTTGTGGCTGATAGAAATGTTCTCTCTTGATTACAGTTATATGGGTGTATACACTTTTCAAAACTCATTGACCTATACACTTTAAATGTGTGCTGTTAATTTTAAGTAAATTATACTTCAGTTAAGTTGATTTTTTAAAAAAAATCCATACCACCACCTTTGTTTAGGCATTTATCATTTCTCATTTGGATGAACACAGTACTCTCCTAAGTGATATTCCTGCAGTTGTCTTCTTCAAACCCATATACTAGGCAGCAACCTGAATGATCCATTTAAAACAAAGCTGAACTTGTCACTTCCCTGCATACAACCCTTTAATTGCTCACCCTTAATTGGCTCATTAAAGTAGCATATTCTGTCTTCTTTAGTCTGGCCCTTGACTATCTTTTTGGCTCATTTTCCATTACTTCCTGCCTTTCTTTTTGCTTATGATTCTCAGTTCCCAATACACACCATGTTAACCTCATTTCTTGTGCCTGTACTCATCTCTGACCTCAGCTTTTTGTCTAGTTTTACTCTTTAAAACTCAGCTCAGGACTCTCCCCTTCCAGATAGTATTTATTTATTTATTTATAATTTTTTTTTTATTGATTTCAGAGAGGAAGGGAGTGGGAGAGAGAGATAGAAACATTATTAATGAGAAAGAATCATTGATCAGCTGCCTCCTGCATGTCCCACACTGGGGATCGAGCCCCCAATCTGGGCATCTGTCCTGACTGGATAATTGAATTGTGACCTCCTGGTTCATAGGTCAGTGCTCAACCACTGAGCCACACCGGCTGAGCCAGAGAGCCTTTATTTTAAACATCCTTCTTTACATGTTCCCTTTCAGAGTTAAATACTCTCAGATTATGTTTCTTTGGTTCATCATAACTTTTATAAATATATTTACCATTTTGGCTTACTATGTTTTAAGTTCTCTCTCCCCCGCTAGATTGTGCACTTTTGACTACAGTGATTATGTTATATTTATATTTTGAATCCAGAAGGTCTGTTTCATATAGGTGCTTAATAAGTATTTTTAGGAAGATTGAGTATAAATGTTAAGTGAGAAAAGAAGATAAAAGTACTATACATAGTATGATTATTACTATTTTGTTTTAAGCAAAACTCTTTCCATAGAAAAAAGACTAGGAAAATTTATATCATTATTTTAACACTTTAGTTCGGATGGTGAGATTAGTTTCTTTAATATTTTTGACAGTTTTGCATTAAAAACATTTAATGTGCAATTATTTTATGAGACATAACCTAAAAAACAGGCTGTATAACTTTGCCTACTCAACTGAATTTTTGCATTTCTTTAGGTCCACAAGACAGTTACAATTTCCAATCCCCTAACCACAGATCTGGCTGGGGAGATTCCTGCTTGGTCAAAGACTGAATCAGTCCAACTTGAGACGTCAGAGGATCTGGGTACTACGTCTGGCACTCAGCAAGTAAAAAACCCTGGGATAACCCAAATTGCTACCCCTCTGCCAGTGACTCCCTCCTACAGTTATGCCACCCCTACCCCACACACCGCTTTCCAGAGCACCTCTGCACCATTTCCAGGTGAGGCCCTTTGCTTCTGTCCATGGAGATAGGATGGGAAAGTAGAACATTTGATCAAAATGTTCCCTTTTAGTGGAAAGAAAGGAGGGAAGCATGCCTTTTAATTATGTAGGTTAAAGAAAAATAATCCTGTAAGTATCCCTGTAATCTTAGGATTGGGGGCTCTGGGTCCTTTTCTCAACAGGCCCCAACCTATGGGAGTTTATGAAGCTCATTTTCTCAGAACCAGATTCCACTGTGCCTGGGACTTAAAGGCATAAAATTCAATTAAGAGTGTTCAAGGAATCAAGCAAGCAGAGGCCACTGGGAAGAAATAGTTGGATCTGTGCACCTATTTGCCTTCTGTACAGCTGAGTGTAGGCCAGATATTTATCTCTCTGATTTTGACAGCATCTTTATTTTTTTAAAGCAACCCATAGGAAGATTCATACTTAAAATATTGCCTGAACAAGTCTGTGCTTCATGAGTGCTGCTCTAAGGTATTAGCAGGAAATGGTTAATCAAGGAAACCAAGTTGATCTTCAACTCTCAAAAAAGTCAAAAGAGTGAAGCAAAGCCAATAAAAATTATTCTTTGCCAAATTTTAATTTCCAATGGTCTTTTTAAATTGTAAACAATGTAAAATTATGGGTATTAATCCTGTGGCACTAAAGTAACTTTTTTATTCAGACAAAATGCCTGTAATTTTTGTTATAATTGTGAAAGGTTTGGGCTATATTACATTTTTGTCCATTATACTTTCTCTGAGCATAGTGATTTCTTTCTTTCTTTTCTTTCTTTGAGAGTCACTTCAGAGAATTCTTATTCCACCTCCTGGAGTGTCTAAATGGTGAAGCTTCCATAATGGATGGTTTTATTTCTCCCCAATGCATGCAGTGTTCCCAAGCAGACAGATAAATTTCAAATTTTATATTTGTCTAGGAAGCTTTCTCACGTCCAGTCGTGAAATGTAGGTGGACTAGCCAGTTATTTGATTTAAGCTCTCTAGTTCTAAGGTCCCATACCAAATGAACAATTATTGTCAGAGAAATAAGATTAATATAATCAGTGTTTCTCAACAGACTGTTAGTATTTTTGGCTGTTACAACTATGGAGAAGGGGATGCTGCTAACACCTGGTGGGTAGAGGCCAGAGATCCTGCTAAACATCTTAGAATACACAGGATACAATTTTCCCCACAACAAAGAATTATCTGGTCCAAAGTGTCAAAGTTGAGAAATCCTAACATGTATGAAATAGCTGGTGAATAGTATAAAAGACAGTATATAGCTATTAACTGATGTGGTGTTCCAAAAATGCTAAAGTAGTTTAAGAAGTAGATCAGTTTGGCCGAAACCGGTTTGGCTCAGTGGATAGAGCGTCGGCCTGCGGACTCAAGGGTCCCAGGTTCGATTCCGGTCAAGGGCATGTACCTTGGTTGCGGGCACATCCCCAGTAGGGGGTGTGCAAGAGGCAGCTGATCGATGTTTCTCTCTCATCGATGTTTCTAACTCTCTATCCCTCTCCCATCCTCTCTGTAAAAAATCAATAAAATATTAAAAAAAAGAAAAAAGAAGTAGATCAGTTTGAACTGAAATGCTCTGGGAAGATTTCTTGAGGAAAGAGTGGCTTTGAGCTAAAAGCAAAGTACTGTATTTAGAATAAAGAAAACTCACACCCCAGTTGAATTCCCAAAGAGTATACTTCAATACCCTGACCGTGTGGCTCAGTTGTTTGACTGTTGTCCTGTGCACGGAAAGGTCACTAGTTTGATTCCTGTTCGGGGCACATACCCAGGTTGTGGGTTCAACCCCAGTTGGGGTGCAACCAATCCATGTTTCTCTCTGACATTGATGTTTCTCTCCCTCTCCCTCACCCTTCCTCTCTCTCTAAAATAAATACATACATACATTTTTTTAAAAAAAAGAATAGACTCCAATGGGAACACAAGACGGAAAATGAATATAACTAGAGACAGAATTGGGTAGAAAGCATGAGATGGTATGATTAGAGGATAATGATTCTCTAGTACCAGGTTATGAATTTGGCCTTAAACATGGTGGGGTGGGTAACATGGTGGGTGAGTAACATGGTGGGTGAGTATTTTAGAAAAACTAATGGTGGTGGGTATTTTAGGAAAACAGAATGGATTAGAGTGGGGAGAGCTAACAGAAGGAAGAATAGTGAAAATTCTTGGAATAATCTAAGTCTATGGTTATAACAGTTGGAATGGAAATAAATTAAGGCTGGCTTTGTGATTGACACATGCTTTTCTTCTAGAAACTTCATATATATTTTTTAATTGACTTGAGAGAGAGAAATATTGATTTGTTGTCCCACTTATTTATGCATTGATTGATTGATTCTTGCATGTGCCCTGACTGGGGATCGAACCCACAGCTTGGAATATCAGGATGATGCTCCAACCAACTGAGCTACCTGGCCAGGGCCTTCATATGTGTATTTTATTTAGAAAATTATTTATCAGCATGAAGATGATCCTTGAAACAGGTAAGCTCTGTTTATTGAGCTCTATACAAATAGAGCTTAAAGGTAGACCACAGTTAAAATACAGTGTAGAAAACAGAGAAAAGAAGAAAAGTAGAATAATATGATGTCATGATAGCAAAGTTTAAATATATAGAGGCAGTCAGCAGTATTAAATGCCACAGAAGTGAAGGATGAGGGTGGAGAAACAGCTGTTTGATCTGCCAAGAAGCAGTTTGTTAATGGCCTCAGAAGATCCTGTTCAGTGAAAAGTGGAGGCAGAATCAAATTTCAGGCGATTAGAGTGGATAAATAATGAGGATATGAAGGCAGTAGCTGAATATTGTTTATCAAAGAAATTTGGCCACAAAAGGAAGAATAGAAATGAGGTAGTTTGGGTCTAATTTTTTTGAAAATATATGTTTTTATTGATTTCTGAGAGGAAAGGAGAGGGAGAAGGAGATGAGAGAGAATCATTGATTGGCTGCCTCCTGCACACCTCCCACTGGGGACCAAGCCGGTAACCCAGGCATGTGCCCTGACCGGGAATCGAACCGTGACCTCCTGGTTCATAGGTCGATGCTCAACCACTGAGCCACACTGGCTGGGCGAGTCTAATTTCTTTTCTTTAAAAAAAATATATTTTTTATTGATTTTTTTTTACAGAGAGGAAAGGAGAGGGATAGAGAGAGAGAAACATCGATGAGAGAAACATCGATCAGCTGCCTCTTGCACACCCCCCACTGGGGATGTGCCCGCAACCAAGGTACATGCCTTTGACCAGAATCGAACCTGGGACCTTTCAGTCCGTAGGCTGATGTTCTACCCACTGAGCCAAACCGGTTAGGGCGAGTCTAATTTCTTATCTCTTGTATATTTTCTTTGTTTACAGTTATAAAGAAGCTGGTCATATCTGCTGGAGAGAATGTCCAGGTGACCCTGCCTAAGAATGCAGTCCAGTTAAATGCATATGTTCTCCAAGAACCACTTAAAGGTAGTAAAACATCCCCTTAAATTTGGGTAATGTTTTAATTTATAATGAAATGTTTTAATTTATAATCTACGTATCTTAACTCATTTACTCACTGCATCAGTCCTGTGAGAATAGGATATAGCATGCACGGGCACAAATATACAGTATATGTGATACACGAGGCGATATAACATAATGTTTGAGATCATAGGCTTTAATGTCAAGCCTGGATTCAAATCCCAACTCAGCCAGTCATTAGCTGAATGATTTTAAGCAAGTTATTTAGTTTCTCTAAGTTTCTATTTCTTTCTCAGTAAAATCAGATGATTTCTACATCATTAGGTTACTTTAAGGGCAAAATTAAATGTTATATAAGACATCCACTTCAGTGCCTAGCATATAGCTGATGCTCATTAAAGGTTGTATTATACCAAAAGAAGAAACTGAAGCTTAGGTTGATCTCTTTATTTTGGCCAAACAACTAGAAAATAGCAGGTACAAAACTTACGGAGAAGTTATTCAAGACTACTGCTACTGTAAATTTGTTACTTGGAAAAAAAAGGACAGGTCCAATACAATATACAAAACTCAAATTTATAAATAAATAAATTAAGGGATGATTAATTCATTGTTTAAGAAAATTTTTATAATATGAACATCCCTTTCACCTTTGAAATATACATTAATAAACCAGGGTTTGACTTATAAACACATACATATTCTCTCAAGACTGTCTAGGGACATGAAGTGAACATACTGTGATGGAAAATGATTGCATTGGGTCTATATTACTGTCATTTATAAGGTTAGTCAAGTAGAATGCCATACTCGATTCAGGAAGGGGTACTTCCATTTTAGATATACACATTTCCAGTACAGTATTTCTACTTTCTGGGCCTCATATCAAATAGTACATTTATGCAAAAGGTACTTTTCCAGAACCTAAATGCCCTCCCACTCTGTTATATATTTCTGTCCTCAAATTGAGTTTTTCTTGTCAATTCATTCCACCTTCTTCTAGAGAAGTTTTTTTCTTTTCTTAATCCTCATCCAAGGATATACTTACTGACTAGAGAGAAGGGAAAGGAGGGAGGGAGGAGGAGAGAGAGAAACATCAATGTGAGAGTGAACATCTATCAGTTGCCTTCCATACATGCCCCAACTGGGGATCAAACCCACAACCTTTCAGTGTACAGGATCATGCTCCAACCAAATGAGCCACACCAGCCAGGGTAAAGAAGCTTTTTTTCTTTCCTCCTCTGGTGCTAAGATGATGGTGGTGAGGAAAGAACTGCCTTGAGCTGCCATTGCTTTTACTCTTTGGTGAAAGATATGCTGGGCTGTACTGTATTTTCTTTTCTAACCTCTGTTTGCATGTACATTTCTGTGGGTTAATATTGCCTTGTATTTCAGTATTCTAAAGCACATCAGTTCAGAAACAGATCCTTTTCAACTCTCCATTCCCCAGGTTCTTCAGCCTTTAATCAGATACATAAAGTGGATGTTTCAAACTTTCAAAGGGTGGGGACAGTGAGGGTAGGACCAGCTATGCCTGCTCTTCATCCTTCTTCTGTGGCAGCCCCTGATGCAACTCTAAGGATCCCTACAGGGTTTGGAGGCACAGTTTTGAATACCACTGCCCTAAATTATTAAAACCAGCAATCTGTCTAACAGACCTATACTTAGTCATTCCTACCCTTGGATAACTTTTTGGCTGTAAGGCATAATTCATCCCCTGAGTTTTTCTGTCCTAGAATTATTGTCCTTTTTGGAAATTTGTGTTGTTAGCCTCATATATTATAAAACTAGAGGCCTGGTGCACGAATTCGTGCATGGGTGGGGCCCCTCGGCCTGGCCTGTGGGATCGGGCCAAAACCAGCTCTCCAACATCCCCCGAAGAGTCCCAGATTGCGAGAGGGTACAGGCCAGGCAAAGGGACCCCACCAGTGCATGATCAGGGCTGGGGAGGGACGCAGGAGGTTGGCCTGCCAGGAAGGGCTTGTGGGAGGGATCCAGAGTGTGTCGGGCCCGTCTTGCTCAGTTCCGATCAGACTGACCCGAGCAGCAAGCTCACCTACCGGTCTGAGCGTATGCCCCCTGGTGGTCAATGCACATCATAGCAAGCAGTTGAGTGGCCTTAGCACATCATTAGCATATTATGCATTGATTGATTGAATGGCCGACCGGATGACCGGGCACTTAGCATATTAGGCTTTTATTATATAGGATTGTCAGTTCCCAAACTAGTGTGGGTCTATTTTCTGTGTGGAAAAATATGTTCAACTACAGTTGGAAGAAATGTCATCTCTTACACCAATTCTACTTCTACTGATTCTTTCCTGCTCCTTATCTAGCCCAGCTTCTCCATGCACATTTGTGTGAGCTCCTGGGCTGAGAACTGGGGCCAAAAGAAAACTAGTGTTTTGGAGAGGAAGGTGGAGTAATAGATCTTGTATCTCAGGCTTATAAAAGAATATCTGGTCTTAAATGAAGGCTATCTTAGAATTAGGTTCTATGTGTTAACTTTAACTTTTGAACTTGTAAAATAAAAAGATGAGCATTCTCTGCTAAGCATTTGAGATTTCTTATGTTTCCTTTTATTTTTTACTTTGGGGTGTAACTTAAGCTAAACTTCCCTACCAAATCCCACTCTTTCCTAGCAAGACATGCATTTGGTTCCCCCAAATTTAAGACCACTTTAACTGGGATTGGATTCCATTTAGAAAATGGCATTCTATCTTTGCCTCACCCAGTCATATAGTCTGAGCTACAAATGAGGACCATTTAATGCTTCATTTGATCTTAATTAACTTCAGAGCGGCCTGTTTAAGTGGGCCATCCTCTGCCATCTTCTGCAGTGTTATTTCGCTCAGCTGGAATGAAGCAGCTCTTTTAACTCACCAGGGTGTGATGACCTCAGTGAGTCGAGCATTGTTCGCATTCTATAAAAAGCTATTTTTGAACCATGTTATTTAGAAGTTATTGCTCTTCTTTGTTGCAAAAGAAATTTTACAAGAAAATGGCCTTTGTTTCCAATGAGTTCATCTATAATGGCTGGTAGGGCATGCATTTTCTTTGGCATGCCACACCAGGAGAAACCTGGTATTTTGAGGGAGGATTGGTCCTGAGTAGGGTGGGTATGAGGCAGGATTGAGCATTGCTGGGAGAAAGTGGAAGAAACCCTGACTAGCTGAGTTAGCAGAAAATACCCTTTCTTTCAACAGAATGTTTGGTTTCCCTATAGGTTTTGGAATGAAATCTTAAAAACTAAGGTCTTGTCAAGATTTAGAAGAGATTTGTTACTGGCAGTCTGTGTGGCTGCCCTCTTTGTGTGTAGGTGTGTGTTTTGATGATTTTTGTAACTGTCCTTCCATAGGAGAAACCTACACCTACGACTGGCAGCTGATTACTCATCCTAAAGACTACAGTGGAGAAATGGAAGGGAAACATTCCCAGATCCTCAAACTATCCAAGGTGAATTCATATCCTGTCATTTGCAGGACTGGGTTAGAGGTGTTGACCATTTAAAACAGTTTATAATATAGAATTTTCTGTCAACACTTAAGTCGGAAATAATGTTTCAGAAGTGAATCCTTCAAAAATCTTGACTGGCTGACATCCAGTATTTGTTAGTATGTGATTCTCAAATTTTCATTTATGATGAAAAGACTGTATAAGCATGGTGGTGATAGCTTTTGAGTGCAAATATATGCTCAACTGCTTTTAAGGGTAACATAAGAATTTTATAATTTGGGAAATAAGGTAGGCTATTTGTGGCCACATGATTGTGTAAATTGGTGCAGTCTTTTTTTAGACTCACTGTAGTTATTAAGAACCATAAAAATTTACATATTCTTTAGTCAAGCAGTTAACTTCCTTCCTTCCTTCCTTCCTCATTCACTCCCTTCTTTTCTTTTTTCCTTCCTCACTTCCTTAACAACTATTTATTATACACTAGTTATGTGGCAGGCATTGTTACCAGTGAGTTAATTTACCAAAGATACTGACTGAAAACAAGTAATTATAACATAGGATTCACTAGTTCAGTGCAGAGGATGTTGAAACCCTGGAGAGTCAGAGTAGATTTTTTAGAGTTTGTCTAGTTGGGTCATGAAAGGTTACTAACTTAACTGGATAAAGAGTAGAGTGATAATACTATAAACAGGCGAGGTAATATGTCCACTGGGCCAAATATTATACAGGAAATGTGGGAAAAAGAATTATATGTGGTTCAGCCTGACTAGACCCTGTAGTATGAAAAGAGCAGTGGCACAAGTAAGTTGGGGAGATACAGAGGCCTGATTGCACAGAGCCGTTGTAAGGACTTTGAATCTTATCCAGAGGGAACATGGTGCCTTTGAAAGATTTCAAGCAAGAGAAAGACATGTTCATATTTTCAGCTTAGGAAGATCACTTTGTCCACAGATTGGAGGAGATAAGACTCAAACCAGGGAGACCAGTGAGGAATCTGTTGACAAATGTAGGTGTGAGATAATAATAGCTGAGTAAAAAAACACTAAATAAATAAAAATTTAAAACCAACTATTGAGCTCATACAATATGCTAGAAACAGTACTTTTATGCAATTATTTTATTTAATCTTTATAACACCCCCAAGATGTAGATATTAATATATGTTTTATAAATGTTAAAATGAAAAATTGGAAAAATAAAGTGGTTTGGTCAAAGTTTACAAAACTACTAAATGGTACTTTTGAACGGGAACTTTCTGTCTCTAAAGCCCTCCCCCCAGTGCCTTTAACAACTGTGCTATGATGAATGGTTAAAAACTAAGGTGATGGCAGTGTGAATGGAGAAGTGATTGGATTGGAGAAATATTATGGAGGTTGACTTGATGATAAGACTTGGTGATCAATTAACTGGGTGAAGATGTTGAAGAGAAGTCTAGGATAATTCTAGCCTGTGGCTTAAGCATGTTGGTGGGTATTGGTGTGAATGTGGTGGTATTCACTGAAATGAGGAGCACAGAAAGAGGAGCATGTTTGGAGGAGGTGTGTAGATGATTACTTCATTTTTGGACAGAGTGAGTTTGAGATACCTGTGAAACATTTGAGTGCAGGTGTCCAATAAAGGGTAACGGATTGGAGATCTGGGCTAGAGAGATAAATTTATACACCAACTTCAAATAGATGACAATTGAAGCCTTGGTAATAGATGAGATCATCAAGAGAGTGTATAATGAAGAAATAAATGGTCTGTGATTGGAATGTTGGGGAACACTGTCATTAAGGGAAAGAGGAAATTGAAGAAAATGAGGAGTGGGCAGGGAAGTGAAAGCCAAGGAAGGGAGAGCATTACAAAAAGAAGGAAGTAGTCAAAAACGCTATATGCAGTCAGTTAGCATTTACCCAAAGAAGGTAATGCAAAAGAAAGCAAACCTCTTTGCCCAAAGGATGTCACAGTAATAGGTTATAATAGTAAAAATTTGGAAACAATTCAAATAGCCAGCAATGTGGAATGCTTATGTGAATTATGGCACATTTATTCACATATTTTTCTGCAGCCATTAAAGTGACTATTAAAAAGACTATTATAATGGGAAAAGTGTTGATGCTAAATGAATGGAAGAAAGAACAATAAAAAATTTGACTCACACTTTGATTTTTAGCTAGACTCTGAATACCATTGACATACAAGCTCCTTGAAGGTTGGGATCTTATCTTATTTATCTCCAAATCCCAGGCCTTGGACAATAACTGGTACATAATTGGTGCTCAATAAATGTTTGTTGAATTGGATGAACTGTTTAAAACTATTGTTTTGTGTGGTTAAGGATTGGGAGGAAATAAGAGATATAGGATTAATTGATGTGTTAGGACAGTGGGATTTTGGGTGATTATTTTTTCTTTTATATTATGTTTATACAGTTAGCAAAAGTCAGTAGGGAAAAATAGTCAGATATTTGGGAGCTATTTGGTATTTTTACAAAATGTTTTTCTTTGCAGAGATAATTGTTTTAATTTCATAACGCTGAGAAGTAGGATGGTAGGGCCCTTAATGTTTTTCTTAAAAGAAAATGGGAGTACAGAGATATTGAAATCCCTTCTGTTGTTCCAGAGTCAGCTAGTAATAAGATTCACATTAAAAGCTATGGTTTTTTAGTTTATAATTCATTGTTTCATCTCTTTGGTTAGTTTACTTTCTCCATTTTGAAAACAGTACAAGAAGAGAGTGCAAGAATCACCAGGGGAAAGTTCACATATGTGTGATTTTAAGTATAATTGCTCCTCTTTATGGTTGACTATAAGATTTTCTGTCCTTTTTTCAGCTCACTGAAGGCCTTTATGAATTCAGAGTGATTGTAGATGGTCAGAATTCCCATGGGGAAGGCTGTGTGAACGTGACGGTAAAGCCAGGTATGTTTCTCAGCCCTAACTGTGCCTCTATTGCTCCCTCTGAGGATTCCAAGGAGGGAGATTTGATTTTAGGGGTTTTTAATTTCCATTCTTTTTTTAAAATACATTTATTGGGCAATTCCTAATTCAATGTAGAAAAAGGTATAGGGTGGCAAAGTATATACTTTGGTTCTAGTTGGAACCTGTGCTGACCTACAGTGCAGTATGGCACTGAGCTGATAGCCTGTCTGCCTGAGAACTACTTCTCCAGTGGATCATGCTGAGAGAGGACCATGTGTGATAATTAAGAGATACAAGAAAGCCAGGAGCCTAGGAAAATTATGCAGGAGAACCGGCCAAGTGGCTGGCCCTTTCTGATCTCTTTCCAGAAATGTGGGTCTTTGTACACAGACTTCCTCACAGAACCCCTGCCGTTCCTCCTTCACATTGAACACCAAATTCCATTATTCTTTTTAAGTGATCAGTAGATTACGAGTGTGATAGCAAGGTATCTTGTTTTGCATTTTCAGAGATATTTGGGGGAAATTGGCAAGTGGCCCATACATTGGCACAAATTCTTATTCTGTCTTTGTTGGTAATAGATTTTCTTTTAATTCCTTTAATTTTGTAGCCAAGGTAATATTTTCTCTTTCTTCAAAATGTGTTTAGCATAAAGACCATTTGATCATTTCTCAATGAAAAGGCCACTGGGCTCACAGTCATTGAGGTGGACTAGAGGGAGTGGTTTGTGACCTTTCCAACACTCGGCCTAGTCACCTCCCACATAGTCAGCTCCCAGGTGGTTGAGAAATAACTCATCTTTTCGGCACAGTTGTGGCAAGGGATAGTTTGTTTTCCAGCGCCTTTATTGCACACATTTTATTTGTTGTCCACCTCTGGTCAGCTTGCCAGAAAGCAGTCACTTTCTACTTTAGTACTTTTCACAAACTAGATAGCACATGAGCATTGAAAGAATGCACAGGGTGTGGTCTTAAGAATAGTCAGGTTTGCAAGAGGCTTAAACACTCCTAGATGTCTTATGTTAGAATGCCAACCTGGTCTTGTGACTTTCACATTTGATGATGCTTCAGACACAGGTTAGGTAATGGAAACATTTATAATCCACCCAGAGGTGGCCTGCTCTTCTTATAATTTACAAAGCCCCTCTTTTAATTTCTTCTGGGTCATTTTCTTGCAGAGCCCCGTAAAAATCAGCCTCCTGTTGCCATTGTGTCACCACAGTTCCAGGAGATTTCTCTGCCAACCACTTCTACAGTCATTGATGGCAGCCGTGAGTACTTGGCACAGTGTTTTAGAACAGCATTCACTGGGTATTCTGGTCAAAGATTTGGACCAGCATTCTGCTTAGGCTTCTTGACCAAATTATGGGAAGACCAACCATCTGAAGCAACTGATTAGGAAGTAAAAATCAGACAGACCCTATTTAAAACCCCCATGTGGCTTGTTTGAAGTAACATTTCTATTCTGAGATGGTAAGAAAGTGGGATTATGCATGCATTTAGCATTATTTTAGTTGGAACTTGCTGGTTTTCAAATTTTTTTAGATGGAGTTGCCATTCTCAGTTATGGAAATAAAGCTCTTCCTGTCATGGCAAGATGAGTAACTGAGAGTCTTAACTGAGGAGCTCTCATCCAGCCATCACTGCCTAACAAGATTGTCAGCCTTCTCCTGGAGAGGCTCACGGAATGTGCTCCACAACCTTGCTTGGCTCACTAACATTGTCCCTTCAGAGGACAGGAGAGGATCTCTGGGTCTTTGCCATTGATCCTGGCTATGTGTGTGCAGGAGGTTTCGGGCCTATCATCTCACCAATATTTGCTTGGCTTCTCTTGAGACCCATTAAGGCCCTGTTACCCTGACTACCTTGGCAGAGTTTTTGGCAGAGGTAGCCACTGCTTTAGCAGAGGAATCTCTAGCAGTGTTAGACATTTCATGTAGATAGTTCTGACAAGAGGAGGCTAGAAGAATAGCAGGCTAAGAGGTAAAAGACAGGACAGGAAGAGGCACTTATGAGAGTGGTAGAAAAGGTTCATATAGTACCATTTCATTTTATATTTTTGAATAGGTCAAAGTTAAATAATATGTAAAGGTACAGGACAAAAAGAATCTCTATCATCCCTGTCTCCCAACTATCCAGTTTTTCTGCAGACAAGCAATTGTATTATTTTATGTATCTTTCCAAAGATATCTTATGCATAGATAAGATAGATATACATCTTTATGATAAAACAGTATGTACAATGCCTGTTTCTATATGTTGGGTAATTTTTCTGAATCAATATATGAAATACTTTATTCTTTTTTCCTTTTAACGATTACATAGCCTTCCAGTATATGGATGTACAATTGCATTGTTTGAATATATACTTGTTTTCAGTCAATCTCTATTGATGACCATTTAGATTATTTTTGGTCTTTCACTATTACAAATAATGTTACTGTGAATAATCTTGTAAGTATGATGATGAACACATATGTAAGGATATCTATAGGATAAATTCCTAGAAGAGGAATTGCAGGGACAAAAGTAAATTTTGCCAAATTGCTCTTTACAGTGGTTGTATCAATTTATGCTTCCACCATGACTTAAGAAAGTTCCTCTTTCTCCACACCTTTACCCATTTATGTGTCATGAAGCTTTGGTCTTTACCAATCTGATAGGTTTAAAAATAATATCTCAAGTGAAATTTAAATTTGCATTTCTTCTAAGTGAGGTTGAGTATCTTTTCATGCATTTAAGAATTTTTTATTTTCCTTTTTTTATGCAGTAACTTTTTAACCAGAGTTG
This sequence comes from Cnephaeus nilssonii, assembly GCF_951640355.1. Classification (NCBI taxonomy): domain Eukaryota; kingdom Metazoa; phylum Chordata; class Mammalia; order Chiroptera; family Vespertilionidae; genus Cnephaeus; species Cnephaeus nilssonii. Next base: position 80,968,064 of record NC_137078.1, read on the forward strand.
CCTGTGTTGGAGTCCTTGGAAAACTATGCAGTGGAATAGTCAGTCATAGAGAGGCAGAATGACCCAATATTCGTAGGGAAGAAATAATCTGGAGAGATAGCCTGTAATTTTATGAAGTTTCCCTAGCCTCAAATCTCTATAGGTAGTTGCCCTCATTTGTGTAAACTGAGTAAGTGCTGAGACCAGGCACTCTCATCTTGTAACCGGTGTTTCTTTATGATCAAGAAAGCACTGATGATGATAAAATCGTCAGGTACCATTGGGAAGAACTAAAGGGACCTCTGAGAGAAGAGAAGATTTCTGAAGATACGGCCATATTAAAACTAAGTAAGCTCGTCCCTGGGAACTACACGTTCAGGTAAATTCAGGATCCTTCAAGTTTACCATTGGCCTTTATTTTCCTTATGGGTTCTGCATTCTTACAGGAGTAACTCTGACAGATACCAATTTAATTGTAGAGTGGCTGAAAATATAGCCTGTGGTTCCATTGGTTCTTTGAGCCCTACAGTAATTGTGGTCACAACACAAATAACTTTTTAGGGCAAAAGCCCTTGCATAATAGATTAGGATCCACCACAGTTAGTCCTTTTCAAAGTCTTACGTGGCAGTTCTCCAGACATTTTTAGGATTTCTGTCATTAAGTGAAAGGACCCATCTTTCTTTGCCTTTTCTCAGGAACAATCTAGCATGAACCTACTACCATCTTGTCTCTTCCCTATGGGAAATGCTTCTTTAACTTAATATCTCAAAGCCTTTACTTTTAAAAAATATATATTTTTATTGATTTCAGAGAGGAAGGGCTAGGGAGATAGAAACATCAATGATGTGAGAGGATCATTGATTGACTGCCTCCTGCAGGCCCCACACTGGGGATGGAGCCTGCAACCTGAGCATGTGCCCTGACCGGGAATTGAACCATGACCTCCTGGTTAATAGGTCAATACTTTTGACACATGGTTTATTTGAATATGAGTTGTAGGATCTCTCTTTATTAAGGCTTTTTGGAGAACTTTATTTAAAGACAGTCCTTTTGGGAACTAGTGTCAACATTCTAGAATATGATTAATAAGAGTGTGAGGCTGACTCTAGAGTAATCCTCCTTATATTTGCATAATTCCTTGTTACAAAGTACTTTATCATCCAAATACCATATGTACATGATACTGTCATCATTTTATATCTGAGAAAAATGAGGCTCAGTGTATTTAATAAACTGCACTGAATTGCAGATTTTCTAACCCCCATGTCAGGGCTCATTCTACTCTGTTCCTTGACTTGACCCATATGTATTTTGTTTGCTTCCTAGAATGTTCTTCTCAGTCTGTTGGAGTTCTGCCTATCCTTAGGGACCTACAGTTTTCTTTGAGGCTCTCTTAGATCCCTCCAGAGAGGAGAGAAGGTTGCACTCAGTGCCCTTATGTGGCGCCTACCACGGTGCAACAGCTTATTCTTGGGTGTTTGTGTTCCCCACCAGATCTGATATTAATCAAGTTTTAGACATTACCAGAGACACAGTGATGAATGTCATAGCACCACACCTACCATATAAATACATATGCAGGTTCTGACTTAGCAGCACTGTCACTGACTCAAGACTTCAGGAGAATGAAAGGTAGTTGCCATTTAACAAGGTTGAAGCCTTTTCATTGGCTTAAAATGGAAAAGTGAATTGATTTTTCTTAGATTTCTAATATAGGAATTTTAACATTTATGGAATTTAAACTGGGCTAGGTTGATGTTTTGAAAAATAACTACTGGTTTTTGAACATTTACTATGTGTTTAATACTGTTCTGAGCTCTTTGCAAGCAGAAAGCCATTGAAACCATACAACAAATATTAAAATTACTCTTATTTTATAGATTAGGAAATTTAGGTACCAAGAGGTTAAGTAACTTGCCCAAGGTCACAGAAGCAGTCTGAGCTTTTAACCAAGGTTAAAAACAGCATTTCAGATGGATAGGGTATTAGGGATCTATTCTTTTTTTCTAAGCCTCAATCTATGAACTGATGGGGTTGAGTTTGATTAGCATTAAGGTCCAATCTGATTCCACTCATTTTTCCTCTACCCTGCTTTTACATGGCAGTCTCCTTTTTCCCCAGCCCTGTGGTCAGCTGCTGTTTGTTTCCAGCATTCTTGCGTGTAAGCTAGGGACCGAGGTGAAAGTCGGTAATGGGCAGCTTCCATTTTGCCACCTATCTATAACTTGCTTTTATTCTGAAATAGGAGACAAATAGTATGTGTAAAAAACAAAAAACTGAAAACAACAGGCAAACTGGAAAATAAAGAAAACTTCTGTGGATTTTTCTTCTGATGTTTGATTTGCATGTCTATGTATCTGATGTTTCTATGCTCTTTTTCTCAAGGCTGTAATACCAAAAATCCTCTTCAGACCATAGGAAAAGGTGAGGCTGTGGGATAAAACCCCACAGATGCCTGGCTCTGTCTGTGGTTGGTGGTGAGATTTAAACAAATGACATATCTTTTTTATGCTTTTTATCTTTCTGTCAGCAAAATGGAAGGAGCCCAAACCTCCTTGCTTGCTTATGCTCACATTTTGAGGTGGCAAGAGCAGCTTTAGGCTGTTCAGCTGGACAGCATCATTTAGGTAACTGCCCTGTTCTTATAAATGAACATTATTTTTCTCTTTCAAATCCTGTTTCACACTGGCACAAACTGTGAGACTGTTGCATAGGAGAACTCATTTCCATCTCAGGGTCCTGTCTTACCACAGCCAGCCTTCCTAGTCCATCCCAGAGGCTGTCTGCTCAGGATGTCCGTTCCTGTGCGTGTACATAGCCGAAGAGGATGGTGGGGGGAAGAGCCTGTTGCAGTCAGAGCACTAGTTAATGTAGCGTCTCTGTACCCCACAGGAACAGGGACCAGGGACTCTCTCTTAAGACTTGGTTTCTAGGCTTGGGAGTCAGAGAACTGGGCTTGCATCTTGGCTCACAATGGGGTGCTGAGCAGGTTACTTAGCCTCTCTAAGCCACTTGTAAATTGAGATTGATGATTGCTGTGCGGGCTAGATCAGACAGTGCTTGTACCGGTCCCAGCATACAGGTACATGCAGGCAGCAGAGCAAAACAGCACTGGAGACACACTGCCTGGGCTCAGGTCCTAACTCCAATACTTTCCAGCTTGGGCAAGTTACTTGACCTCTCTCTGCCTTAGACCCTCATATGTGTAAGGAGTAAAATGAAGATAGGACTTTATAAAGCTGTTGTTTATTGAGTTCTAAACCACTTGGAACAGTGTCTGGTACACAGTGACCCCTCAGTCAGTGTTAGCTTCTAGTATTACTCTACCTTTCTAAGAGGAATGGTAAGAATTGGTTACTAATTAGTAACCCTTCCACTCTGGTATTTCTTATTCTTGACTTTTAGTCCTCTTATATTTCTTCTTCTTTACTGAAAACCATCCCTGATTGCACTCCTCTCTCTGCCCTGATAGCTTGACTGTAGTAGACTCTGATGGAGCTACCAACTCGACCACTGCAAGCCTGACAGTGAACAAAGCTGTGGATTACCCCCCTGTGGCCAACGCAGGCCCCAACCAAGTGATCACCCTGCCCCAAAACTCCATCACGCTCCTTGGGAACCAGAGCACTGATGACCATGGCATCACCAGCTATGAGTGGTCACTCAGCCCCAGCAGCAAAGGGAAAGTGGTGGAGATGCAGGTAGGAGGGAAGAGTTTCTGTCTCTTCTTGCCCAGGTGAATTAGAGCTACTGGACTGGATCACCCATCCAAGGCTTGTTTTTGCTGTATTTTAATTACCGAAGTCAGATTTGTGCATAGAATATTTGAATTTTTTTTAAATCCACAAAGTTTAAGGAGTCTTTAATTAACATACTATCAAAAACCTATATCTTAAATGTTTCATATCAGAAGAAAAGACTGGATGAGAAATGGTAGCTGCTCTAGGATGATTCCAGAGAGTCAAACTATTTAGAAGGTGCATGGGTGTGAATCTTACAAATTGGAGTAGATTGCCCAACTCAGTGGTGAGCCCTTCTCTGCAGATATTTAATAAGAGACTAGATCTGTCACCACACAGGTAACATAAGTCAGTAAAGAAAACTGGATGGGGCTGTGGTGAACCAGAGAACCTAAGCCCTGACTAAAGGGTCCAGCTGCTCCTCAGGCCCAGCTGGTTGTGGCCAGATGGAAGTACAGTCCCATTATTATCAGGAAATATAGACCTTTATGTGAAAGTTTACAGCTTTTAAGACATATAGGCCAAACAAACTGTCTGCAAGAGGCTGTCAGGTTTGCCCACTGTTGTAAAGTTCCTGCATTGGAGTTTGTCCTAAGTTATATGTAATGTTCCTTGTGACACTCGGGAGTCTATGTTTCTAGATTTGAGGCATGACTTAAAGCTCACGTTTCACCTGGGTTTAGTTTAAGTATTGTGTTGGGTTTCTCTGCTGCTGCAGAATCTGCACAAATCTGTAAGGGGACAGCATAGCGTGACATAGCATCTGGAATTGCTGCCATGTTTTACTGAGCACTTCATTAGGATCACTGTGTAACCTTCATAGGAAGAACACTTTTTAAAAATTGTGTTATTATATATTCACTAGTAGCCCGTTTGCACGAAGATTCGTGCAATAGACCTTCATTCACCTGGCTGCCTGCACCAGTTTTCTGCCGGCACCAGGGACCCAGGCCTTGGCTGTGGCCACCGCCTTCTTTCAGGGTCGGGGCTTGGCCCCGGGCGGTGGCCTTGGGCTCGGCGGCACCCAGCGTCCCTGCTAGGGATCGCAGGAGCCGACCCCCAGTGGTTTCCTGCGATCCGTGCAGGCTGCCCGCTGGTGCCCAAGGCCGGGAAACCCTCAGGCGGCTTTCCCGGCCTTGGGCTCGGCCGCACCCAGCGTCCCTGCTACGGATCGTAGGAGCCGACCCCCTGTCGTTGCCTGCGATCTGTGCAGGCTCCCCGCTGTGCAGCTTTCCCGGCCTTGGGCTCGGGGGCACCCCAACGTCCCTGCAACGGTTTCCTGGTGGGCGTGGTTGGTGGGCGTGGCTTGGGCGTAGCGAAGGTGCGGTCAATTTGCATATTTGTCTATTATAAGGTAAGATGGTCTTCTTTCTGCCTTTGGTCTTAGAGGCTGATCTTGGTTATCTTTGTACATTTCCCTGTACTCCCCTCCCTTGTGAAAGCTCTGATTTTATTTGAAACTGCTGCTGTATCAGGGAAGGTTGTTCCCTTTAGGGGGGAAGCTTTTTAACAAGATGTCCCACAGCGTCTGATCCAGCATTCACTAATTTTGCTGAACTCTAGGAAGTAGTAGCCTAGTACCAAATAGGTTTAGAAAACTGGGTAAGTCTCTTAGACCCAAGCAGGACTTAGCGTATTATGTTGTGACTCTGGGAGGCTGCTTTTCCATGGTCTGTATTTCTATATCCAGGGTGTTAGAACACCAATCCTGCAGCTCTCTGCCATGCAAGAAGGAGACTACACTTACCAGCTAACAGTGACTGACACAATAGGACAGCAGGCCACCGCTCAAGTGACTGTTATTGTGCAGCCTGGTAAGTCCAACCTTGAGGTGCAGGCTCTGCTATTGGCTGGTCCCTTTAACCTTGGGGAGAAGAGGGTTTGGGTTCTGAGCTGTATGAGTGAGCAGTAGGAGGCGCCAATCCACTGAGCCCCTGGAAGCTTCTATTGTCCTCATAACTTCTGTTGTCTAGCCCCGTGGTCGGCAAACTGCGGCTCGCGAGCCACATGCGGCTCTTTGGCCCCTTGAGTGTGGCTCTTCCACAAAATACCACGGCCTGGGCAAATCTATTTTGAAGTGGCGTTAGAAGAAGTTTAAGTTTAAAAAATTTGGCTCTCAAAAGAAATTTCAATCGTTGTACTGTTGATATTTGGCTCTGTTGACTAATGAGTTTGCCGACCACTGCCCTAGCCTCAGCTTATCCCTTGCCCTGGGCTAATGTGCCTTCAAGGAGACATAAAAGGTAGAGTCTCTGCCACCCAAATCCTATCATGTGTCTTTTAAGGACCAGCTTCAAACCTACTTCCTTAAGAAAGCCCTGTCGTATCACTCATACCCTTTCCTTTGAACTCCCAGAGCATTCTATTTCCCATTTAGCATGGCATTGTAACTTCATTAAGTTCTGCCATGTTCTTTCAGAAGTGTTCTATGTTTCCGTCTTCTGTTCTGCATTGTGAGCTTCCTGATCACACCCCAGTACATATCTGTCCCACGGTATCTGACCATCTCTGGGCAGAGAGGCAGAGTCCTCATGGCTTCCAGAATATATGTCCCAATTGGATCCTCTCCTTTCCCAGCTTACTGCCTGCTTTTGATCTGTATGCCTCTGTCTTCTAGAAAACAACAAGCCGCCACGAGCAGATGCAGGCCCAGATAAAGAGCTGACCCTTCCCATGGATAGCACAACCTTGGATGGTAGCAAAAGCTCAGATGATCAGAAAATTATCTCGTATCTCTGGGAAAAAACACAGTGAGTATTGACACAAAGCCTTACTTATGCAAAGTCTCCAGACATTTGCAGAGTAATGTTTTATTTATTTTTTGAGTGTACTTGCTGTGCCCTGATTGGGTGGCTCAATTGGTTGTAGCATCATCCCATACACCAAAAGGTTGCAGGTTTGATCCCCAGTTGGGGCATGTATAGGAGGTAACTGGTCGATGTTTCTCTCCCCCACCCTCTCTCTCCCTCCCTCCCTTCTTCAGTCTCTAAAAATCAATAGAAATAAATAAACAAATTTAAAAATCAGTTAAAATATTCTCAGGCAAGGATTACAAAAAATTTTTAAGCGCTTACTTGCTCTTGTTGGCTTATTCAAGGGGGCTGTGACTGAGAAAGAAAGGTTTGCAATGCCAAACTTCAACGCTAAGAAAATTATATAAGTTAATTTTTGTAAAAAATAAAGAATGCTTACCATCAGCTAGTCCCCAGGTAGTATTTTGCAGTCCTGGTGCTTTTACAGGTGTAATCCATCTGCTGAAATGCATAGTTTAATTACACTTGAGAGGCAAGATGGAAGGGGTAATGGAGCAGAAAAATACTGTTGCTCAAAATTAACTGGGTAAGGCTGGCAGGGGGATGGGGCAGAGCAGCTATCAAGGAGAATTGAAAATTCATCTACAAAATGAAAGCATTGCTCTATTACTATATCCTTGAAGACCACACTTACCAACTACATTAGCCAGAGGCGAAAGGCAGCGACCAAATAATACTAATTAAAATGGAATCACCTAATTGAATCATTCCTGGCTCTCACAGTTCCTTTCAGCTCCTTTAAACCATAACAACTGGAACTCAAAAGTAGTGAAAGAATTCCAAGGAAGAGTTAAAAGTTAAAAAGGAGCTAAATTTCTCTGTTTCCAAAGGTAGCAATCATAGAATAGACTGGGTGTTTTGATTTTGTTTTTGGTCAGGGGCATTAGAGGTGGATGCGAAAGGGCTGTAATTGGACTACAGAAACTACTTACCTTACTATTGGTGAGTTGGATTCTAGAATTTATTTTTCTCAGCTCTTGTTTCTATCTTTTGGAGAACCTATTCTTTCTTCTTCAGCCCCATGTGTTTTAATTATAAGTATTAAAGATACTAGTGATGAATCTTTTGGTTGAGTTTTATTAGTGTTTACAGCAGAAATAATGCTTATTAGCAAGCTTCATTGGGGAGAATCTGTTTCAGGAGGGGCTACTAGGGCCAGAGGTCATAAGTTTAAATAGCAAAACAAAACAGAAAAGTCTACAGATTTCTCTGGTTGTCCTGTAGTTTTAAGGAAAGCTCTGGGGCATTTTGACTCTTGAGCAGAAGGACTCAAGAGTGTGTGCAGCGTTGTGCCTGGGTGTCAGCACACAGCTCACTCGCCTGCTGCCGGCTGCTGAGTGAGGCCCCAGGGGAGAAGGAAGGATGCCCGGTGTGCCAGGTCCCCTGTGGTCCCTGTCTGGGAGCTGGCGGGAGCTTTGCTTCCAGAGCCACTAGGAAGAGGAAGGTTTTGCCCTGAGAATTCCTCTGCAGCTTTGGCCCATTTCCTTTCTCTGACTTTTCAGCAAGAGTAAGTTTGGCATATGATTAAGAAATGTGTTTTGCTTCTTTGTTGGCAAGAGCTGGACCAACTACTGGGCCAGAAATACTTTTCAGAAACATCACTATGAAATCATTCTTTAGATCAGAGACCTGCTTAGAACACTTTCTTCCTTTTACAAACTGGAACAGCAAAGAGTTTGAATGTTCTAGAAGCTCATATAAAGGATAAGGCTAGATCTGTTTGAAAACTGGTGAATGGAATTTTCTGATCAGCAGGTAGCCTGTATTGTGGGGCCAAATGACACTCTGTCCAAATGGAATATTTTAAAACTTGTCCTCTCAAGGTCTGGGAAACAATAGTTCATGTCTCATCTGAGGCAATAATTGTCTGCACCTGCTGAGTCAGGGACAAGAGAGCAGCAAACAGGTACAACTCCAGCCTCTGGTTTCTCTCTTTGTCCAGGGGACCTGATGGGGTGCAGCTCGAGAAGGCTAACAGCAGTGTCGCCACTGTGACTGGGCTGCAAGTGGGAACCTACGTGTTCACCTTGACTGTCAAGGATGAGAGGAACCTGCAAAGCCGGAGCTCTGTGAATGTCATTGTCAAAGAAGGTACCTCCCTGCCCCGGGTTGTTGCAGCAGCCTCAGGGTTAGATAACTGAGGAATTCATCATCTCTTGTTTGGCTGCAGAAATCGATTTAGAGACAGGGTGTGGGGAAGAAAGTTGGGGTGAGAGCAGCTGATACTTGCTTTTCTAAAACAATCTTCATTGAGAGTGATTGTAAGATGATTTTTCATTTCTTGCAGTCCCCTCTCTCCCTTTCTCCTTTCCTTCGTTCTCTATTGAATAGGGAAAGAATTAAGGTGTTTTTCCTTTGCACTTTTATTTTGCCTCTGTGCTGCTAAGACCTGGGGTTCCTGTGCCTCTCCCACTAGCTACAGTGACACCTGCTGTCAGACTTCAGAATGACAGTCCTGCACTGGGGCTTTCTGTGCTTTTCCTGTGAACCTGCACGCTGAAGCCAACGTGAGACAAGAGTCGATAGGCCTTGCTCTGGTTTGCAGGCTCATGATCAGTAATGGCCTCGAGAGAGGGCTCCAAGCTGACAGTAGGAAAAACCATCAGATATTATCCATATTACCCATATTTTAAAGAGAACTTGTGGTATCAGTTGGATGAAACCTAAACTCCCAGGCTTTAAACCAACTGTGGGCTTTTGTTTCCAATTATCATATACCTCCAAAGGACAGAAATGGGTTCCTTTCGGGGAGGCTGCTTTGGGAATATAGGAGGAAACTACACTTGTCCCCTCTGTTGTATGGGTCAGAGAGTATTTCTCTCTCCATGGGACTGGAGCCTCAGGGCCTGTGGCAATGGTGGCTTTAAATCTACACCTTTAGCCCTGGTCGGTTTGCTCGGTGGTTAGTGTCAGCCTGTGGACTGAAGGGGCATGGGTTCAATTCCTGTCAAGGGCACACACCTCAGTTGCGGCTCGATCCCTGGCTCCAGTCAGGATGCGTGTGGGAGGCAACGAACCGATGTCTCTCTCACATTGATGTTTCTCTCTCTGTCTCTATCCCTCCCTTTTACTCTCTAAAAATCACTGGAAAAAATATCCTTGGGTGAGGGTTTACAAAAAATAAAAAATCGATGCTGTTAGTTGCTTGCATGGATAGACTCTTAAAACAGTTCTCCATTTAATTCCCCATAAACATCACGAAGAAGCACTTCCTTTTTCCCCCTAGAATATTATATGATTTCAATGATTTCTCTTTGCTTAGAAACGAACAAACCACCTATAGCCAAGATAACTGGGAATGTGGTGATAACCTTGCCCACGGACACAGCCGAGCTGGATGGCTCCAAGTCCTCAGATGACAAGGGAATAGTCAGCTACCTCTGGACTCGAGATGAGGGGAGCCCAGCAGCAGGGGTAAGTGTGCCAGGAGCTGGAGAGCAACACATGTTCCAAGGGGTGAGATGGGGAGAGGGGGCTGAGCCAGATGGTCTACTGTTTTAACCAAGTGGTTTCTTATATCAAACCTGGATTGCGCTCTGAAATCCAGGGAGGTTAAATGACTTGCCTGGGGTCACTCTGCAAGCTAGTGTGGCACAGGATGAGTTTCTCTTCCCTAACCCGAGCAGCCATGGGCTGCAGTGCTGTTCCGAGCAGAAGCTGCTGGAGGTGAAGCAGTCCAGCTCAGAGGGGCTTAGTGGTGACAGAGCAGCCACTGAGTCCATGGAAGGAGTTTGTTTTGTTTTGCAAACGTAGCCATGTTATTCAACCCCACAGGAGGTGTTAAATCACTCTGACCACCACCCTATCCTCTTCCTTTCCAACCTGGTCGAGGGAACCTACGTATTTCATCTGAAAGTGACTGATGCGAAGGGTGAGAGTAACACAGACCAGACCACTGTGGAGGTGAAACCTGGTGAGTTCATTTAGTGATGAGACTGAGTGGAATTGCTGGATAAGCCAAGCAGGGTCTCCATCCTGAGACACCTTCTCCCCAGCATGGACAGAGCCAGATTTTTAAAAAAATCTAGAACCCCAAGCTGAAAAATCCTTAGAGTCTGTCTGTTCCAACATTACCTCTCCTACCCACACAGGAATATGGACCTCCTCCTCCTCATCTCAGATGGAGAAACAAAAACTCAGAGTGGTGTGTCAAAGCCGGGCCTTTGTGCCCAAGTCCAGCACTTCCTGCTCTACATGTGACTGATGGGAGAGGGTACCCTGGGGATCTGAGCACAGGAATAACTTGAGTCATGATGTCTCATCAGCACCCAAATGCAGAAAACATTTATTTTTATAAGTTGAGCCTCAGGCTTTTTCTGACAATCCAGGGAAGGTAAAGTAACTGGTGTCCTTTACATTTTTCAGATTTGCAGAAATAAAATTTCTTTCTTAAATAGAACCATGTTTTTATTTTGCTTTGAGGCTAATTTGGTTTTAGAGAGGAAGTGAGTGTGGAGTAGGGTAGAGCTTGATAAATTTCTGAGCACATCTGATGAGGAGGGATTAACTTTAAACCCGCTCTTTATTATCTAGGCCAAACCTGTGTATCAGTGTCTGAGATGGGAAGGATCTTGGCAGGTCTTCCAGTCCTTGTCCCATCTCTCTGAAGGACAGCACCCAAGTCACTATAGTCTCTTCTGTGGCCCTAGCGGGTTTGACTCAGTCGATAGAGTATTGGCCTGGAGACCAAAGGGTCTTGGGTTCGATTCTGGTTGGGGGCACATATCTTGGTTGTAGTCTCCTCCCCGGCCAGGGCCCTGGTCAGGGCGCACGGAGGAGGCAACCAATCAATGTGTTTCTCTCACATTGATGTCTCTCTCTGTCTTTCCCTCTCTGCTCCAATCTCTCTAAAAGATCAATGGAAAAATATCCTCGGGTGAGGATTAAAACAAACAAACAAAATAAAGTCTCCTCTGTGTTTAAAATCCGATCACATTGTCCACTAATTGTGTAAATTATACATCAGAACAGGCAAATGTTGCATTCAAGTGTGTGAATAAAGTATTCTGAATAATCACTGAACTTCCAAGTGTAGAACAGTCTTTAGGACACCAGTCCCTGAAAATCCGATGTGGATCAGGAGAGGTTGCTAGATAAACCTACCCACAATGGAGAGTTCAGCAAAGCCAATTGAGAGGCTTTCAAAGCTTGTTTCTCTCTCTCGCCCACTCGCTTCACTAAACCCTGTTGCTTCCCTGACACCTCCCCACCCGCCCCCCAGCACATGGTGGTAATTCTCAGGTTGACATAGGGACCAGGAGTCCTTTTGAAACTCCAACACCATTTCTGTACGCTCTCATTCCTTCCTCTCCTGTGCCCAAGCACATGCACAGTGGTGGGTCTGTGTTACCTCTCCTGCTTCTAAAGCCATGACTAATCCACATGCTTTCCAGATCCCAGGAAAAACAACCTAGTGGAGATCATCTTGGATGTCAACGTCAGTCAGCTGACTGAGAGGCTGAAGGGGATGTTCATCCGCCAGATTGGGGTCCTCCTGGGGGTGCTGGATTCCGACATCATTGTGCAAAAGATTCAGCCGTACACGGAACAGAGGTAGCTGGGCAATGAATTGGGGGAGAAAAGAAAGACCATCGCCTCCCCCCACCCCCCGGGCTTTGTGACTGAGCTGAGAAGTAGTGTGGGTAGATAGAGAAGAGTGGGCTCTCTGACCAGGAACCACTCATGGTGTCCGTTTCTTTAATGAGCTCCTCTCTTCTGATATGTGTCACATGCTCTGTACTAGACACTGCTGCAAGGTGCCAAGACACCAGGTCAGAAGAGGTCCATTATGTTTGAAGGCCAGTCTAGTAGGGAAATAATCAAGTAAACATCAGTACAGGGTGGGTTTGACAGAATGTGTGGTATCGTGGAGGCACAGAGGCAAGGGTAATTAATTCTTCCAGAGGTTGTGGTAGGCGATAGTCCAAAGATTCTTCCCAAAGTAAAACTTGCATTGGTCAAGCTTAGGGAAATCAGGAGGAAATTCAGAATGGGGGAACAGCATGAGCAGTGGTCCTATGGTGTGAAAGCACAATGATCCCTCTGGAAGAAATCACAGGTTCAGAGAGCTTACTGGGCCCCAGAATGTGGTGGAAGGTAAGACTGCTGTGTAGACTGAGAATAGTCATATTCAAGTCAAGAAGTTTATATTTTGGGCTGGAGGACTCAAGTTAGTTTGTTTTATGTACCTGAAGTTTTTGTTTTGTTATTACAGCAAGGAGATTGGTGGTTGTTTTATAAGGGAGTTCAGTAGTGTGAAGGCTAGACTGAAATAGGGAGACCAAAGACTGGGAGACCAAGCAGGAAGCTTTGGAGTAGTCTAGTAAAAAGGTAATAAAACCTGAATTAAGGTAATTCCAATGGAAACAGCAGAAGAGGAGAAGAAAATAAGAAGAAATTCAGGGGTAAATCAACAGGACTTGGAGACCCTGTGAGGTATCAACCATGAGGCTTTGGGTTTGGATGCCTGAATAGATGCGAATGCCATTAATTGAGATCAGGGATACAGAAAGAATCAGTTTCAAAGAAAAGATAATGAGTTCAGTTTTGTTTTTTGTGTTTTTTTTTTATGAGTTCAGTTTTGACTGTTTAACTTGGTGTGTCTATGGGTTGCATGGGGAGATGTTTCATCAGATAGTAACAAGTATAGGCAGGAACTTGGGGTGGAGGAATAGCCAGAGAGAGGGAGTCTGCATCCGAGCAGGAGTCAAAGCCATGAGGACAGATGAGACACACCGGGGAGTGTCAAGAGGGCTGAGGACAGAGCTCTGGAGAACGCATATTTACCGAGGAACGTAAGAAATAGTCAGAGGGGTGGGAGGAAAACCAGGTGGGGCTGGTCTGCTGAAAGTTAAGGAGGGAGGGGGAGGGGCCTGCCAAAGGATTCAGATGCTTACAGAGATGCAGGTGTGGTAAACACGTTTTACTCAGATGTTGGGGGACAGAGGACAAATTCATTTTATGGTTTGAGGATACAGAGATGGGAAGTATAACACCTCTTTGAAGAGGTTGGTGCTGAAAATAACATGGGGGATAAGATCAAAAGAACACCTTTAAAGACAGGAAATACTTGAACATTTTTACAGACTGAGGAGCAGGTGCAGGGAAAGTAGACAGGGCCGTTTAGAGGGTTATAAAGGGACATAGGTCTTGGGGACTGGCCCTTGTCGAGCAGGAGCACCACTCTGGAGATAGAAGAAAGGAGGGAAGATGTGCTTTTAGGGTGAATTTATAGGTAGAGAGGATGAAGCTTGAGACCATTGGTGCCAACACCCTGTGTTTCGTCTCTGAAACTGGAGACAAGGCCTTCTGCTTGAGGAGGTGGGAATGAGATGGGCAGCATGAGGAAAGTGCTAAAGGTTGGGGGTAGCAGCTCCAGGAATGGGTGCTGGCTTGAGCAGTGTTGGTGTCTCAGCCAAGGTGAGAGACAGGTGAGAGCAGTGGTTCCCAAATCACCTGGAGCTTTGATGAACATCATTACCCGAGCCTCACCCACAGATGATTTCACTTGGTCTAGAGCAGCGATGGTCTGTGAGGTCCGAAAGGTTGGCGACCGCTGGTCTGGAGCAATGGTTCCCCGTGTGGGTGGGGCACACGCCCCACAGGGGGGCAGTTTGACTTTTAAGGGGGACAATTCGAGAATGAGTTATTAGTGAATTTTTTGCATTTCTTATGGTTCTAGGGGCCTCATATACAGTATATAAATATATATTGTGACATATTTATGCATTTCACTTCTCTATTATATGTTTTGAAACTTTATTTGCTATTTTTTCATATCTCTACATATTCTTATTGTTGTTAACAATTTCTTAGTGATTTCTTCCTCAGTACTTCAACTGTCCTTTCGTTCTTTTATTTTTCTCTTTCATGGATGCCATGTTCTTTGGAAGCTTGTTTAGATGAAGTTAATGGCCTTTTAGGCTTCCTCTACGTGAATAGGAGGTCACCTTTTGAATAATAAGAATTACATGTCACAAGGGGGCATCAGGATTTTAGAGATGCTTAGGTGAGGCACAGCCAAAAAAGGTTGGGAACCACTGGTCTAGAGTGAGGTTTGGGCACCTGAAGTCTAAAAGCTCCCCAGGTGAACCTAATATGCGGCCAGGGTTCACTGGGTCAGAGACAGCGTAGTGATTTAGGACTTGGTGTGTAAGCTCTGCTCAGCAGCCTGGGAGCAGGCAGGGATCTATCTAGCTGGTTCTGTCGGTTGGATACAGGCAGTGGAAGCAGCGAGAGTGCTGGTCAGAGCACTGTGGAAGGGTTTGCTCGCAGACTTGCTGACCCCGCATCAGGCATGAGGGAAGAGAGGAGCATCACAGTGGCTGGGTTTCTGGCTCGGGTTTGGTTGGCTTAGTTGAGGAATGTTGGAGGGATTGGATACTGGGAGGGAGATAGTTAATATAGTGGGAAAGAGCATGGTCCTTCCACCAGACCATGTTCTAGGTTACCTCCCCTCTCCAAACCTGTTCTAACAGTAAAAATGCCAGTACCCATTTTATAGGCTTGTTATTGAGGATCCAATAAAGTAATGTTTGCATAGTCCCTAATGCACAGTAAGTGCCCAGTTAATGGTTGTTATAAGTTTATTTTGAGACATGTTGGATTCAAGGTGCCTGTGGAACATCTAGGACAGATATTCTAGCAAGCATTAAAGATAAAGATTTGGTCACTCAGGAGAGACGGGGAAAGGAGTTTAAAGATTTGAGAGTTACTGGTATATAGACAGAAATTGAAACTACCCATGGATTAGGTCACTATAAGAAAATGAGAAAAGGACCACAGATCTTTTATGGTAAAGATTTGTTTCTTGATTCTAGAATTTATGTTACCTATTGTTGGCCTTTTTGTACAGCAAGCTTTTAGAAAGACTTTTATGCCAGTGCTTCCCAAACTTTTATGTCATACCACACAGGAAATTATGCCATTTACATGGCACTTTGGGGTAAACAGAGTTACACTGTAGCAACTGGAGCCACCCAGCTACGCTGGGTGCGGAGGGCATCAGTATCTTGGGCACACCTATAAACGCGTGTGGCCCACTGCTTGAGAAGGTTCGGTCTGTGAGACTAACATGAAGTAAAAAGGCAGGCTACCAAAAGTGGAGGCCAAGCCATAGAGAACAGATTTGGTGCCACCCAGGTGTGAGTTCTAGCATGGTCTGCCTTGGACAGAAATTGACAGTCAGAAAGGAAATAGATTCTGGGCCTGGAGTAACAGAATCTCGTTCCAGCCACACCATCGTGTGGTCTTGTTACTGTCGTAGTAACGATCGTTTTGGCCTGTGGATAATTATTGGATGCTGTCTGATAATTTACATTTTACAAAGCATTGTGGTTTGTCATACAAGTAACGCAGGCACAAATCCAACAGCACCACAGTCTTAGCTGTTAAAAGGCTGACAGCAGGGATGTGGTCATAACCAAATCCCCATTTTCCTGGCCTCTGGTTACCTGTTTGGTATGGGTCCTCTTGTTAGCTGGGGCAGTTTAGGGCATTTCTAAAAGCATAGGCTTTGGGATCAGACATATCAGGGTTGGTATCTGGCTCTGCCAGAATTAACTGTGTGACCTTGGGCAAGTTACTTAACCCCTCTGAGCCCCAGTGTTGTCCTTTGTAAAATGGAGCTGACACCGATAAGGCCTTTCTCCCTGGCTTGCTGTAAGAGAATGCATATAATACTTAGCACAGGCTCTGGCACAAGCAGAGGTGCTTGGCAAATGGTAGCTGCTGCTGTTGTTATTGACAGCTTCAGCTTATTCATATATACCATTGCCTGTCTCTGCAGCACCAAGATGGTATTTTTTGTTCAAAACGAGCCTCCGCACCAGATCTTCAAAGGCCATGAGGTGGCAGCGAAGCTCAAGAATGAGCTGCGGAAACAAAAGGCAGACTTTCTAGTATTCAGAGCCCTGGAAGTCTACACTGTCAGTGAGTAATTCTGGGGTGTTGGGAACAAGACCCTCCCCAATAGCCCCTCTCACCTGTCAGTCCCCACTGTCCTCGGGTCTCATCCCCTGTTCTCCAGGAACATGGAGATAATTTCTTCCCTCCACTACTGTTACCATGAGGGTCCTGATTCATAGAGGTTCTTAACCAGGGGTCTGTGGGCCCCTGAGAGTGTTCAGAGGGCTGTACATTTTGGAAAAAATTACATCTTTCTTTTCATTAACCTCTAACTGAAATTTATTATTTCCCTCAGTTATGAAGGTAGGCAACAAACTACACTGTTAATTGAACCCATGACTTTGAGGCAATAGCAATCAGAGGTAATTTCTATCACACAACATGATGACATATTTTTACTCATCACTATTTCAAAGTTATCAGTGTGAGACTCGCTTCTAGATCTTGCTACTTCATTTTTTAATAAAAGCACATATATTATTTTTAAAAATTATATTCTTAGATATTTTAAAAACACATTCAATGTAATTGCTTTCCTTTATAATACTGTGCATTTTATTTTGCCAATTAAATTACTCAGAGAAGTGGGTCTGCAGGACATGCAATATTAAGAACTGCTGATACACAGAAACAACAAGTAAAACCAATCTGGAATTGCTCTGGCCAGATGGCTCAATTGGTTGGTGGTTGGTTCCATTTCTGGTCAGGGCAAAAACCCAGGTTGGGAGTTCAATCCCCGGTAGGGGCAAGTGTGGGAGGCAACCGATTGATGTTTCTCTCACATCAACCTCTCTCCCTCCTGCCTCCCTTCCTCTCTCTAAAAAATCAAAAACAAACAGTTTGGAACCATGTTCCAGTGGCCTTTCTAACTGCTCCAGTTGTATCCGGCTGTGAGGATAATTACGGGCAACGTGTGTAGAAGCTCTTGGAGCAGGTCTCCCAGGCCACTGAATGGGGGTGCCTTCCTGCTTTCACAGGCACTGGACGCTGACTGTCCCCCGGCTCTGACTCCTGTTGTCTTTTCTCCCCTTTCTGCTCCTTTCAGCATGCCAGCTGAACTGTTCTGACCATGGCCACTGTGATTCCTTTACCAAACGCTGCATCTGTGACCCTTTTTGGATGGAGAATTTCATCAAGGTGCAGCTGAGGGATGGAGACAGCAACTGTGGTGAGTTTTCTGCTTGGCATTGTGCCAGCTGGTTTAGCACTGACTGGTTCTGAGTTGTGAGTGGGTGGGTGTTGGTGTTTCTGAGGCAGATGAGCAAGCAAGGAGAACTTTGTGTATTTTCTGTTTGCAGAGGATTTTTACTTCTTTCCTCTGCACTTGCTCAAGGTTAGAGGAAAGCTCTGAAGCTGTTGTGTAAGAACCAAGCTGAAATCACACCAACTGCTCACTGCAACTGCCAATGGCAGCCTATATCAAACCAGCTGCAAGGCCTGTCTTTCTGCTCCCCGTCCCTCTGTTATAGCTCCCCACTGTCCCAGGGCCTCAGAGAAGGGACTGGAAAGCGGGACAATTCTGAAGGTTTAAAACTTGAGCTGCCTTCAACTCTGATGTCTCAGCTTCCCTGGGGAGCCCTGGGTCATTCTTATCTACAGAGTGAAGCCATCTCTCGCTCAGGTGGGGGCAGCCCCGACCTCCCTCTAGCCTCTCTCTCTACAACCCTGACCATTTTGTTTTTCTTGGCAGAGTGGAGCGTGTTATATGTTATCATTGCTTGCTTTGTCATTGTCGTTGCCTTCGGAACCCTGTCCTGGACTGTGATCTGTTGTTGTAAGAGGTAAGTTGGATTATCTTTGGAAATTCAGTCTTCCAGTCACTGTAGTCACTCATCAGAGAGGTATCTGGCCTTTCCACACGGAAGGCACTGAGTCCTGGGCTCCTCCCTTCCTGTCAGTGTCACAGTGCTCTGGCCCACATCCTTCAGCCAGTGCTGTCAGCGCAGTGATACGCAACCTGGGAAGGGTAGCTAGGGTGGGGTGGGAGGGCCTGGGTATGGAACTCGATCACATCTCTAGGATGTATGTCTTTTAACACTCCATACCTCAGCCGCACGACCTTAGGAGATCATTTTCTTTTCGGCCTTCCTCACTCGTTGGGATTCACTTGTATACAAGTTTTCACATAGTTACAGACTTAGGTTAGTCATGGTTAAGGGTAATGGGTTTTTTCATTTGGTCTTCCTGTCTAGTCTTATAATACTTAATAGTAATGCTTATTATGTTTTTCATTATAAGTATGATTTCTACATTTACTGTGTGTCAAGCACCATGATAAATTTTATAGATAATAACTGTTTTAATGCGCATGACAACCTTTCCTCGTCTTACAGACTTTACCTGTCCATGGACACACAGTAAATAAGGGGCAGAGCTGAGATTCAACCTGCAGTATAACCACATATAAGACAGAAAATTAAAAGAACTTTAAAAAATTCCCACCACCAAAGACGATCACCATTAACAACTTTCTTGGTTTAATGCTTTCCTCTCTACCCACACCCCTCAAGCATACAGTTTTCATTTTCTTTACATTTTTAACCAATCTGCCCCTCGGTACCACTGTGGACTGGTGAGTCCACGCTAAGATAGCCACGTCTCCCTTGCCCTTTCCTGGAATTGGTGAGGATTATTTGAACAAATTACAGTTGCCAACTTTCCTGGCTGAAAGGCAGGAGAAACGGCTCTCCCACTAGCACGGGCATGGCTGGCATCCTGTGGGGTCTACCTGAACCTCACGCACAGCCTCCTTCCTAAGCAGGGGAGGGGATTGTGTTTTTCAGGCAAAAAGGAAAACCCAAGAGAAAAAGCAAGTACAAAATCCTGGATGCCACGGATCAGGAAAGCCTGGAGCTGAAGCCAACCTCCCGAGCAGGTAGTAGCCCGGGGAGCTGGGGCTGGGGCGTCTGTCTGTGCACTCCCTGTGAGGAGCCACTGTCACTCACAGCTGTTGGTGCTGGAAAAGCATTTTGTGTCCTGCCTGATGAGGCCGAAGGTGGGCTTGGCCCTGTGCTGGCAGAAGCTGCCTGCTGGACCAGCTCTGATGCCAAGGCTCTCAGCAGTCCTTTCACTTTGCAGACAGGCGAGGCCTCCTGCTCTCCTTTGCCTGCTTATTCCCTGGAGTTCCGCTCTTCAAGCTGTCCTGTGTAGTCAGGCTCAGGGACTGTGGCTCTCCTTTCTGTGCAGACAACAAGGTGAGGCAGTGATGCGATTAAAGGGATGTCTGCCAGCCGACCTCCTTTCACTTCTCTCCAGTGTTTACAGGTAGATCCACAGGCTCTGTCCTTGTCTTAGAGCCAGAGGAGGGCAGGTTCCCAGCTGGTTCCAGGGGTGGGGCTGGGAGAGTCAGGACTGCAGAAGGCCTCCCTTCCTCGCTGGGCTGTCATGGGTGGTTTCCATCCATCATGGATGCCACAGGACAGGCAGCATCTATATCTTACTCATCTGTGAACATGGATTGAGACCACTGTGTACCAGGCCCTGTGCCAGACACCAGTTATATTATAGCAAACCAGACAAACTCATAAATACACACAAAGGTGATAATGAAAGGTCTTTATAAAGATTAACAGTCAACCTGAGCCCTGAGGGACGAGTAGAAGTTAGTCATGTAAAGACTGGGAAATAGCATTTCAGGCAAAGAGTAGTCAGTGAAGGTCATCTGCTGAAAAGAGCAGAGGGCATTTGAGGAAGTGGAAGGAGGTGACATGATGATCATGGGGCAAGTGGCATGAGGCTGGACGAGTAGGGAACTTGCTGTAGGTTCCTTCTAAGAGCAATAGGGAGCCACAGATAGTTTTTAAGCATTGAGTGGTGCAATATGATTGACATTTTAAGAAGGCTACTGTGTGAAGGAATTGGAGAGGGGCAAGAGTAAGTGAAAGGAGATTCGCTAGAATGTCCTTATGGTAGAGATGATGAGACAGAGGCAAATACACTTAGGGGGAACTTAATGAGGTTCGTGGTATGTTGTCAGAGGGGTGTGAGAGGAAGGATGGTCCTCCCACCAAGCTGCTGCTTTGAGCATCTCTGGTTTGGGTGATGTTACTGCTCGAGATGAGAACGCCTGGAAGAAATGGAGATGAAGTGTTTGTTTCAGGACAGTTATGGATTGGGATGAGGAAATGAGGCTGGAAGATTGACAAGGATCAAACTGTGAAAAGATTTGTACATCAGCCTAAGGAATTAAGCATTTATTTTGATGTGATGAGAAGTGACATCTTCAAAGTGCTGGCTTTGGGAAAATTAGTCTAATGATAACATTTCATCAATTGAACGGGAGAGACAGCAGGAAAGGCCAGGGTTGGCTTCTGACCTGACGGAGAATGATAGCACTGTTGACAGAATATGGACATCTAGTGCACTGATGGTTTGGGTGAGAGAAGATGAGTTACACTGAAGTCAACAGAACAGTTAAGAGAAGTGTCAATATATAGGGATCTTCTATATACTGGTGGTATCAGTCAGCACCACATAAGTGGGTCAGGTCCCTCTGGGGAGAATGTTGAAGGATAAGAGAAGAGCCCAGGGCTGAGCAGCCTAAGGATGGTCATCAAGAAGGGAGAAGAGGCATCATGAAAGAGTGGTCAACAGTATTTGCCGCTGCAGGAAGAGAACTGAGGATGACAACACAGAGTAGTTTCTGGTCACCTAAAGAGCTAGAGTAGGGGGGGTAAGAGATCAACCAAAGGACTTGTATGCATGCATATTAGCATAACCAATGGACACGGACACTGGGGTGGTGGGGGCTTGTCCTGGGGGGCAGGCATGGTGGTGGTGGTGGGGTCAATCGGGAGAAAAAGGAGATATATGTAATAATTAAACAATTTAAAAAAAAAAAAAAAAGAGCTCGAGTAGTGGTGGATGACAGCAGAAAGTGCAGGTTTTTGTTTTTTTGGTTAATATTTGCCCGAGGATATTTTCCCATTGATTTTTAGGGAGAGTGGAAGAGAGAGGGAAAGATAGAGAGAAACATTGATGAGAAATACATTGATTGGTTGCCTCCTGCACGAACCCCAACCAAGGAGGAGCCTGCAACCAAGGTATGTGCTCTTGACCAGAATCGAACCTAGGACCCTTTGTTATGCAGGCCGATGCTATACCCACTGAGCAATACTAGCTAGGGCGAAAGTACATGTTACTTAGGAAGTAGGCGGCGTGGAATTGGAGGCCCTAGCTATTTGAAAGTCCTCGTAGAAGCTGAGCAATGAAAAGTGGAGAAACAGCAGGACAGGGCTTTGAAGGCAGTCTCCTCGGATGGGGTTCACGAGATGTAGATGGTACAGGTGCGGTTCCTGAGAAGGATGGAGGGAGTAGGGCAAAAAGGAGAGAGGAGTATAAATGGAATTACAACACCTCTTCTGAGGAAGGGAGGAAAAGCTGGCTGGCTGCACTAAGTGCTGGGTTGAAAAGGCAAAATCGGAAGATGGATTGCAGTATGGCATGCTTCTTGTGAAAGGGGAGGGTGGTGAGGAAGAGCCCGAGAGACCAGCGTGACCAGTCACATCTATGTAACTACATTGAGACTAGGCGAGGCTCAGCAGGCCCTTCTCTTAAGGGCAGTGTCTAACTAAGGGGGTGGTGAGAATGCCCTTGGATTTGGGGTGGCTGACCAGGCCACAAGCCCTGGCTCTTGTTTTGGGCTCTGTGGATTAGCAGGAGCAGCCTAGAGCAGGGTCACTAGTAGGATGCAGGAATGGGATTCAAGACTATATTGTACTAAGTATGGACTTGAAGTTCAGCTTGAAGAAGGGAATTAGTGGGGCATGTTGTAGAGGAAGACATGTTGTATAGAAGTGTTTGCTCGGAGCCAGGGTAAGCCTGGGTGAGGGGTGACTGGAGACAGAATGGTCCCACCTGAGGGAACTCTTGGGGACAAAGGCCGCCAGGTGGAGCATGGGGCGTGCCCCCTCCGGAGATGGGATTCACATTTAGCAGCTGTTCTGTTGGATTTTGTTATGCTATTCTATCAATTTTTTAAAAAGACATTTTATTGAAGTATATTAGGTTGAACCATGTGAAATTACTATTTAGCTTCTAAAAATGGCATTTTTGTAGTTCTAACAAATATGTTATAAACAGTTTAATGGGTTTTCACAACTGAACAGGCACATGTAATCAGCCCCCCAGAAGTGCCTCCTTTGTGCTTCTCTCCAGCCACTGTCCTCCCTCCCCTTACTTCTAATATCTTGGGAGTTTGATATAAATGAAATCAGTGTATTTGGCTCCTTTCACTCAACATTCTATTTATCACATTCACCCATATTATTAGACAGAGCAATAGTTCATTCGTTCTTATTGCTGTACTGGAGGCCCGGTGCATGAAATTTGTGCACAGATAGGGTCCCTATGCCTGGCCAGCGATCAGGGCCAATCTGTGGGGCAACCAGCAGGACGATCCCCCCCTCCTCCTTTGCTAGCACCCACCTTAGCCAGCCTAGCCTACAGGCAGCTCCTGCATTGAGCATCTGCCCCCTAGTGGTCAGTGTGTGTCATAGCAACCAGTCATTCTACTGTTAGGTTGATTTGCATATTAGGCTTTTATTATATAGGATAATTTCCAGTTTGAATATTTTTATTCATCAGGCATACTGTTAATTGGCAATTGCTTTCTATTTTTGGCTGTTATGAGGAGTGGCATTATAGATATTCCTCTGCCATGTCCTCAGTGGACATATGTATGGGTTTCTGTTAGGTGTAGACCTAGGAATGGACTTGCTGAGTCATAGATGTCTGTTCACCTCCCATTGATGTTGCCAGTTTCCCAGCTTGTACTGTGTAGTGAGCAAAGGTCACTCACTTCTTCAAGCAGAGCAGAAGTCCACAATGGAGGGCCCTGGGTAGTACTATGTATTGTGCAGCCAGGAGCATTTGTCTCCCCCTCAGGCTCCTGTCCTCTGCAGGCTTCGAGTGGGGACTGGTTGGGGAAAGCCCCCAGAGGGCACAGAGAGGCAGGTGTATTTCATTTACAGGGGCAAAGCAGGGGTATGGAGGACCTTGAGCCTCACCCGGGCGTGGTTCTTATGTTGGCTAATCCCCCACCACATTGGAGAAGCCCAAGATGCTGAGGGTTCTTCTTTGGCCCTGCTGCTCTCCAGCCATGTCCCAGAACTGTACCCGAGATGGTCCCCAGATGCAGTCAGAGTCTGGTTGCCCTCAGCATTCACAGACTTCAGGCATGTCTGGCGGGGAAGGGGCACAATGGCTCTGAATCATCTGGGGATCTGAGTGGGACCTGGGGAGGGAAAGTGATTGTTGGATGATGAGTGTTCGAATACCTCATCTGACTAGTCACCTTTTTAGGAAAGGAGATAGGTTAGCTCTTGGGGGTAGCCAGGACTCAGAGCACTGCCAAGCTGGATTCTCATTGTTGGAAAAAAGTCCCATTTCTAATCCTGCTAAGCTGTCTCAGCCTACCTTTTGCTTTCTCTGGAATATTATTTGTACCAGTCAGAGCCCAAGCCATCTGGCTGTTGGACAGGATCTGCCCTACAGCCATGGCCAGACCACATTGTACAGTGTGGCCTCCCTGCAGCCACAGGGACAGTAGTAAACATGACCTCCTCCATGGCTTGGAGAATCTCAGACATATTTTCTGACCTCAGGTGCTTCTTATAGGTCCTCATTTGCATATTCTGATGAGCTGATGGCTTGGAAAACTGTCTCAGGGTCCCTATTTAGTCAGGCTCTCCCAGCAGGAGAGCCCTCCCGAGCCATGTGCCTGCTCTCCCACCTCCGGTCCCGCTCAGTGAAGCCAGTGCAAACATCTCTGTGGAGTGAAGTCCAGGCTGACTCAGTGTCAGAAACTGGCGAGCACTTGACACCCATGCTGAGCTTGCTTTCCTGCCTCCCAAGAAGTCCATCCTATTCATAAAAGGAGATAAAACATTGCGCATTTAAGAGAAAGAGAATGTCATTGGGTAACACTAACCAAAACTACTGGAGATAATCAGCATTGGAACTGTTGGTCTCATTTACTCTGACTTCCCTTATAGGGCTGTTCCAGCTAGCCAGCACTGGGAAGACTCAGGAAGCCGCCTCCTTCCCATCTGCCCCTCCCAGCAGGGAGAGGGGACCATGACTCCCTGTTCCCCTGCTCTTCAGGCTGGGGGGAGGGTGTGGCTCAAGCTGGGGAAGGTTGGTGCTCCTGATGCGGAAGTTCCTTATCTCCCTTGCAGGCATCAAACAGAAAGGCCCAATGCTGAGCAGCAGCCTGATGCACTCTGAGTCGGAGCTGGACAGCGATGATGCCATCTTCACGTGGCCAGACAGAGAGAAGGGCAAACTCCTGCATGGTCAGAATGGCTCTGTGCCCAACGGACAGACCCCACTTAAGGCCAGGAGCCCACGGGAGGAGCTCTTATAGTCAGCCACCTGGTCTGTCTCCTCAGGGTAGAGGTCGGCAGTGCTGGGGTCCAGAGCATTGCCAGGCTGGTTCTCAAACCTCCCATTTCAGTGGGCAGCTGTTCTGCCAGCATTTGCTGGTCATCTCCCCCCCATATCATCCACAACCAGAGCTGCTGATACCTGGATCCAGAGACATTCTCCAGGAACCCTGAACAAAGCTGTGAACGAAGAGGTTTCCTCTTTAAACCATCTGGTAGTCTCCCCTCACCTCTTACCTCCTCTTTCCCCCGCATAGCCTCACCTCAGGGCCTCCGTTTTTGCAAACCCCTCCCTGCTCTGAGGGTGGACACAGCCAGCTCCCTGTGGCAGTGTTGCACTCCCAGAGCACCTGCACAGCGAGGACTGGCTGTGCCGCCCACGCCTGGGTACAGAACCAAGCACTACCAGTCCAGAAGAGCCTGCCCTATATTCTTCTCTTTGGGATCACTGGGTCCAGAGGATGTAGCACCCGCTTCTCCTCACCACAGACGCTGGGCTGGTGGTGCAGACATGGTGTCTGGCCCAAGGGTAAGGGAGAGCTGGCTATTGTGTCAGAGCAGTGAGGCTGGACACAGACCTCCTCCCCATCTCCTCCTGACCAGTGCTGGCCGAGAGCAGAGCCACAGCTGACTGGAATGTTACGGCATGAGAGCGCATGTGTGCGATTGTCCCACCGTTCTTTGTGTCCCGTGTGTGTGTGTGTGTGTGTGTGTGTGTGTGTGTGTGTGTGTGTGTGCGCGCGCGCGCGCGCGCATTGGCTACTCACAAGGCGACCCTGACCTGGAAAGACTTTCAGTTCCTTGGAAGAGAGACTTCCTATGGTGTCTGGGTATTGAGGAATGGGAGCTTTGGCCGGAGTGACTTTTTAAAAAGAAGCTTACAGTTTATACTACTGTCCGTTGTGAGATGATTAAACATGCTATTTAATTGTACATGTGCCCACTGACTGTGCTACTGTGCTCCATCACTGACCTGTACCATAGGTCCAGCCACCAGTGCATCCCTGAGAGGTGATGCCTCCAGCAGGGAAGTCGTGGGACTGGCATCAGCGCTCTGGCCAATGGTGCTGGGGTTGTGCCTCGACAGCTGCTTGGCTACTGGTGGAGGAGTGCATCCCTCCTGGCCCCTGCTGGCCAGCTGCCCTGGCTTTTAGGAAGGGGAGTTTTCTGTCCTTCATTCAATACCCACAGCTCCCCCTTACCCCAGGGCCTGTCGCCAAGGAACCCCAAATATAAGGCATCCTTGCATTTCTGGAACCCCACTAGGTACTGTGCACATACAGGAAACTTACCAGGAAGCAAAACTCAAAGAAAACTCCTAGAGCTGGAAGGCTGCAGCGTTGGCCTTCCTGTTTGGGGAAGAGACTGATCTTTGTCCTTACAACTTCCCTTTGGCCCATCTGATAAGTGGAAGGAGCTGAAGAGGTGGTCACATACATTGAGAGTTACTCTCTGAAAATAAGATGGAAAGAAGGTGCATGCAGTTGGGCCTTCAGTCCCTGGAAAAGAGTTTCAGGAGCATGGATGAGGCCCTTGACTTTTGTGGAATCTGTGTTGATTGGTTTAAGGGGCCTATACATTCTTTCGTTATGCCCAGACCATGATTATAACCCCTTCCAACTATTACCCCTCAGTTTGGGGGTGGTGGTTGGTGGTGGCTACCTAGCTTCCAATATTTCCAGCATTGGAGCTGTGGCTGTCTACTGTTGTGCCTCCCGCTGGAAAGCGTTGATCAGGTTTGACATTGAAGGGTATTGATCAGGCTTTTTTTGTCACAACAAAAAAAGTAGTTTCCTCTCATGCAAAGGACAGGTCTTGGCTAGTGTTCTATCCAATTCTCACTGCAGATTCAAATTTGCCCTTGTCTAACCCCCACCCCTTCTCACTTCTAAGCTAATCACATTCTGGCAACAATAGCTGTGGGTCCTATGCTGACTGTCTATTAGAATCACCTGAGCACGTTTTAAACCACACTAATACCTGGAACCCACACACAGGAGGTTTTGACTTTTGAATATTTAACTGAACTTTTATTAAGTCCTCCTATAATCTGTGAAGCCATACCAAGTCCTGGACTAGGGGGAAATAGCCAGTTGGGTTTGGTAGACAAAGAGGTAAAGTACCCAGACACCCAGTACCTCTTAACCACTGCAGGGAGAGGCCCCTGAAGTTGGGTGAAGAGATCAACCGTTCACCAAACCAAGGTCCTTTCCCAGGAACACAGCTCATCTACATTTCCAGACTTCTGCACAATATGGGCAGAAGAGAATTCCATCTTCAGCCCTGGCCCATTAAAGTTTTCTGTGACTCCCGCTCCCTTCCTCTATCTGCTGGCCAGAGCAGAGGCGCATTCGGGGAACCTTCTTCCTGAACCACCATCTGGAAGAGAGCTGCCCTACCAGAATGGCCTTTGGACTGTTATGAGAGAAATAAAAAAAATATTTTTAAAAACTCATAAGATTATGGGTCTAAACCTACCAGTTTGGTTCAGTGGATAGAGGGTCGGCCTGCGGTCCCAAAGAGTCCCGGGTTTGATTCCAGTCAAGGGCACATACGTTGGTTGTAGGCTCCTCCACGCCCGGGCTCTGCTTGGGGTGCATGCAGGAGGCAACCAATCGATGTGTTTCTCTCACATCGATGTTTCTCTTTGTTCTTTGTCTTTCCCTCTCTCTTCCACTCTCTCTAAAAAGATCAATGGAAAAATATCCTTGGGTGAGGATTAACAAAAATAAAGAATAAAAATAAAAAGAGCCGTAACCCGTTTGGCTCAGCGGATAGAGCGTCGGCCTGTGGACTGAAAGGTCCCAGGTTCAATTCCGGTCAAGGGCATGTACCTTGGCTGCGGGCACATCCCCAGTGGGAGGTGTGCAGGAGGCAGCTGATTGATGTTTCTCATCAATGTTTCTCTCTATCCCTCTCTCTTCCTCTCTGTAAAAAAACAATAAAATATATTTTAAAAAAATAAAAATATTATGGGTCTAGGCTCGCTTCTATCACAGGTCTCCCTGGGCCCAAGTACATTACTAGGGCTGACGATGCTTCAGCTCAGGCTGCCACAACAGTCACTCAGGATTTATGCTGCCCTAGACGGCATAGCAGTACTGACAGCCACTGCAGGCAGGGGGTAGAACCGTGAAATTACAAACCTGCCTCCATTGCCCCACACATCCCAGCACAGCCTAGTAGAGGCAGTTGAGACACCCTTTCCTCCCCACCCCACCCCCCCAAAAAAAAAAAAAAAAACACCCAGCAGTGACAGCAACCATTAGTGAAAACTAGGGAATTTTGAAAGCTCAGAAAATCAGTTCTCTACCATCCACCATATTCCTAGGGGTGCCCCTTAATTCACGTAGGAACATGGCATTTTTCTTAACAAAAGCACTGCTGCTCTATTGTGATTGTAGAGGATCAAATACTGCAGGTAAGAAAGAAAACAAGAACTTGTGCTATACCACCATCTAGTGGAAAATAAAGTGCCCTACCTATCAACATGCTGAATTGTTGAAAGCAAAACAGTAAACAAAGTTCACTACCTCAAATGCACATAGAGAAACAATCCATCAAATAACATGACCAACCAAGGTAACTTGGGAGCACACAAAATGAAATATCCAGAAACCAAACTCAAAGTCATGGAAGATGGTGATTTAAATGTCAGAATTCAAGATTGCAGCTATCAAGAAACTTCAATGATATACAAGAAAACTCAGAAAGGCAGTTCAATGAGGTAATTGACTAAAGAGACTGGAACTATAACAAGAACCAAACAAATTCTGGAGCTGAAGAACTCAATAAATGAGGAATGCATTAAAGAGCAATGAAAATAGAGCAGATCAAATGGAAGAGAGAAACAGCTCAAAGATGGAAATCTAGAAATGACCCAGGAGGAAGAAGAGAACCGAGAGTTTAAAATGAAAGAACTCTATGTCCTGGCCTATGTCAGTGGCTAGAGCATTAGCCCATGCGCTGAAGGGTCTCAGGTTTGATTCCCAGTCAAGGGCACATACTTAGGTTGCAGGTTTGATCCCTGCCCTAGTTGGGGCATGTGCAGGAGGCAACCAATGTGTCTCTGTCACATCAATGTTTGTTCACCTCCCTTTCTCTCTTCCACTCTAGAGATCAATGGAAGAAATTTCCTTGGGTGAGGATTAACAAAGAAACAAAAAGAACTCTGAAAACTATCCAACATTAGAAAGAGCAATATACAGATAACAGGTATACCAGAAGAAAAAGGAACAGAGAGCCTACGCAAATAATTGAAAAGAACCTTTCCAAACCCCATGGAAAGAACTGGACTTTATAATAGAGGAAGTGAACATAACACCTAATTATATCAATGCAAAAAGACCTTCTCCATGACACATTTTATTCAAACTGTCAAAAATCAATGACAAAGAATTCCCAAGGAAGTCAGGGAGAAAAAAAAAGACTAACCTACAAAGGAAACCCCATTAGATGATCATATTTCATAGTAGAACATAACAAGACAGGAGTAATGGAAGGAAATATTCAAAATATTGAAAGAACCATCAGCCAAGGGTAATATATCTAGCAAGTTAGTCTATAGATATGAAGGAGAAATGAAGGCTTTCCCAGACAAAAGCTGAGAATTTATCACCATAAGACCTGCATTGCAAGGATTGTTGAAAGTAGCTCTTTCATTGGAAACAAAAAGACAAAGGTATACAAAACTGAGTAAGATGACTAACAGAAACAGGAAACTGGAAATCTACTTCAGAATATGATATTAAACAGTTATAACAAAGGTTAATGGGGGGACAGTGAAGAGGTGCTACTGCAATGTGATAATATCATAAAAAGGGAGAATTTGTGACCACAAAATCATAAAAGTGGGGTGGAAAGTGACTTGAGTGGGTACAGGTGAATGAAGATAAGACTGAATCAGAAGAACAAGGACTACCATATGTATGAAACATTTTACATAAGCCTAATGCTAACCACAAAACAAATATCCAGAGCTGAGATTCCAAACATAAAGAGGAAATGGAGAAAAAAACAACATAGAAAACCACCAAACTAAAATAGCAGACAGAATCACAAGGGGGGAAAAGAGAGATACAAAAGTAGCAAGAAAAGATAAATTATCTATAGTAAGTTTAATACATCAATAACCCCCTAAATGTAAATGAACTAAACATCAATCAAAAGGCATAGAATAGTGGGACAGATTAAAAAACAAATCCCAACTATAATGTTGCCTGTGAGAGACCACTACAAAGACAAACAGGCTCAAAGTGAAGGGATGGAAGATGATACTTCAAGCAAATGGCATCCACAGAAAAGTAGGTGTAGCAGTACTTATATCGAACAAAATATTTCAAGATAAAAAAGTTAAGAGACAAAGATGGCTATTTTATAATGATAAAGGGGACAACTCATCAAGAAGACATAACAAATATATATTTGGACCCAACCTGATGAGAGCACCAAAATACATAGAATAATTTACCAGCAGACCTAAAAGAAAAAAAAGGATAAAACTACAATTCTAGCAGAGGACCTTAATACCCCATTGACAGCAATGAGAGATCACCCTGACAAAAAGTCAATAAGGAAATAGCATTAAATGACACATTAGACCAAATAGACTTAGTTGATATTCTACAACTTTCCCTCCTAAAACGACAGAATACACGTAATGCTTGTAATTGTTGGTCTTCAAACTTTTTCGGTTGACCTGGACGTTCTTTGTCTTTCCCATCAAAATCATCACTTTTAAAGCATTTAACCAGTGCTCACAAGTATCTTGAGATGGAGCATGTTCACCATAAGCTTCCCAAAGTATACGATAACTTTTTCTTCAAAATAAATGAATTAAAACTTCCCACAAATGCTCGTTTTTTGGCATGAAGTTCAACATTTTTAAGCGTAAAAATATCTATGATGTTAACACCTTCAGCAAATTTGACATATGAAGTTTTGAAGCTTGCTGTCAATACAACAAAATAGCATACATATCAAATCGCATATATGTCAACATATGTGTAGATCCATCTAGTGAAAAAAATCTGCATTATTAACTGGTACGCCTGCTTATGTGGAGATTAAACATGCTACTGAACAACTAACTATAGATTCAAAGAAGAAATAAGAGATGAAAAGATAAACAGAGACAAATGAAAATACAACATACCAAAAGTTTTGGGACACAGCAAAAGTAGTATTAAGAGGGAAGTTTATATGTACAGGCAGTCCTTGAGTTACGTAGGACTCGACTTACTTTGTTTCGTGGTTACCTCGCCATCTCCCATTTACAGTATTAACCCTTTGCACTCGGTTGCTTTTTTCTCGATTCTTTTATTCTACTCGGGATTTAATTTTTTAAATACCCCAGATTTTACAAAGCGCGGCAGTAGAATAAAAAACTGGAGTTTCTTTTCATACAAACTTATTTATTTGGATTTTTTTATATTTCAAATTATTGATACATTCAAAGAGTATAAAAAGAGCTGCTACCGATGCTAACCGTGTCGAGTCACACTCGACATCCGAGTGCAAAAGGTTAAAAAAAAAAGTTTCGTCATTTCGATATATGTACACATGTGCTTTATGGTTTTTATTATTTATTTACCACAAGTAAAGGTTAGGAACTGTTATCTTTCTTTTAAAATTTTTTTACTGTTTCACTTCATTACTGCTGTGTATGTGCTCCATGTGAGTGACGCAGGTGCTTATGTAGGTGGGTTCCGACTTACAGCAAAAATCGAGTTATGTCGCGCCATAGGAACGGATCTCCGACGTAACCCGAGGACTGCCTGTATACTAGTGTCCCGGTGCATGGATTCATACACATTGAAAGGAAATTAATTAGAAGAAATATTTTAATATCGCTATTCGCCCTTTTTCTATAATAGAAATGTCAACCAAATTCATGATCGACAATGACAGATTGAAACACACACGTGCGACTGGCGCCAGCAAGAGCTTTATATGTATCGCACATGTGCGAGTCAACTTAGCCTTTTATAGCTATAGAATAATTTTGCTTAATTAGACCTGCTTTCTGATTTAGCTAAACTTTTTCCAGCCCAGTGAAGCAACCCAACTTCTCTTTCAGGTAATTGTCAGCAACACAGCAGTAAATATCAACATGAAGCAGATTATTATTGTAGTTCACCCAGGGAGAACAAAGGGTAAAATATTTAATTGTAGCAGTGTTTGACTATATTCTGCGCAGTGAGAAAACCTGAAGTCATTTTCAAGGTCCACCATTTCTTACTTCTTTTCAGTTGGGTCAAGTTTCTGAACTTTCTAAATCTCTGTTTTCTAAAATAGCAGACAGAAGGAAAGAAATAATAAATATTAGAGTAGAAATAAATGAAATAGAAATTAAAAAGGCAATACAAAAAAATTAATGAAACCAAGAGCTGGTTCTATGAAAAGATAAACAATAAACAAACTTGACACACGTCTGGCTAGACTAACTAATGAAATAAAATCAAATAAAAGAATGAGAAGTTACAACAGACACCACAGAAATCCAAAGGAGTATACAAAAATACTATAAAAGCCTATATGGCACCAAATTTGATAACCTAGAAGAAATGGGCAAATTCTTAGAAGCATACGAACTTTCTAGGCTGAATCATAAGGAACTGTAAAACCTAAATAGACCAATCACTACAGTAAGGAAATAGAAAGAGTAATTAAAACCTCCCCCAAAACGCTGGTGAATTTTACCACCTTTCCTCAACCTCTTCTAAAAACACTCAAGAGGAGGAATACTTCCCAACTCATTTTAGAAGGCCAACATTACCCAGATACTAACACCAAGCAATACAATACAAAAAAAAAAAAAAAGTTACAGGCCAATATCTCTGATGAACAAGATGCAAAAATCCTAAATAAAATACTAACAAGTCAAATCAATATATTAAAAGGATCATACATCATGATCAAGTGGGGTTCATCCCAAGGATGCAAATCAATGTGATATACCACAAATCATCATCCGCAAATCAATGTGATATACCACATTAACAAAATAAAACTTATATGATCATATCAACAGACGCAAAAAAAAAAATTTGAAAAGATATAACATCCATTTATGATAAAAACACTCAATAAAATGGTATAGAAGGAAAGTACCTCAACATAATAAAGGCCATATATGATAGTCTTCTTTTCCATTTTTTCTGATTTTATTACTATTTTCTTTTTCCCCCTGTTGTTCATTCTTTAAATTATTGAATTGAATGATTACTTTATTCATTCATAATCTTTGTTCCCTGAAAATGATTTCATGAAAAGGAAACATGATTTTAAATCTAATTTTTCCCTCTCGGTTCTGCTTCAGCTGTGTTCCCAGATTCAGACATAATAATTTTATTATTCATTAGTCCATTGTAGGTGCTTTCTCATTTCCCTTTTTATTCCAAGGGTTATCCATCCTCCCTTTTACCCAAAATTTTGTTAGTTTTCAGGCTGTTTATGAAGTACAGTAATATCCATATTTATAATTTTTTATTAATTCTATCAGTATGTAATCCACCTTTTTTTGCATTAAATCCTTTTTATCAAATACTATGAATATTGATTCCCCAGATATCTCTTAATATTTGCCTAATAATGTTTTTGCATCACTTTTACCCTTGTTAGTTTTTTTTTAATTTATCCAGTCTTTTAAATTTTTTACTCATTTATATCAATATCAACTCATGAATTCCTATTTTATTCATTAGGTTGTAATCTGATACACCAATTGTCCTAGATTTAACCAACGGAAGCCTCTTCTGTCTGCCTCCTATTTCCTTCTGACACGTCCCTATCTTTTTTTTTTTTTTTTTTTAGCATTTACATACTCAAAAGGTATTCCAGGATTATCTTTTTCTTTCCCCAGTCTTAGAATCAGTCATTGAGCCCTCATGCAAGAGCTCTTGGTATGCTCATTGCTACCAAGGTAAAACTGTTTCTATACCATGTCAGTGGATAGAATCAATCAATCCATAAAATACATATACACACTTGTGACCTAATTAAAGGAAATTAATTAGACAGTGGCCGGTGGGGCGGGACTGGGCAAGACAGGCCTGGGCAAGATGGGCCAGACATGCCCTGGATCCAACCTCCCATGGTCCCTCTCCAGCTGTCTGCACCTGGGGTGGCACAGCAGCGGAGTGAGTGGGATCCCTCCGGCAGGTGGGGTCCCTCGGCCTGGCCTGCGGGGACCAGGCCAAAACTGGCTCTCTGACATCCCCGGAGGGGTCCGAGTGTGAGAGGGCACTCTGAAAAGTTGCTGTCATACGGGGTGTGCAATGCAAACACAAGTGTGCAGTAAACCAGATTCGGGGCTGACAGTAACCCAGCAACAACATAACCCACGGCCAAAGGTGGAATCACGCGGCCCCGCGAGGAATCGGGCTCCCTCTTCTCCCTCCACCACTGCCAAGTCACTGCAGCTCGGCAGCTCCTGCATTGAGCATTTGCCCCCTGGTGGTCAGTGCATGTCATACCTACCAGCTGGTTGGACAGTCAGACGGTCACTTAGCCTTTTATATATATAGATATTCATATCACTATATACAACTACATCTATCTGTCTAAACCTATGAGGTCATACCAACTCTTCCAATTTCAATTCAACATCTCAGGGTTCTTCCTAGCCTTCTCCCTTTCCACGTTCAAAAATCCTTTCTCAGTGAGAAATCTGGCTCCCATTATGCTCAATATATGTATACTTATTTCTCAATCATTTAACTTATTTGCACAATGTAATCAGTCTCCTAACCATTCCAGCCACTCACTGCCTCACTTGCTCTGATGCTGCGCTGCTTCACTGTGGCACCTCTCACCAGCGGGCTTCCACGGGCTCCAGGCACACACCAATTCCTCCATGCTTTTACTTCCTCAAACACTAATGTCTCTATGCAGAGAAGGGCAAGTAAATAAAGATGGGAAAACAAGGGTGAGAATCTGTCTTCAGTTAAATTTAAGATGTTTACATTCATTGTAATTTAGAACTTATTTCTGCTGTTATTTCACAATTTCTACTTACTGTACTCCCCTCCCCACCTCCCTGCTGCTTTCCACTGAGTAGCAATGGATAATTTTCTTCTGTTTAAAAGGTAACACATTCTACTTTTTTATATGGCTGAGTGGTATTCCATTGTATATATGTATCACAGCTTTAATTGTACGTTGAAAGACAATTAGGTTGTTTCCATATCTTGGCTATTGTGAATAATGCTGCAATGAATACAGGGGTACATATATCTTTACTTAACATTTGAAAGCCAGGCATAAATGATAAGTTAGTATTATTCCACTTTGTGAGAAAAACTGAGGCACAGGGAGGTTAAAAAATTTACAATCTATACAACCAGTAAGTGAAAAGACTAGCATCCAAAACCTTGGATCTTCCATTCTGTAATAATACCTCTTATATTTTTTCAATGATAGTAACATATGATGATGACAGACAAGAAGAATTGGGGGTATTATTGCTTAATTCTTTCCTAAAATTTCAACTCAGTACCATAGGGAACCTTTCCAACATGGAAAATTAAATTCTGAATTTAACAGAAAACTGGGATTCATTAGCAAAAATTCACTTTACTTTGGACTTTTTAGAAAAGTTCTATTTTATAAAATTAGTAATACCACAAGGGCAGTTTGATAGAAAGTTTATATGGAATTGAAGGTATACTTGTAAAGATAGCTCTAAAATCTAAGGAAAATACCATTTAGCCCCACATTCCCAAATTAAATACGTAAATATTCTTAAAAATGGATATATTCTTTATTCTAATCCCACAATTTCAAAATTGAATAAGCTGAATGGATGCAAGCTTTGTAAATCTCAAAAAAGTTTGCCTGAAATGAGATATACACAATATACCTGATATTTCTAGCTTTCAGGGTTTTGAATATAAGTTAATAAATTAACTAAAAATGGGAACAAGTCTTTTGATGCAAGAAAGAAAACAACCGAAAAGACTGTAATGAAACAATATGTTTACTGGACTGAGTAAATACCAAATAATTTATTTTATGAAAACTGCTTTCTTTGTTATATACCATCTGTTGGTCATACCAATATGGTCAAACAGGAAAAGATATTTAAAATTATTTCAAGAAAATTATAAAGAAAAAGAAGAACTCACCCATCAAATACAAATATACTATTTTATTCTAAGGGAATATTTCTGTGGTTTCTGCAAGGGGAAAACCCAAAAGTGGTTAAAAAAAAGAACAGAAAGATAACTTAGTTGTTTCTCTGTGTTTGATTTTTTTTTCTCCTG
This sequence comes from Cnephaeus nilssonii, assembly GCF_951640355.1. Lineage (NCBI taxonomy): Eukaryota > Metazoa > Chordata > Mammalia > Chiroptera > Vespertilionidae > Cnephaeus > Cnephaeus nilssonii. The sequence goes on from NC_137078.1 coordinate 81,004,151, forward strand.
GAAAAAAATGTAATTTTACGTAATTTTAATAAAATTTTTAAAAGCAAATAATTGGACACATATCAACAGCTATGCTTATGAGGAATGACCAATATTTTCTTGTATGAATTAATCTAGGGTCTGAACAACTCTTTGATTTAATATGCAATTTAAATCCCAATATAGTCATTTACGTGGGCTATTGGCTGTTCTCAGTTAAAAAATACACATTTTTTTCCTCTCTGGTGTTTTATAACAATTTCTCTACTGTGCCAAGAATATTTGTTTTTCATACAACTACAGAAAGGGAAATGTTAGTGTTTATACAAAACATAAAATGAATATATTGGGGACTATTACACCTGAAGTTTCTGGACAGTTTATTGGCAGACTTATGAGACAATTCAATTGTTTTTCCTCCATATTAAACAAGGTCTGGAAGTAAGAAGTCTTCCAATCAGAGATGACAAACACAGATGGAATTAAATCATACAGAACTGGGGCGGATTTACTTCTTTACACAGTTCTCATAACAAAAATGAAATTTGTCACAGGCCGAGGGACAGAACCATCAAGTACACAATGTCAAAAGGCCTAGTTTTAAATTTTTATTGTAGTAAAAATGACTTTCATTTACTTATTTAAAAAAAAACAAAAACCTGCCACTCCCACCTAAAAAATGGGACATATTGAAAAGAATTTCAAGGTTAAAATTTCTAAGAGGCTTTGGACTTCTCTCATTTCTATTAGGGTCAAATTAATCTCTACTAAAGAAGTTTTGTGATTAGCCAACATCATAAAAGCTTTGATTCAAAATTTTGTAGGGAAGAAACTGAGAATGGAGAGAAATGGATCGATATGTCAAACACACTATGACTTGCAATCCTCAGAAAACCACTAAAACAGCTAGAGTTTGGAATAATGCTATAAGAAGACCTGCTTATGACCATGAAAGACAGTCAATGTCTTTGTATCCTAGCCCCATTTTCAAGTTCCTTAGAACAACAAGGTCATCTTCCAAATGCTTTGTATAGGAACATACTAAGATCTTTTCTATCATAATTCTGATAGCTAAATAATACTGTGTCTTTGTGGAATCATCCACAGGTTTGACAGTTAAGAGTGAGACTATCCTTTTTGCAATGACACAGGCCTCCAGAAACTGGTGCTAAAGACAAAATAAGAGGAATTATTTAGGAAATAGGAAGATAAAACAATGAAAGGAAAGCTGCCATTTGGGGTTAAAATGAAAACAAAAGGAGAACCCCCATTTCTGTGCACCATAGCTCATGCCATGAGACAGCAGCAATAAAGGCTGACACCCAGAGAAGTGGGCATTTTAGTGGGTTTTCTAGAAACATTTCAAGACACCTGGGGTCTAATGGCTCCACAGTACATCTCTGTGTGTAACTGGACTGCAGAATTTCAACCCCTTTACCTTAATTTACCCACATCGACCCACAGCTGAGACGGCTAGACCCAGGAAGTAAAAGGACACAGCATTCTGGGAACAGCAGGGAAGACCTTGCTTCCTGATGCGAGGGCCAACGGCAAAGCACAGAGGCTTCGATCCTTCACAGAATTGGCTTGGCAGTGAAAATCAAAATCAAGACCCCTTCACTCTCTACCTTATAATAAAAGTTCAGTATTTTTATTGGGTCTTCAAGTCTGGGTCCCACAGTCCTCATCTGATGTCACTCTTAGCTCTGTACTATTGCTCCCCTGACTTTGACATAGGGCTCCTCCAAGTAGCATATTGCAGCCAAGGTGTCACTCCAAAGTTACCTCTCTAAGGTCTAAGGTTACTATGGCAGAGTTTTATATAACTGTTTTCCTTAAAAATATTCCATAATTTGTTATTCCCAAACAAAATAAGACTATGCACCACCCGGAGAAATTGGTTAGTCATTCTGAAGATGTCTAAGAACTATATCACTGCCAAAGAACATTTCTCAGTTCACATTCTTTCCTTCAATTTTCATTTGTACATCCACACTGTGGTTCACGAGTTATCTATTTTCCATTATGTTATAATCAAGTCAAGGGGACTTGGACTTATACATCGTTTTCCAAAGCTTGGATGCATTCACAGTTTGGTGCATACCAATGTGTATGAAAATAGGAACCCCACTTCTGCTTTAATCTGACAATTCAACATCAGAGTCTTCAGATTTGGCTTTGGCAAGTTCTTCGTGTACCTCCCTCACCATGAGAATACGTGTTAACATGGTGTCCAGGGTCCCAGGGTCTATCGGGAATGTGGAGTACCACATGGGGCTATTCGGGACACAGGAACGCTCGGGTTGAAGGTAAAACACATCATTCCTCTGCTTCACACTTTCAGAACTATCCACAGGAAAAAGAGAAAAAAAGAAAGAAAATTGGGGATCAGAGAGCAGAGGTAATACATAACTACTCTTTAATGTAATGGCTCTCAACTTTGCTCTGCTCTGATTTGTATCACAGATCAGCAACATACCCACACAGTTTATAAACACTTCCCCCCAGGAACAACCTATAACTCCACATCTTTTCTCCCACACTCAATAAATCATATTGGTTTGGAAGTGAGTCTAATGTTAGTAGAAGTCACAGTGTAAATCCTTCACAGACTTTAGTACTTACAACATTTTTAGGAGCAACAAATTTAACTCACATGTGACACTTTGGCTGAGAACCACATTTCCTCAGCACCCACTATCCTGGAATGAACCCTATGAGCACTCAATACACATTATCAAAGGGAAAACACAGTCATAGTATTTCTTTGAGAGAAAAGTGCATTGGCATGATCTTACAACTCTAAAGTCATAAAGTTTCTGTAAGAAAAAGACCACTCAAAAATTTCCAAGACCTTAAAAACAAATTGGTTTTGTACTTATAGTTTTAGCAATTTAAAAGCTCCTCTAAATATCTTTTCTATATAAATAATAAAATCACAGCAATTTAGATAACAGTTGCAAAGATCAAACGATGGCAAGGATTCTTATTCTTGCTTTTGAAGAGGTTTTTGGGAAAAAGATTATCAAGATAAAGCAATTTGTTTCTTAGTTCAAAATCCAGACAGATACAAGAATGGGGAAATAATGAAATAGGAGGTAAATCCATCTTTAGACTTTGACTTTAGTCACAGGTGAGCTCCATTTCTGATATTCAAGCATCTGAAATCCAGAGTATGTTAACTCCTTTTTGAAGAGTACTGTATCTAGTTCAGGGCAAGAGCACTTACCATTTTGACAGGTAAAACTCATAAAGTCTGACAGGGCATCTTAGTGGGTTGTCTGTATTCTCTGCCATTTCTACACCCACTGGAACCTCGTCATCTTCATTTCGTTTCCTCTTGCCAACAGTTAGTTTATCTTGAGGCAGGAAATAATAAAAAAATTATATTTTTCAAGTATCAAGACACCCAACAAGCTTTGCTTCCCTCCCCTTTCCTTTCCCTTACTCATTCAACAAATATTTACTGAGCACCTATGGAGGTGCTAGATATAATTTTAAGTTCAGGGTTAATAGCATTGAACAAAACAAAGTCCCTGTCCTGTAAAAGTTATGTTCCCCTGCTCACCAAAGTAGGGGGAACATGGTGAAAAGCACTGTGCAAGAGAGTATGTCTCACTTCTGAGCCTGACTTGAAGAGATTTTAATAGGCACAGGGTTCTTAAGGGTTTCTGGTGCTCTTCTGCTATGGTAGACATTAAGATAGAAGTTTTCACCTCTTTATCTAAAAATATTTATACTCTCCTGGCCAGGTGGCCCAGGTGATTGAAGCGTCACCCCACACATCAAAAGGTTGTGGGTTTGATTGCCAATCAGGGCACATACCTAGTTTGTGGGTTCCATCCCTGGTTGAGGTGCATATTGGAAGGAGGCAACTGATCGATGTTACTCTCTCACACTAATGTTTCTCTGTTTCTCTCTCTCTCTCTCTCTCTACCCCCCCCCACCCCAACTTTCTCAAATAAATAAAAACATGCCCTCAAGTGAGGATTAAAATAAATAAAGTATTTCCACAATGGGGTATCAGTGCCCTCTGGGCATTTGTTCAAGTTTCTTTTATTTGTCATAATATTATGAGAAATGGAACCTTTGTTGGGAAAAGAAATTCTCAATAAAGTGAGCATTTGCTAAGAAAAGAGCAAATCCTTTTCCCTAACAGAATACTGCAGGGGCCAAGGGTGAAGACATGGCAAATGGGCTCTTTCTTTTCCACTTTCCCATTCAATGGTCAAGAGAATAATAGGTGGATCTGAGGACCTGAGGAAAAAGGCTTTCTTGTTCTTTTCTTATAGTTGCTCTTACCAGCACACAACTTTCCCCAGCTTCCTGCATTAATTATTATTTAAACAACAATTCGCCCCAGTTTTCTACTTTGAGGCTACCTAAATAAGGAAGACTTTGTTAGTTACTCATTCAGAAAAGAAGCTGAACTTATTACAAATATTATTAGGCACCTAAGATCAGAAAACAGGGAACTGTTACCTGACTGCCTCTCCTTCCCAATTATAATATCAATTAAGAACACAAAGTGGGCCATATATGAACAAATAGAAGGAAATTGGACAGACATGTGGTGAACAAGCAAATAAATCTTAGTATTTTCTAAAGTAAAGGAGAAAAAAGTTAACACAAAGATGAACATCAGAATTATTCTTTAAGATTTTGCTTTGAGTAATTTTAAATTCTCACATTCAAAATATATATTTCACTCTTTTTAAAATATATATATTTTATTGATTTTTTTTATAGACAGGAAGGGAGAGGGATAGAGAGTTAGAAACATCGATGAGAGACAAAAATCAATCAGCCGCCTCCTGCACACCCTCCACTGGGGATGTGCCCGCAACCAAGGTACATGCCCTTGACCGGAATCGAACCTGGGACCCTTGAGTCCGCAGGCCGACTATCTACTGAGCCAAACCGGTGAGGGCTACATATTTCACTCTTATCCCAAGAAAGTAACAACTGGATTTTTGGAATTTTAGAACTTAAAACTTTGGTAAAAATCAATAAATTTAATTTCCAGTTTCATAATAATAATATTGATTTTTAAAATCTTTAAGACAAACTATTATTTAATAGACTACTACTGGAATGAAAAACCATAACCCTTCTAATAAAATTGTCATCGCTGCTATTATTCTACTATGTATAAAAGCAGTAGACTCTAGGCCAGCTTTTAAGTTTCTTCAAAACTTGACCTCTTATTGTCAACTAAAAAGAGGTGCTCTGGTCAAAAAAAGACTTAGAAACAGGAAATTTAAAAGTTAAACAGATTCCTTTAACTAGTAATTGACCCATTTGTTGCCCCTAAATCAGTGATTCTCAACTTAGCTATATATTTAAATTCCCCGGGAGGTTTTAAAATAAGGATTATTTGGGCTCTACCAATGCTATCAGAATTTCTAACTTAAAGGCCAATGAAAGTAAGCGATTCCTCTTATTTTGAGAAAAAGCCTTGAACCTAGCCGTGACATAAAGTATTTAAATGTTAAACAAAAGCTACACAATTACCCCTCTGCAATGAGTTTCTATTTGAATACTGAGACTTCAATAGAAATCTTCCAAACTCCACCACACACCTGGTTCTGACTCTGGCTTCTGTAAAGGTGGGAAGAATCTCAGATATGTCATCTTGGTACTGTACTTCAAAATTCTGGTCCGTCTCATCACATGGGCAAAGGAAAGCTTCAAGTGCTCAGCAACATTCTTTAGTTGAAAGTATTTGGTATTGAAGAAAAGAAGGGTGTTCAAGAGGACAATTGGTGAATAAGCGCCCAGCTGTTTGCACTCCCACAAATGTTCTTCTTCAATGCGAGAGAACATGTAACCTGGACCGAAGAAGGGTTGGGGGGATGGGGGAGAAACAGCATTGAGCTCCTGATAAATAAGACTAGTTTCTCAAATTCTCAGACAAGATATGGGGGCGGGGGGAGGGGGACTGATCGTTCCTCTCCTTCCCCCTCTTCCTTATACAGAAAAACAGAGAAGGCACTACAAGGAAAAGGTCAGATGATGGCACACTGAGCATTCTCCTGAAACAGCTTTAATCCACTGCTGTTGTAGAGCAGGAGCTAGCAAACTTTTTCTGTAAAGAGCCAGATGGTAAATATTTTAAGCATTTTGGGCCATATAGGCTCTGAACAACTTTGTTGTTGTAGAAGGTAAGGAACTGCAGACAAAACATAAACAAATAGATATGGCTGTAATATACCAAAAAGTTTATTTATAGACACAAATTTGAGTTTCATATAATTTTCACATGCCTCACAATATTATTATTCCTTAGAGTCCCCTGCCCAAAACCATTTAAAATGTAAAAACCATTTTTAGCTGATGGACCACATCCAGAAACAGGCAGCAGGCCAGATCTGGCCCATGGGCCACAGATTGCAGACCCCTGTTCCAGTTCAATACGCTTCCTGTTAACTGGTTCAATTTTATTTAGTAGGTAAGATTATAAGAGGGCAGATAGTGCCCCTCCTTCTTCCCATGCCCTCTTATTTTACTCTTGATTTTAGCCAAAAGGCCAAGAAGTGATCCTCCTCTTATTTTAAATTTATATTGAGTGGTAAAGTTATGATGACTAATTTGAGATTTTTCTTGAAAAGCAGAGGTCTTGCAGAATGACTAAAATAAGTATACCTTTAAAGGCACCTTCCCCAGGATACCCCTGAAGTGTAGGCCTTTCCTCATGTTCTCTACCCAACCTCTCTGTTGCTGATTCTACATTCTATTTTTAGAAGACTATCCACAAACATGAATTATTACTTCCATATATCTATGTCCTTAAGCCTCCTCTTTGAATGCTAAATGCATCAAACCACGATGCTGCTCTTCAAAGGCGCTCTGTAGCCCAACAGAAAGGGAGACAAATTCCAGAGCATCACATTCAACTCTCCATTCCCAGTCGAGGAGCCTAAGACCAGGCATGAATTAGGGGTTTGTCCCATGACCTATGGTCAAAGACAATTTGAAGATCAAGATTTAAGTCTCAATAACCAGTTCAGGGTACTTTATAAACAATTAAAGAAGGCCCACTGCTAACAGGTAGAGTCTGAAAGTAGAATATGTGGCAGTTACTACTACAGCATGCAACAATACCAGCATTACCAGAACAAAAACAGTTTCTACAACTATAAATGGAACTTTCAGTAATTTTTTAAAAATTTTCAACAGTTAGTATGTATACACACACAGTTTGGAAGCTATAGTTTTACTAAAATCCTATATAATAAAAAGCTAATACGCAAATCAACTGAACAACAGAACAACCGGTCACTATGACGTGCACGGACCACCAGGGGGCAGATGCTCAATGCAGGAGCTGCCCCCTGGTGGTCAGTGTGCTTCCACAGGGGGAGCACCACTCAGCCAGAAGCTGAGCTCATGGCTGGCAAGTGCAGCGGCAGTGGCAGGAGCCTCTCTCACTTCCATGACAGCACTAAGGATGTCCGACTGACGGCTTAGACCTACTGACTGAGCGGGCCTAAGCCAGCAGTTGGACATCCCCCAAGGGCTCCTGGACTGCGAGAGGGTGCAGGCTTGGCTGGGGGACCCCCCCCCAAGTGCACAAATTTCGTGCACTGGGCCTCTAGTAATCAATAATAAACCCAAGACTTTCTCCTCAGGAGTTCAAATACATTACAAATCAGGACAGAAATAGAAAATGAACAATTTATAAAAAGATAATCTTACAACTTAAGCAATTTAAGAAAGTGTATCATGAAAAAAAAAAATCAAAATAAAAATTAATCATCTTACCATTAGGAAGTATTGTAGGTTCCCATATTTTCAAGAGTTTGGTAAGTTCAATCATAAATCTGGAATAGGGCTCTGTAAAAATGTTATCTATTCTACCATTTTCAAACAGGTACTACAAGAGAAAAAAAGTGGAAACACTTGTTGATACAAAGAAAAGACTTTTTTAAACATTATTTTAAGTAAAACATGTTATTAACCAATGTCACCCCAATAAAATTTTTTAATATAAACATTTTTTTAAAATTATTTTAAAGAACATAGGTTACCCTTTATCTTTACCTTTACAAAATTATAAACCATTTTAAAGATACATGTTAAAATACCAGGATCCCTTGCCGAAACCGGTTTGGCTCAGTGGATAGAGCGTAGGTCTGCAGACTAAAGGGTCCCAGGTTCGATTCCGGTCAAGGGCATGTACATTGGTTGTGGGCACATCCCCGGTGGGGGGTGTGCAGGAGGCAGCTGGTCGATGTTTCTCTCTCATTGATGTTTCTAGCTCTCTATCCCTCTCCCTTCCTCTCTGTAAAAAATCAATAAAATATATTAAAAATAAAATAAAATAAAATACCAGGATCCCAGCTAAAGGCCCCTTTCACACGGACTGACATCTTCTCGAACACTGAGCTCGCAAGGTAAAGTTTTCTATTTGCTTTGTAAGAAACGGAGCATACAGAAAAATTCTAATAAGTACCTTTACTCAGTTAATGAAATTGATGTATTAAAAACTGGTCCTAATTTGTATTTCCCAAATCATTTTTCTAACTCATGGTAGGATCTACAGGTGTGCTCTCAGAAGTTTTTGTTTGTCAGCCTAGCTACAAGATCACTTCCTGAAATAATACAGTTAGCTAGTGTCAGGTGACCTGAGGATGCCCAAATTCAAAAACTATTTATTTGGAGCCTTCTAATCACAGTTCTCAACTGTTTGCTCCACAACAATAGCCTTCAAAAAGTTCAAGTCTAAATGTAGGATGTAAAACTGCTAATTATAACCATCAAGAACCATATCACAGGATGGGAAACAAGCAACAGCTTGGGTAAAGTATTGTTAAAAAAACATTTTGAGGGTGCAGATCAGATCAGATAAAATCACTGAGGGGAATAAATGTGCATTCACAGAGTAACACAAGGTAGCATTTAATTATATACTAAAATTTTTTTTGTGTTTTAAGATTTGGTATTTTAAATTTATTTGAAAAGATGCTTGATATTATTAGTCATTAGGGAAATGCAAATCAAAACCATAATAAGATACCACCTCATCCTACCAGATGGCTATTTAGAAAACAAACAAACAAAAATTAGGTGTTGGCAAGGAAGTAGAGATAATGGAGCTCTTATACACTGCCGTTGGGAACATACAATGGTGCAGCCATTGTGGAAAATGGTTTGGTAGTTTCTGAACAAGCTAATCAGAGTTACCATATGATCCTGCAACACCACTCCTAGGTATATACCCCAAAGATTCGAAAACAGATGTTCAAACAAAAACTTGTACATAAATATTCATAGCAACACTCACTATTCATAATAACCAAAAGGTGGAAACAACTCAAAGGTCCATCAACAGATGAATGGATAAGCAAAATGTGGTATATCCAACAATGGAATACTATTCAGCCATAAAAAAGGAATGAAATACTGATTCATGCTACAACACTGATAAGCCTTGAAAACACTATATTGAGTTAAAGAAGTCAGGCACAATTTTACTTATATTAAATACTCAGAATAGGCAAGTCCATGTAGAAAACAGATTTATGGTTGTCAGAGACAGGATGGAAGAGGTAATGAGGAGTAATTGCTTAATGGGTAGAGGGTTTCCATATACGGTGATCAAGTTATAGAACTAAATAGTGGTGATGGCTTCACATCATGAATGTACTTAATGCCACTGAATTATACATTTTTATGTTTTGTGTATTTTCCCGTAATATAAATATCATACTACACATATAGTTTGGCAAGTTACTTTCACTCCTTAAAATGTAAAACTCTTACAAGAGTTTTCCATGTCAATATCTCTAGAAGCAACTCATTCCTTTTTTTGTTGTTGTATAGTATTCAATAGTATAGACATATTGATTTAAACATCATTCTTTTGATGAACATCTAGGGGATTTCCATTTTTTGCTGTTATAAACAATGTTATAATGGAAATACTAGTATATGCATGTATATGCCTCTCTTTGGGAAGAAATAATAATCAATGGGTTTGCTAGACGGAAGAATCTGTATGACTTGGAGACTTAATAACCACTGTTAACTTGCGCTCTGAAAAGGGCCTCCACCACTGCACATATCTTCAGTAACACTTGTATTATCAAATTTCTCAATCTTCCACATTTTTTATCCGAGAGAAGAAAAAATTTCCCTGATTACAGTTAAACACCTTTTTATATTAGAGAAGCAGGCCAACATAGTGTTCATAACAACAGACCCTGAAGCGGAACTACCTGGGTTCACATCTGGCCCCACCATTTACTACTTTTGAGACCTTAGGCAAGTGCCTGGAGTAACAGTTCTTAAACTTCATAGGGCCACACTAACACTTAAGTGAATTAATATATGAAACTGACTTATATTAATACATAGCATGCATAGTACATGACTGTTAGGTGTTCGTAGTACATTCTGTCTATTAGCAATCTGTTGTTTTTCTTCTATTACTTGCCTATTTCTTTTGCAATTATCACCTTCCCAGCTAATATCAACAGTGGTGGTCCAGGTGTTAACATTATAGTTTTTTATGTATTTTCAAAATTCTTCACAATTAGCATGATTATTTTCATAATCAAAATGAAGAAGAGAAAGCATATTTGAGATGTCAACATAAGTACCCTTTTCGCATTTCTTACTGTTAAGGAAAGTTTATTTCTTGTCAAGACAAATAAAAGTTTCATAATATTTACTTCCTGTAACAATTATCTGACAATCTGTTAACTTATGGCCTTTTTTAAATAGTATTATTATATGAAGTCATTTATTAATATCAACAAATAAGAGTTGATAAACATACTAAAAAAAATTTCATAGCTTTAGTATTTGTCTCATAAATTAGAGTATTTCATATACAGCGTTAAGTATAGCTGAAGAGTAAAGAACTCAAATGTTTTTGACTGAAATCATGGCAATGATCATAATGTTCTGATTATATTCAAATTATTAGAATATTATTAACTGCCTCAAAACATGTTATTTCTTGACATATGCAGTGGTAAAATTACAAAATGTTCTTTAGATCCAAAATATAAATGTCAAGAGTACAGAAAGTGTGCTAAGAATCTTCACTATTTTTACCTAAGCAAAATGCATAAAGGACACATCCTCGGTGCTTAATAAACTTGGTTGAAGAATATATAAAAGTCCTCTCATAAGGTAATTTTAATCATTTACAGTGTAGAAACTGGGTTAAATTACAGTAACAGTGTCATTTTAATTCTGTGGAAAAATAAATGCTGCTTTCATGATTAACTACCCATCAAAATATTATTCATCAGAAATATATTGATATATATTGATATATTCATCAGAAATATATTGAATTTCAGATGTATTAAAGATGTCAATCTAAAAAAATATTTTAGACAAAAATTTATGAGAATTTTTTATTCAAGTAGGAAGACCATCCTAAGCAACAAGGAAAACCCAGAATCTATCAAGAGAAATTGAACTATGTAAAAAAGGAAAACTTCTTGAATGGCAAGACATAACATAAAAACCAAAAGACAAAAACACACTAGAAAATTTTATTTAAAATGCTTATATTTAAGTTACTATCCCCAATATAAAAGATTCTACAGAGAGAACAGAAAAATTCAAATGACCAACAATATAAAAAGACATTCTGATTTATAAAAGTTGGAAAAATTGGAGTCATTTTTTTAAAACTCAGAATAAATTTTAAAAAGAAGAATGGCAAAAAGGACTCAAGAGATGAGCACTCACACTGTTAATAAAAGTGTAAATGACAACCATTTGTACGGACAGAGCTAACTGTCTGAAAGCTAATCTGCCATCTTGACCTCTGGGTGAATCTGAACCCTTGACTTCCTCCCCTTTCCCAGTGTGAGCTCTGGAATATGCACACAAAGCTCTGAACAATCGATCACAGGATTTCCATTAGTTCTGCCTCTGGGGTGAGTCGCCCTCAATGTTATCTATCTAACTAGCTCTGGCACGTGATCCTTTGATCACCCAAGCATTCTCTGATTTAGGAGATATAAGCACATGGTCAGGGGGGGATAGAAGGCACAGGAGTCCACTTTGTCTTGCTGCCACCTAAGACTGAATTTCTGTAGGTAAGTTCCCTATTAAACTCTTTCAACCGACAAGGTGGACTTGTCTGCCTTGTTCTTTGGCCTTTTGGTTTCTTCAGTGTTTGAGGGACACTTTACATATATGACCCTTTCACAAAACACCATTCTGAAAAGTAATCTGAAAATATCTTAAAACTGGAGAAAATATATATATATATATGCTATAACCTAGAAACAAAAGCACCAATTCATTAGGTACACAAACAAAATATATTTTCTTTTCACAAACAAAAAATTTTTTTTTCAGAAACAAAATATTGACTGAAGCACTGTTTGTCAGAGTAAGAGGGAGGGGAATAATCTGAATATAAAAAAAAAAGAGAAAAGGCTGAATAACTGGCATATTCATACTTTGCAATATTATGCAAATTTCTTTTTTAAAGGAAAAAGTTCTATTTATACTCATCTGGAGAAATACACAGATTGAGAAAAGCAAACTGCAAAAAATGTGTATGGTATGGGTCCTATTTTGCAAAAAACTAAGCAAACAAAAATTATTAAATATGTATAGGTGAATAAAGGTACAGCACAGGAGAAGGTAGAGAAGGACACTTCTGCTGCAGCACTGTTACCTTGGGGAATGGGAATGGAGGGAGAGAAATTTTTCTTACAGTTACACTGAGCACACATTACTTACCTAATTAAAAAACAAAACATTGCCCTAGTCGGTTTGGCTCAGTGGATAGAGCATTCGGCCTGTGGACTGAAGGGTCCCGGGTTCAATTCCGGTCAAGGGCACATGCTGGGGTTGTGGGCTCAATCCCCAGTGTGGGGGTGTGCAGGAGGCAGCCATGAGGCAGCCAATCAATAGATCGATCAGTGATGTTTCTATCTCTCTCTCCCTCTCCCTACCTCTCCCTGAAATCAATAAAAATAAAATAAAAATAAAACTTTAAGAATGAATGCTTAAATAAAATGCCCCCAACCCCTATATAAGTGAAAGAAAATTTGGCAAAATAAGAAAAGAGAAAATCAATGACATCCAGAGTTCTACAACCCCCAGATGATAACCACTATAAACATTTTTGATGCATTGCATTTTGTTATGTGTTATTATGACTAGTTTTTAAACCACTACATGTCAATATACAGTGATATGCATAAAATGTGTACTCTGGTTCATTTCAATGCTTTAATATTAATATTTTTACATATTACTAGAAGTCACTTTAAACAATTTTTATTGGCTACATAATATACAACTTTATAAATATAATTTGCTTAACTATTACACTTCGATGGACACTGAAGTTACTTCTAATTTTGTGCAATGATGTCAGAGTATTAGCTTTGAAAGATTCCCAAAAGTGAACTACTTGCAAAAAGAGTATGAACAGCCCGGCCGGCGTGGCTCAGTGGTTGTGCATCAACCTATGAACCAGGAGGTCACGGTTCTATTCCTGGTCAGGGCACATGCCTAGGTTGTAGGCTCCATCCCTAATGTGCGGCGTGCAGGTGGCAGCTAATCAATGATTCTCTCTCATCATTGATAGTTCTATCTCTCTCTCCCTTCCTCTTTGAAATCAATAAAAATATATTTTTAAAAATAATATTAATATTTAATTATATTCCTGAAACATATGCTCAAAACTGCTTTCTAGAAAATATGTACTAATTCCCACCTGCTCTAAAGGTGAACTCGACTCACAGAACTTATATCAACGTTATAATTATTTTATTTTTGCTAATGTGATAGACAAATAATGGTGTAACTATTGTTTTAATTAGTATTTTTAAAAATGTAAATGAGACTATATGATTTATATAAATACACACATACATTTACCACAGTCTCCTTCGTCACTTCTTATGTGGATTGCTATTTTTGTTTTTTTTGTTCATTTAACAATAAAATGCACCATCCTCAATTTCTGTTATTCTACTAATACTCTCAAATCAGTATACAAAAGACATTATGATTAAGATTTTTTTAAATCAAGGTAAGTGCTTCATGAACAAGGGGGAATACTTTGTAAAGTGTTCTAACCATAATGCTGCACACCTGAAACTATTACAAAGTTAAATGTAAAATGTCATTGAAAAAAAATTTTTGTAAAAAAAAAAAAAGAGAGAGAAGAATAAGAAGAGATTATAGGGACAATACCAACCAATCAATATACACTAAAATTTTTCAACTTAATTCACAAGTCCTATCAGAATTATTAGAAATGTAACATTTTATAACAATTATTGAATTTGATACCTGCTGAATTCCAAGGCACAAGTATAAGATACTGTCTGGATCATATTTTTCACCATTTGGTCTCCGCACCTCTTGGATAAATTGGCATAAGCCCACACTCAACTCAGCAAAAGTGCATGACAGAATATCTTCCTTCAGCTTGATAGAGCGGACTGTAGGAAAGTAGAAGACATCTGAAATATTAACTTATAAGAAATATAATGCCTGGCTGGTATGGGTCAGTGGATGAGCATCGACCTATGAACCAGGAGGTCACAGTCCGATTCCCAGTTAAGGCACATGCCCGGGTTGTAGACTCGATCCCCAGTGTGGCGCGTGCAGGAGGCAGCCGATTGATGATTCTCTTTCATCACTGATGTTTTTCTCTCTCTCACCTTTTCTCTCTCTGAGATTAATAAAAAATTACTAAACAACAAAAGGAAATATAGTACCATTTATTTGATTCATTGAATAAACAATGACTATTGTGCCCCAGGTGCTATGGTGTACATTGGTGAATACATGGGTTACAGACAGATCCTGATCTCAAGGTTTTTTTAGTTAAAGAAATAAATACAATCCAGTATATATGGTGTAACAGGTGCTATGATAAGATGTTTATTTAAATGGGATTCTATGAAAATAAATGAAGGAAATCTAATAAACAAGAAGGGTCAGGTCAGATTCTGGAGAATGTGACACTAATGCTAAACTTTGAAAGGTGAAGAAGAGTTAAACAGGTAAATAAAGAATCTGAGCTACTTGTAAAGTTTAAGAAAAAGAAACAAAATCCCTTATATTAACATAATAAACTCATGATCGAAAGATACAATTTTACCTTTATAACAAACGTTTAAAATTGGGAGTAGTACATCAAATTTTTTTTAACAATAAGACTTCAATTTCTAAATAATTTTAAATATTCCATTTATAATCTGAAATTGACAATGATATTACAAATGACCACAACAAAATGAGTTTTACCTCTACAGCCTGGCTCTGAGGAGTCTTGGGAGAGTGCATGGTCTTGAGCACTTCCTAAGGGGTCAGAACATGGGCTAGACGAGGCATGTTCAATTCCTGAAGGGAAAATAAATAAATAAATGAGAAGTTTAAATAAAAATGGGGAAAAATTAAGTAAAGCCAAAACTAGAGTTTTATGGGATTTTTGACCTAGTATTTATCCCTTTAGAGTAGATTCATTAATTAACTTATTTATATTCCATTTATCCCCTAAGTCAAAACACAAATTCATGCTGTGTATTTACCGCCACATTTCAGATCCCCCTGCTCTTCCTTGGCATTTTTCCACTGAACCCAGTTCTTCCAGGCATTTACCCCATACATGTATTTCAGTGTCATCCCAGACACTGAGCACCCTTGAAAGGCTCCTTGAATAAGACTCCTGGGCTCCACAGGTACTATAGACTTCTTTCGTCCCTGTCAGAATTCCAAAAATACAGAATATAAAATTTAGTCTTGAATCTTTAAGAATCGGCGTTCTCAAAGCTAGAAAGGGCATATATTTACAGAATATGGAAGTTAGTGTTAGATCTGAAAGATTCAGAGTTCTTAGAGCTGAAACGACATTTGGAGAGAAAAAAAGAAAGTTGAAATATAGAAGACCGTATGTGATTATTACTAGCATTTGAATATTTACCATGGTCCAGTACCTGGACCTACCAATGAGGTAGAATAGCATTTACTATCAGGTCTGTTTAATGAACATATGAACAGAACATATTCTGGGTATAAAAAAGCCTCAATAAGTTCTCTAACTATAATGTAATTAAACTAGAAACAATAATGGAACGATGCTAAGAAAATACTCAAAAACTGGAAATTAAACAGCACATTTATTAATACCTCATGGGTCAAAGAAGAAACCACCAATGCAATTAAAAAATATTTTGAACATAAGTGAAAATGTAAACAAAATATATCAAAATGTTTGTGATGATGCTAAAACAGTGGTTACAGGGACAGTTATAGTATTAAGATGACTTATGAGAAATGTAAAAAGTCTAAAACCAATAGTCTATCTTAAGAAACTAGAAAAAGAAGAACACATTGAAACACAAAGGAAAAGAAGAACATAATAAAAACACGAGCAAAAATCATTTTAAAAAAGGATAGAGAAAAATGAATAAAACTAAAATCAGGTTTTTTATAAGATAAAAAAATTGATAAACATCTAGCTAGAATTATTTTTAAAAAGAGCAAACACAAATTACTAATATGTAATCCAACAGACATAAAAAGGATAGTAAACAAATATCGTGAGCATTGTCATTCCAATAAATTTGACATCTTAGATAAAAGAAAAACACAAATTTTTTGGAAGACACAAACTGACAAAGCTTGCTCTAGAAGAAATACATAACCTAAATAGCCATAGAAATTGAATTAATAGCTTAAAACCTTCCTACAAAAAAATCCAGAGCAGGCCTCACTGCTGAAATCTGCCCAACAGTTAAAGTACTACTCAGAAATAAAAAAGAATAAACTGCTGATACATGAGACACATGGATGAATCTCAAAAACATTATGCTAGCCCTGGCCAGTTTGGCTCAGTAGTTAGAACATCAACTGCCCACCAAAGGGTCGCAGGTTCTATGTCTAACTGGGTTACAGACTGGATCCCCAGCCCTGGACAGGGCTCATGCAGGAGACAATCAATCAATATGCCTCTTGCTCTCTCTCTAACTCTCCCTCCCTTCTTGCTTCCACGCTCTCTAAAAAACAAACAAAAACAAATACATTATGCTAAATGAAGGAAGCCAGACACAGAACACTACAAACGACATGATTCATGTATATGAAATTTTAGGAAAGGCAAAGCAGTACCATTTCAGGCAGACCTGCAAAGCAAACTGGTGGTTTCCAAGAGTTGGAGATAAAGACAAGATTGCAAAAGATCACAAGGGAACCTTTGGGACTGTGTAAGTGTTATGATTATGATGGTAATCTATACTGCATACATTCAAAGCCCATCAAATTGTAGACGTAAAATTTTAAATGTAATTATAACTCAATAGAGCTAAAAAGAAATACAGCTATTATTCTTTTAATTTTGGTATGGAAAAGTCCATGTGGACGTCACTATTACACTATACTAGTGTCCTGGTGCACAGATTCGTACACATGGAAAGAAAATTAATTAGAAGAAATATTTTAATATTGCTATTCGCCCTTTCTCTATAATAGAAGTGTCAAGCAAATTCACGATCGACAATGACAGATCAAAACACACACACATGCGATTGGCGCCAGCAAGAGTATCGCACATGTCTGAGTCAACTTAGCCTTCTATAGATATAGAATAAATTTAGACCTGCTTTCTGATTTAGCTAAACTTTTTCCAGCCCAGTGAAGCAACCCAACTTCTCTTTCAGGTAATTGTCAGCAACACAGCAGTAAATATCAACATGAAGCAGATTATTATTATAGATCACACAGGGAGAACAAAGGGTAAAATATTTAACTGCAGCAATATTTGACTGTATTCTGTGCAGTGAGAAAACCTAAAGTCATTTTCAAGATCCACCATTTCTTCTTTTCAGTCAGGACAAGTTTCTAAGCTTCCTAAATATCTGTTTTCTGGCTAATGAAAATAGGATCCTACTGAGTCTTCTATCTATCTACTCCAGGACTTCTGTGAGGATCAAATGAGATGAGGCACGTGAAAATGCTTCACAAACATTTGATTAAACTGTAAAGTGTTTGGCTACAAGTTGGGTTCCTGGGCTGAAGAAACTGCAAGGAGGCTAGTCACTAGGGAGAGGAAGCCGGTGTTGCTACAT
This sequence comes from Cnephaeus nilssonii, assembly GCF_951640355.1. Taxonomy (NCBI): domain Eukaryota; kingdom Metazoa; phylum Chordata; class Mammalia; order Chiroptera; family Vespertilionidae; genus Cnephaeus; species Cnephaeus nilssonii. The sequence continues at coordinate 81,022,198 of NC_137078.1, forward strand.
GACGTCATTACCCAGCGCACACAGCAACTGGGCTGTGGACCGCATTTTGCGCCATGGGGTCTTGGCAGTATTGGCTGCGATTTGGCAGGGTGTTACTCCAGGGTGGTGGCGGGGCCTGTATCCCACTTGGGGAAAGGCGAGTGTTGGTTTGTCAGGGCCAGGTCCATGGTGCTGCTTATTTTTAAACTAGAGGCCCAGGGCACAGATTCGTGCACCGGTGGGGTCCCTTGGCCTGGACTGCGCCCTCTTGCAATCCGGGACCCCTTGGGGGATGTCGGTCTGCTGGTTTCAACCCGATCCCTGCAGGCCAGGCCGAGGACCCCACCAGTGCACGAATCCATGCACCAGGCCTCTGTTATGCATATAAGAACTTTGGTTAATCTCTTCTCACCCTCCCCTCTCCCCTCTGAGATTCATCATTCTGTTCCATGTTTCCATGCCTGTGTGTTGATTGTCTGTCCCCTGGTCATCAGGGCGCGTCATAGCTACCGGTCAAACAGTCACTTAGGCTTTGATACTAGTACTAGAGGACCGGGGCATGAAAAATCATGCATTGGATGGGGGTTCCCTCAGCCCGGCCTGCCCCCTCTCAAAGTCCAGGAGTCCTCAGGGGCGGGAGGTGACCCGGTGATTAGGGAAAGGCGATGCCCCCATCAGACCTCTGCTGCTGCCACTGCCGGCAGCACAAACCTCGGCTGGCCCTGGTTACCTAAGCCTCGGGCAGCCCTGGGCGGCTGGGCAGCCGCCATCCAAGGCTTGCCTGCACCTCAGGCATCAGCTGGGCAGCCGATATCTGAGGCTTGCCTGCATCTCGGGCCGGCCCTAAGCGGCTAGGCAGCCAACATCCAAGGCTTGCCTGTGCCTCGGGCCAACCCTGGGCAGCTGGGGTGCTGAGGGCGGCTACGGCCACACCATGCACCTGCTGCCCGCCCCGGTTGGGCTGAATGGACTGGTAGACTCCAGCGGGGCTGAGGGGACTGGGCACTGGCATCTTTGCGATGGTGTGACAGTCAATTTGCATATTCCCTCTTTATTAGATAGGATATATATATATGACCAGTGCACGTGATGGCAGCTCCTGCGTTGAGTGTCTGCCCCCTGGTGGTCAGTGTGTATCATAGCTACTGGTCAGACAGACGGACACTTAGCCTTTTATATATATAGATTATATAAACTAGTGAGCCTTACTATAGTATTTTTAAAAAGCTAAATTTAGATTTTAAAAAATAAAAATTTTATAACAAAGATTATAAAAAGCTTTTTAAAGTAAACAAAACAAAGCAGAAAACCTCAATTATAAAAGCAAAATTTAAAAGATCCCTGCTGAAAGAAATGTAAAATATAAGATAATGGTTGACTTTAAGAAACAAACACACACACACACACACACACACACACACACACACCCCATGAGGTTGTAAAACAAAGTATGGAAGTTCCTGATCCTGGCAATACAGAGTTTTGTAAACTACTGGAATTAATCAAGACTTACAGAATAAAGGAACAAAAAGAAAAGTTAATCTACTGCTTACTCTTCGTCTGGGCTGGGGGAAGCCATCTCTGTGTCGTCGTCTTGTTCGGGAACGTGCCTGGATTCCCTGCCCTTTATTCAATGGGTCAAAGGATTCTATAAGAATCAGCAGAAAGCATAATGTGAGACAAATGACTCACAAACTTAAAGACTAAGACTGAGAAAGAAAACAGCAGATAATAATCACTATATTCATTATTTTATTTGTGATAACATAAAAATTTTACATATATACTTAAGAGAAATAAAGGATATTGAATTTAAAGTAGGAGTTCATAAACAATCAAGAAAACCACCTTTATGGTTACTGTGGGAAAGCTTAACATCTTATAAGAACAACATGGTACAAATTAACACCTTCAAAGGCAATAACCATGTATGCCCTAGATTATTATTATTATACATTATAATTGCTTCATAATGTCAATTTGGAGTTGTACCAATCTTCTAAAATAAAAGACTTTCAGCGGACAAGCTACATTCCACAAACCTGATGGAAAGTCTGCTTCCAGATCCTGTTCAGTTTCCCCTTTTGAGAACTGCTTCAATTCTGAATCAGCCTCTTGCACAGCATTTGACTTTAAGGCATAATGATTCAACTCTTCCTCCCAGCTATGTGGAGTAGATACTGCCTCTGATTCAAGATCACCACTGTATGTGCTTCCTTGGTCTGAGATAGATAGAAAACACAGCCTCAAAATAAGATAGACTGTTAACACAGCCAGAAATCTTCCTGAAACCCCTAAATACCAAAAACAGATATGGTTGAGGAACAATTACCCAGGTACACTAAACAATGAAGTAACTTATTTACCAGTCTCACAGAACTGGATTCGTATTCTTGGTATACAGTTTAAATTATTATCTCAATCTTTAAAATCAATATTTGAGGAGGGAAAACAAAACAATATTTGAGGTAGCTTTTATTATTCTCATTACAAATTAGCATACAATCATAGACATCCAGTACCACTAAAATAGCAAAAATTTCAAATATTTAATGTAAGGATGCTAATACTTCATGGGTTTATATTACTAACAGGACAGTACATAATTCTAAGATCCAAAATATATTTATAATTACAAACCTTTTTCAAATATCTTAGTGTCTAGAAAGAGTTCTTGTTCAGAAGTTTGGGATCCTAAAGAAAAAGAAAAACACATAATAAATAATTTATATGTATACACAAAGCCAACTGCATCAAAATAAAATGATGTTACTACATACATGAATCACAGAGAGTTCTAAAAAAATAACCTTCATATGCAGAAAGAATGTTTCATTAATAAAAGTAGGCATAGTAGTAAATGAAGTTAAATAATGACTTATAACAGCAGTTAAACTTCTAGGTAGCAGTATGAAAGAAGTCATGACAAGAGACACCTTTATTTTGCATTTTGCACTCGTGTGCTACCTGAAATTCTTCCCCACCACCATGACACACACACAACGTATTCACAGATTGACAAATCTGTTTGAATTCCTTTCTACCTCTAAAATATAAGATGCTATAACACTGCATTGGAAAACCAGCAGAATTAGAATATAAGTTACATGAGCAGCCTACACATGGAATTAAACAGAACACAGTTCTATCAATTATAAACTACGTTAAAGGTAAGAAGCTAGCCCTGGCGAGTGTGGTTAAGTTTTTTGAATATCATCTCATGTACCAAAAGGTTGGTAGTTTGATTCCAAGTCAGAGCACATGCCCAGGTTTCAGGCTTGATCCCCAGTAGGGGTGTGCAGGAGGCAGCCAATCAATATTTATCTTTCACATTGCTGTTTCTTTCTCTTCCACTCCCTTCCTCTCTCTCTAAAATGAATAAAAACATATTTTTAAATAAATAAAAGAAGCTTAAGGATTCAAAGTAATAAAAACTATTCTTTTAAAGACTCAGGAAAATTACTTCTTTCCCTGAAATCAAAGATAAGTTAGCCAGATCCCTTCAGTTGAAATTCATTTTTCCCTCCTTTATGTTTTTAAACTATTTTATTTTACTTACACTATAGTGATTACAACTATCTGTCTTGAAGCTTAGTTTTGAAAGTTCTTCTGTCTCAATCCAATTGTAGGCTAAGGCAAAGTCACTATATTTGTACAGAGGAAGCACTTGATAAATGTTAACTGTTAACATGAATGTAGAAGCCAATTTAAATTGAGGTTTACCATCAGGAATTGCTTGAACTTCCAAACTAAATATAATATCAGAAAGTTAGAAGATAAGCATAAGGACAATATTCTAAGATATTAAAATTCATATATAAATGGGTCAGAATTATGAGACCATACACTACAGAACAAAATGAGACCAGAAACACTGGAATTAACAAATACGCTTTTTACTCATCACTCAGAACATATATGCCTTAAAAACTTACTGGCAACACAACAGAAAACTTAACAGTTTTTCAAATGCTACAGTGTTCAAAAAATTATCTAGCATTTGTCATGTAAAATCAAATCCCAGTTAGCTTTGTAAAAACTGTCACTGAAAAAAAAAAAAACTTGTCAGGAAAGAATGATTTTTTGGCTCATCAGTGATATATTAAAAGGCCTTTGTGAAAATTCACTGATGTATATCACCTATCTTAAACACCATTTTATCCCTCTCTTCTTATCATTATACTAGTGGCCCACTGCATGGATTCGTGCACATTGAAAGGGTATTAATTAGAAGAAATATTTTAATATATTAATAAATATTTTAATAAATAAGTACTTGTCGATGACTGTTCTTCAGACATTTTCTTTCGACGTTGCCGGCTTCTTTCAGCTTCAGAAGTACGTTGTGCCAATAGCTGTTCTTCAGACATATTCTGTCGATGACGTCGCTTTCTTTCAGCATCAGAGATACCTTGTGCCAATCGCTGTTCTTCAGACATATTCTGTCGACGACGCCGGCTTCTTTCGGATTCAGAGGTGCGTTGTGGCAACAGTTGGTCTTCACACATATTCTGTTGATGATGCCGCTTTCTTTCGGCTTCAGAATGTCAACAAAAACAACCAAATTTACGATCGACAATGACAGATCGAAACACACGTGTGCGAATGGCACCAGCGAGAGCTTTATATGTATCGCGCATGCGTGAGTCAACTTAGCCTTTTATAACTATACTATATTTATATACTATACTAGGGGTCCTTCGGCCTGGCTTGTGGGGATCGGGAGGAAACCAGCTCTCCGACACCCCCCAAGGAGTCCTGGAATATGAGAGGGCGCAGGCCAGACCAAGTGACCCCAATGGTGCAAGATCGAGGCCAAGGAGAGAGCATGGGAAGTTGGCTGGCCAGGAGGGACCGCAGGAGGGCTCCAGGGCGTGTCCAGACCGTACCACCCAGTCCCGAATGGCCGGACCCCAGTAGCAAGCTAACATACCAGTCGGAATGCCTGCCCCCTTGTGGTCGATGTGCATCATAGAAATGGGTCGAATGGTCCAAGAGACAATAAGCATATTAGAATTTTATATATTAAAGGCTAATATGCAAAGTGTCCATCCCGTTAATGACGTCATTTAGCAATGCCCCAGCTTCCTCTCCCTAGCGCCCACTAGCCTCCTTGCAGTTTCTTCAACCAAGGAACCTGACTTGCTTTATAGCCAGGTGCAAACATTTCACACTTTAACCAAATGTCTGTGAAGCATTTTCCCGTGCCTCATCTCATTTGATTGTCACAGAACTCCTGGAGTAGGTAGATAGGAGACTCAGTGGAATCCTAGTTTCTTTTCATTAGCCAGAAAACAAACATTTAGAAAGCATAGAAACTTGTCCCGACTGAAAAGAAGAAATGGTGGACCTTGAAAATGACTTCAGGTTTTCTCACTGCACAGAATACAGTCAAACACTGCTGCAGTTAAATATTTTACCCTTTGTTCTCCCTGCGTGAACTACAATAATAATCTGCTTCATGTTGATATTTACTGTTGTGCTGCCGACAATTACCTGAAAGAGGGTTGGGGTTCTTCACTGGGCTGGAAAAAATTTAGGTAAATCAGAAAGCAGGTCCAAATAAGCAAGTCTATTCTTTTTTTTGTTTTGTTTTGTTTAATATATTTCTTTATTGATTTTAGAGAGGAAGGGAGAGGGAGAGAGACAGAAACATCAATGATGAGAGAGAATCATTGATTGGCTGCCTCCTGCACGCCCCCCACTGGGGATCGAGCCTGCAACCTGGGCAGGTGCCCTTGGCCAGAATCGAACCAGAACCCTTCAGTCCGCAGGCCGATGCTCTATCCACTGAGCCAAATCAGCTAGGGCATAAGCAAATTTATTCTATATCTATAAAAGACTAAGTTGACTCACACATACGCAATACATATAAAGCTCTTGCTGGCGCAAATCACACGCCATGTGTTTCCATCTCTCATTGTCGATCGTGAATTTGGTTGACACTTCTATTATAGAGAAAGGGCGAACAGCGATATTAAAATATTTCTTCTAATTAATTTCACTTCAATGTGGATGAATCCGTGCACAGGCCACTAGTATATAAATAAAATTGTTATTATTGTAGATTATGCAGATCTACAATTAGGGTAAAATATTTAACTGTAGCAGTGTTTGATTATATTCTGAGCAGTGAGAAAACCTAAAGTCAGTTTCAAGTTCTACCATTTCTTACTTCTTCTCAGTCAGGGCAAGTTTCTAAACTTTCTAAATCTCCGTTTTTCAGCTAATGAAAAGAAACTAGAATTCTACTGAGTCTCCTATCTACCTACTCCAGGACTTCTGTGAGGATCAAATGAGATGAGGCACGGAAAAACGCTTCCTAGACAATTGGTTAAAGTGTGAAATGTTTGCACCTGACTATAAAGCAAGTCGGGTTCCTGGGCTGAAGAAACTGCAAGGTGGCTAGTCGTTGCTAGGAAGAGGAAGACAGGCGTTGCTACGTGACATCATTACCCGACGCCCACAGCGACCGTTTCTGGGATGGGCTGGGCTGGGCTGTGGGCTGCATTTTACACCATGGGATCTTGGCAGCGTTGGCCGCGATTTGGTGAGGTGTTGCTCCCGAGTGGTCGCGGGGCCTGTGTCCCACTTACGGGAAGCAGAGTGTTGGTTTGTTGACGCCAGGTCCATGGTGCCATTTATTTTTTTTTAATATATTTTTATTGATTTCAGAGAGGAAAGAGGAAGAGATAGATAGAAACATCAATGATGAGAGGGAATCATTGATTGGCTGCTTCCTGCACATTGCAACAAGCCCGCTACCAAGGCATGTGCCCTTGAACGAAATCGAACCTGGGACATTTTGGCCCGCAGGCCGATGCTCTATCCACTGGGCCAAACCGGCTAGGGAGCCGTTTATTTTTAAATGGCCAATGCACACCATGGCAGCTCCTGCATTGAGCATCTGCCCCTGTTGGTCAGCGTGCATCATAGCTACTGGTTGGAAAGAAGGAGGACACTTAGCCTTTTTTATATATAGATCACTTCTTATATCCAAAATTCAGGAGCTGCTAATTAAGGCTGAAAACCTTTCAGGAATCTATATTACTGAGTTCTGATTAATATATCATTTGCTTTGGAGTCAGACAGATCTGGATTCAACTTCTGGTTCATTTACTTCCTGATTGTATAGCCTGGGCAAGTAAAATATCCTATTTTCAACTGAGGAACAGTAACCCCCCAATAGGGTTGTTGTGACATTAAACAGGGTGAGTACATAGTGAATGTGGGAAAATGCCTAGACCAGTGATGGGCAACCTTTTGAGCTTGGTGTGTCAAACTTCGCCAAAAAACTGAACATAACTTGGGTAGTGTGTCACTTTGAGGAAAAAACATTATTTCGCAAATGTTTCATCCTCAGGAGCAGCAAATGTTTCATCCTCGGCATGCAGCCGCCTCAGTGGCGTGTGTCATCAGAAATGGCTACACGTGTCAGCGCTGACACGTGTGTCATAGGTTCGCCATCACTGGCCTAGACTATGGTAAGCATATAAATGTTAACTATTGTTATTATCATTATTCTACCCAGAATAAGATTTATCTATCAATTACTTGAGCCAATAGTTTTCCATCCTGCTACTAACATGCTAGTTATTACACAACTAGAGGCCAGGTGCACGAATTCGTGCACAGGTGGGGTACGGCGGCCGCCCCAGCCTTGATCGGGGCTGGCCAGCAGGTGGGGGGAGGACGCGGGAAGTTAGCCACCAGCCCCACCCCCATCAGGCCGGTTGGCCGGCCACATTGCATGTTATAGCAACCGGTTCCGATCGCTTGGCTTTTATACACAGAGATAGGAATTCTTATCTGAGGACCATGATTTCAATACAGGGATAAAATCAGAAAATGATCACGAAACTTAGATTTATCGTTTTCTGGAATCATTAACACTAAAAACTGTATTGAATATCAGCACTTAGTTTCCTTCATTAAAAAAATTAGAATTTTCAGAGATATCAACAAGGTTAATAAATCCACGGACTTGGTATTTAAACACAATAAAGCATTTAGAAACACCTTTACTACCAGATCTCTAAAATTACTTGCTACATAAAAATGTGTAGGGGTATTTTTTCTGTCTTTACTTTAAAATTATACCAACCTCCCTGAGATAGAGTCTTTTTCTCTTCATCTTCTACAATCATTTCTGCCATCTCAAGGAGATCAGCTTCAAATGAATGTGAAGGGAGCTTTTCGTTAAGGTCTTCAATACTCTCAGTGGTTTTATCTTCATTATCCGTTGAGGATGGAATAAGCATAGGGACAGGCATCTGAAAGATCAAGGATGGACTGAAGAGTTTCTTGAGCTATAGGTTCATCATCAAAAGTATTATTTGCGAGATGATTTAAGTACTAAAATAATAAACAAATTTAAGATATTTTTCTATTGCTGATAATTAAAGTACTATTGCTAGTTTGCTTTTATAAGAATACAGCCATTTAAATAAAAATTCAGTATGAGCTTTCCTGCAAACTCAAAATGTGTGTCTGAATTCTCCACATGGATAATTATCTAACACCTTTGTTTTGCTTTTGATTATATTTCTTGCTTAATATTTTCACACAACTGTTTCCCTTAAAAATTCAATACTGAGGAAAACTATATTTCTAATAACAAAATCAATACATTTTTCTTTAATAAAAAGTAAGAATCATGTAAATCATAATGTTCATCTTTTCAAACTTTCTAGAATCTAGTGTTCTGACACACACACACAATTTCTGATCTTTTTCTATCTGAGATTTATGATTTTGTGGAATCATTAACACTAAAAAGTGTATTGAGCTGAAACCGGTTTGGCTCAGTGGGTAGAGCAGCGGTCTGTGGACTAAAAGGTCCCAGGTTCGATTCCGGTCAAGGGCATGTACATTGGTTGCGGGCACATCCCCAGTAGGGGGTGTGCAGGAGGAAGCTGGTCGATGTTTCTCTCTCATCAATGTTTCTAGCTGTCTATCCCTCTCCCTTCCTCTCTGTAAAAAATCAATAAAAATATATATTTTTAAAAACAGTGTGTTGAATATCAGTATTTAGTTGTATGAAACAATATAAAAAAGCTACCTTATAGCCTTCTCTGACACGGTAAGGTACAAATAGAAGCAGTCCTTTATATACTCCACATTAAATAATATGGTTATACAATAATAGCTAACCAGAGTCAGGTGTATTTTACCAACAAGTGAAAAGTTTCTCATGAAACTATTAAAATTTTATTAGAGGAAAATGTGTACTGACTTAATCTTAGCATCTGCATAATTACTCACTGGAACTGGAATTCCAAATGGGACTGGCGCATATTGAGTATACAGATGAAGAGGTATGGGCACAAACACTGGTACAGGAACTGGCACCACAATGACCTGGGACGGGCTTAGAGTGTCTTCTAATGAAAAAAAGCACAAAAACAAAGAGGGTTAGAAACAACATTTTAATAATTACTTAATAAATATTTTTAAAAAGTATACAGAGATTTATAGTTCAAGAGAAATATAATCTGTGATACCAGGTGTTCATAAAAAGAAGAAATGCCCTAGCTGGTTTGGTTCAATGGATAGAACGTCGGCATGCAGACTGAAGGGTCCTAGGTTCTATTCCAGTCAAGGGCACATGCCCAGATTGCGGGCTCAATCCCCAGTGTGGGGTGTGCAGGAGGCAGCCAATAAATAAATCTCTCTCATCATTGATGTTTTATCTTTCTCCCCCTCCCTTACTCTCCAAAATCAATAAAAATATATTATAAAAAAAAAAAGAATAACTAAAGTAGCAAAGAAAGGTTTTGAGTATAGCACTAACAAAAAAGTAGGCAACACAATGATTATAAATGATATAAAGATAAAATTAATGAAAGATATAATGTGGATGAATAAAGGGAAGGATGGAAACAGTGATCACAGATGAGGGGTATGGAAAACTGTTAACATGAATAAGTAGATTATGTTAAAGAGCAGACTGAATAAGTAGAAGGGCCACTTTTGTGAAATCATTTCTAGTAGTAGTGGGGAGCAATTACAGATCCTTTAGCACAAAGTAATGTGACAAAAATAGCATTAAAGAGATTAACTTGGCTGCCAGCAGTACACAGAGTAAAAGTATATAAAGGGTTAAAGTAGGAGACAATTACAATATGTAGAGCTAACATGATGAAGGCTTGAACTATGGTGACAATGATACCTAGAAAAAACATAGGTGTGTGGTGTGTGTGTGTGTGTGTGTGTGTGTGTGTGTATGTATGTGTGTGTGTGTGTATATACACACACACACACACACACTAGAGGCCCGGTGCACGAAATTCGTGCATGGGGGGAGCTGTCCCTCAGCCCAGCCTGCAACCTCTCCAATCTGGGACTCCTCGAGGGATGTCCGACTGCCTGTTTAGGCCTGATCCCAGGACGGCTGGCTCCCAACTGCTCGCCTGCCTGGTTTCCTGATTGCCCCTAACTGCTTTTGCCTGCCAGCCTGATCAGCCCCTAACCACTCCCCTGCCAGCCTGACTGATGCCTAACTGCTCCCTTGCCAGCCTGTTTTCCCCTAACTGCCCTCCCCTGCAAGCCTGGTCACCCCTAACTGCCCTCACCAGCAGGCCTGATCCGCCCCCAACTGCTCTCCCCTGCAGGCCTGGGTCCCTCCCAACTGCCCTTCCCTGCAGGCCTGGTCGCCCCCAACTTCCCTCCTCTGCCGGCTTGGTCACCCCTAACTGCCCTCTCCTGCAGGCTTGATCGCCCCCATCTACCCTCCCCTGCTGGCCATCTTGTGGTGGCCATCTTGTGTCCACATGGGGGCAGGATCTTTGACCACATGGGGGCAGCCATCTTGTGTGTTGGAGTGATGGTCAATCTGCATATTACTCTTTTATTAGATAGAAGCCTGGTGCACGGGTGGGATCCGGCTGGTTTGCCCTGAAGGATGTCCCAGATCAGGGTAGGGGTTCCCTTGGGGCGTGGGGCGGCCTCGGCGAGGGGCCTGTGGTGGTTTTCAGGCCGGCCACACCCCCTGGCAACCCAAGCGGAGGCCCTGGTATATGGGGTATATTTATCTTCTACAATAGAAACTTTGTAGCCTGGAACAGAGCCAAGCCTCCTGCTCACTCCGTGGCGGCAGCCATTTCTGTTGGGACTTATATATTTTCTATAATTGAAACTTTGTAGCCTTAAGTGGAGGCCTGGGCCAGCCAGGGTGTGTGGAAAACTTGGCTTACTCCATTGCCGGGGACAACTCTAGCCTCCTGCTCTTTCCAGCTCCGTGGCTGCTGCCATTTCTGTTTGGATTTATGTATCTTCTATCATTGAAACTTTGTAGCCTTGACTGGAGGCCTAGGCCGGCAAGGGCAGGCGAAAAGCTTGCCTTCCTCCATTGCCAGGGAAATCCAACCCTCCCTCCTGCTCTCTGTGGCAGTAGACATCTTGGTTGGGTTTATTTGCATACTCGCTCCTGGTTGGCTTGTGGGCATGGCTTGTGGGTGTAGTAGAGTGATGGTTAATTTGCATGTTACTCTTTTATTAGATAGGATATGACTAGAGGTCCCATGCACGAAATTCGTGCACGGGTAGGGTCCCTAGGCCTGACCAGTGATCAGGGCTGATTGGGGCCTTCCAGCTGCTGGCCAGGGCCTTCCTTCTGGCTGCCGACTGCTGACCAGGACCTTCCATAATTTTGCGCCATCCCCTTGTGGTAAGTGCACATCATAGTGAGCGATCGAACTCGTCTCCAGAACTCTTGCGGGGACACTTTGCATATTAGCCTTTTAGATAGATAGATAGATAGATAGATAGATAGATAGATAGATAGACAGATAGATAAATAGATAGATAGACAGATAGATATGCTAAGGTATTAGAACTTGGAAACTAACCTAATATGAGCAGAGAAAAGTAGGAAGGATGGAGGATTCATGCAAGTATTTAATAAGTATCTAGAGTCCTTTCTTTGTGCCAGAAAAATATGCTAACTAACTATAAAATCATTAATGTAGGAGAAAAATCATGGTAGTCACAAAAAGTGGAAAGCTGACAATTCAACTAGGGTTAGAAGTAGGAAATAATACAGGATCAGTTTTATCATGGTGCAGTGGATGTAAAAAGAGTTACCAGAATAGAGATGTCTGATAATCAAGGTACATAATACAAAATAAGAAACTATTGATATAATAAAAATATAGGACTACGTCACTTATAGCCTGCTATGCAATGTGGTCCATGGACCAGTAGCAGTGACATAATACAGGAGCTTGTAAAAAATGTAAAGCCTTAGGACCCACTGAATCAGAATCTACATAGTCAGATCCCAAAGTAATTCATATGCATATTAATGTTTGAGAAACACTGGCCTATAGGATAACCTTCCAGGATCTAGGAATATAAGATTCCTTTCCAATTGAAAAATTCTGGGGCTTACATTTAACAACAGGAAGAGCTCCACAGACCCATTCCCTAGTGAAACAAGCAAAGCTGCTGAAAACAACCATTTACATTATTTGTAAATTGTCCGTAGGGAATACAGCAAATTGAGAAATATTTATTCAAGAAAATCTACTAAAATTCAGTAAGGACAGTGGTAGTCTTTAACAGTTGATTCACCACCTGCTTCATATCCCCATTCAACAGACTGAAGCTGCATTCTGGAGATGGATGTAATCAGGAAGAATGGCTTCTCTTCAGTCAGGTCTCAATCAAGGATTACTATATCTCACCAGGAGGAGCAGGCCACCATTACTTCTCATCTCTTGCAACTACAGGTTTAAGAGGTTCATTTCCTGGTGAGTGCTCCTTTCCTCCACCCAGCTCCGACTCACAAGATAGAAGCCCTACTACAAGAATGGCAGGCTAAGAATAGTGGGGTCCAATCATCCTCACTCCAGAAGACTTATAGGGCAAAGATTCCATGCTGGGACAACCAAGCTGAGAAGATCAGAGGCTAGAAGTGGCTCAGTGATTATGCTGGGGAAGGGGGTGCAGGGGGAAGAAAGGTAGTTCATAAGGAAAGAAGCCTTGAAGCTCTCCTCAAAGAAATTTATTTTATTTGAAAGAGAGTATAAAAAAGTTCAAGCCTAAGGGGAAGACAATAGTTACTCTTGAGGAAAACCAAGATGGTAGCATACGTAAACACCGGAAATTGCTGCCCCGCACAACCACTTCAAAACTACAACTAAAAGACGAAACGGGTGTCATCCAGAACCACGGGAAGGCTGGCTGAGTGGAAATTCTACAACTAGAACGGAATAGAAAAGCACAGTGAGACTCAGAAGAGAAGCAGAGGTGCAGAAATTAATTGCAGAGTTACGGAGGCACCCATGCGCACGGAAAGGGATGGCAACTGAGTACGCTGTTGTCTTTTGCAATCGGGAGGGAGACACAAGCTCCGACTGCTCTGAACGCCAGTTCCGGGTGGGACTCTGGGGACCCAGACTCATATGGGTAGAAACTGGACTGTGTGGCATCGGCGGGAACTCGAGGGGAGCTTTCTCTCAGAGGTGCTTGCAGCGATCATTGTTCCTGCACAGTGCCGCAGGACACAGAGACACAGGACCTCTTCCAGGCAGGGCTGATGGTCAGCCATTGCTGTTTGCTCCACCCTGGTGATTCCCTGAGACCCCGTCCCACCCAATTTGTGCACAGAGGCTTTTGCATATGAATGGCCTGGCCCTTTGCAATCTGAAACCTAACGTACTGCAGATGGGTCAAAAAGCCCAAGAGCCGCCAAAAGAAGACCCAAGGCTCGACAGCAGCTTGCATTGCTTCACAACTGGGCCTCATGTGGGCACCTCCAAACCCCAAACAAAGAGAAGGAATCTGCAAATCTCTCTGTAGCTCCTGCTGGGTAACCTCTCTCCTTGGAGATCCAAGAGCTCATATACCCAGTGGTCAGAGAGAGACCATCCAAACTACAACTCTTCAGATCCATAAGAGACACACTCAGGGGGCAGATTCAGTGAGCACCAAAGCCCCACTGAAGCAAGTCTTGCCCCATAAGGGTGCCTCCAGCACATAAGTTCTCCCATCATAGACATAACTGATCCTCACAGCCAATTGGCCTGGAGGTCAATTCCTCCCAGTGATACCAACAACAATCAAGGATTAACTACAACAAGACTATGCTCACAGCCCACAAAGGGGTGCACCAAGAGTGCCCACCTCAGGTAATTAGTGAGGCTGAGCCACTGGGCCCTATAGGACACTTAGCACACAAAGCCACACTATCAACACAGGGAAGCAGCCAAAATGCGGAGACAAAGAAACAGGTCACAAATGAAAGAAATGGAGGATACAGAGTTCAAAACCTTGGTTATAAGGTTACTCAAAAATCTTCTAAGAACCACCGATAAATTTAGTGAGACCCTAGAGGATATGAAAAAGGACCAACTAGTAATTAAGCATACACTGACTGAAATAAAGAATAATATACAGAGATCCAACAGCAGACGAGAGGATCCTAAGAATCAAGTCAAAGATTTGAAATATGAAGAAGCAAAAAACACCCAACCGGAAAAGCAAAAAGAAAAAAGAATCCAAAAATATGAAGATAGTGTAAGGAGCCTCTGGGACAACTTCAAGCATACCAACATCCGAATTATGGGGGTGCCAGAAGAAGAGAAAGAGCAAGATATTGAAAAGTTATTTGAAGAAATAATGACAGAAAACTTCCCCCACCTGGTGAAAGAAATAGACTTACAAGTCCAGGAAGCGCACAGAACTCCAAACAAAAGAAATCCAAAGAGGACCATACCAAGACACATCATAATTAAAATGCCAAGGGCAAAAGACAAAGAGAGAATATTAAAAGCAGCAAGAGAAAAACAGTTACCTACAAGGAAGTACCCATACGATTGTCAGCTGATTTCTCAACAGAAACTATGTAGGCCAGAAGGGAGTGGCAAGAAATATTCAAAGTGATGAATAGCAAGAACCTACAACCAAGATTACTCTACCCAGCAAAGCTATCATTCAGAATTGAAGGTCAGATAAAGAGCTTCACAGATAAGAAAAAGCTAAAGGAGTTCATCACCACCAAACCAGTATTATATGAAATGCTGAAGGGTATTCTTTAAGAGGAAGAAGAAGAAAAAGGTAAAGACAAAAACTATGAACAACAAAGTGACAAGAAATACATATCTATCAACAAGTGAATCTAAAAATCAAGTGAATAAAAAATCTGATGAACAGAATAAACTGGTGAATATAATAGGATCAGTGGCATAGAAAAGGAGTGGACTGCCCTAGCTGGTTTGGCTCAGTGGATATAGCATTGGCCTGCGGGCTGAAGGGTCCCAGGTTCGATTCTGGTCAAGGGCACATGCCCCAGTTGCAGGCTTCATCCCCAGTAGGGGGCGTGCAGGAGGCATCTGATCAGTGATGCTCTCTCATCATTGATGTTTCTCTCTCTCTCTCCCTCTCCCTTCCTCTCTGAAATCAATAAAAATGTTTTTAAAAAAAAGAAAGGGAGTGGACTGACAAATTTTGGGGAAAAGGGGTGTGGGGGGTGTGGGAAGAGACTGGACAAAAATCGTACACCTATGGATGAGGACAGTGGTGGGGGGAGGGTCAGGGCAGAGGGTGGGGAGGGAACCGGGTTGAGGGGAACTATGGAGGGAAAAAAGAGGAACAACTGTAATAATCTGAACAATAAAGATTTATTAGAAAGAAAAAAAAAAGAAATGAATGAGAAATGAAAAAACAAATAGTTACTCTTAATTAAGATCCTATCTATATAATTCCAAAGTCGATACTTACTCCATGATATTAAGGAAATTAAATGAAATATTCACAGTATGGTATAATCAATTAACTACATTCTCTCTGTCATAACTTGTTAAGTCTCAGATGGTGAAAATACCTAACTCACAGGGATGTTGTGAGAACTAAATTCAACAATGTATATTAGCAAACAAACACATTACCTAGGAAATAGTAGGCACTCAATTAATATAGGCAGACCCCACATTCCTTTCCCTTAAAAAAATTAAATGAAGAAAGTACAAGAAATATACCTGTCTGGCATTCTTTGTTTTGGGTATGTGGTTTGCATGAGGTGGCTTTAGTCTGTGTGATGGGTTTGCACAATAAAGCTTTATTCTTCAAAAGTCTTGGAGGCTGGGAAGGTGGCAGTTTCAGGGCATCTGTTTGTGTACTTGCCTAGTTAAAAACAAAATCAAAAGAAATAAAAAATTAATCAAAGAAACTAAAGACGTTTTAAAAAGCTTACCATTAATTACAGAAAAGATTATAATTTCTAAAGGAATATTATATTAGAATTACATGGAAAACACAGTACACACTCCTGAAATAGCAATACAGCAGTATTTTAATAACTATATATTGATTCTAAATATATCTATTTACCAATTCTGTTCACCAAGAAAAATGCTATATCTATTATTGTAAGCCATTGTTAATTAAGCACAAAGCTGGTAGAGTTTAAAATGAGAACTGTTTTTCTTGACTAAGTCTTAGAAGCCTTAGTTTCAAGATAACTAGAAATAACAGAATCATTTATGATCACTTCAGGGACTTGAAAATAAGATGATACCAATGGTATCCCAGAGACCAGGAAACACTTAAGAAATGCCACTGTTTAAGTCATAAGATTTTCTCATTATTTATTTTAAAAGAAAAGCAAAAAATATTGAGTTAAAAAAAAAGTAATGCTTGTTTACCGCATACTCTTCACTGGGTAGAAAACAAACTACATTTTATAAACATCTTATTTACAATCTGACTACATTACAAATGCTCCCAAAACCTTTTATGCCTAACTTCTGTGTAATTAATTTTAATTCTGTACAACAATAAAAAACTTCAGTAACTACAAAGATAGCAAACATTCAAAGAAATTAAAGTGTATAAAACACATAATTAAGTAACAAAAAATCTTATTCCTGAACAAATATTAAATGAGCTCACAAAATGTATTTTATATAATAAATAAATAATAATAAAGGGCAAAGTAGTTTAGACATATTTATCCGACATCAAAATGGAACATAAAACAGTGGCAATACCAATAAAAATAAAACTTACATCCCCAATGATTTTCGCTGTTACTGTTGGAACTGCACCTAATATAAATTAAAATATATATTTAGGATCTTACAAAATTAAACATTAGCATTAAAAGCTGATTATTAGACAACTAGAGGCCCAGTGCATGAAACTTGTGCACTGATAGGGTCCCTAGCAGCTGCCGGCTGGCAGCCAGGGCCTCCCTTCCTTTCCCTGGCTGGCTCCGCCCCCTGGTCAAACCCCTGGACACAATTTGCATAGTACTCTTTAAGTCTCTCATAATAAAAATATGCACTACCTTAATTTAACTCATGGAAAGACCAGCATCTAAAGTATAATATCAGAAAAAAATATCTGGAAATTATGAAAACACTAATGCCTACCAGCACACAGTGAGCCACCATTCCTAATATGAATACATCCAAAATCCTATATTATAAAAGGCTAATATGCAAATTGTCCCCTAGACTGGGGGTTCGACCAGAGGCCAGGGCCAGCCTGCCAACTGCACATGGCCCCTCCCCTAGTTGGCCCCCCAATCCCAATTGGGGCTGGCCAGCCGGACCCCACCCATGCAGGAATTCATGCACCGGGCCTCTAGTATGATAATGACCACTGATGGCAAAAAGATAGAGAACCACTATATTCACCTCAAAAAGGCTAGATAAATGCTTTCAAATTAGGTTATACCTTGTAGCACGCTGTTAGAATTCACTGTGGGCTGAGCAGCAGGAGCACTTGCTAATGACACTACATTAGCTATAACTGGAGTTGAGTCTTTTCTTAATGACGGGGGCCCTGCTGAAGCAGCTGACACCATGGAAACACTTGCTGATTAAAATAAAAACAATTTTAAAACTTAATGTAATTTATATGCACATACATAAAAACCAACATCTCAAGGTTAAACAATGCTTTTAAGTTAGAGTAAATTCTGTTGAAGCAGAGTCACCTCAGGACTAACAAGTGGTTTTTTTTTAATTTTTTAATTAGTGAAACTTAATATTCTGTGTACTTTATCTTGCATAACTACGCAGATGATACATTTAAGAGGCCATTTGATTTTAGATTGTTCTTTTTATACTCCCAAATCCTTTTTTATGGAAGTCAAGGTGTACATATCCAATTACAATACATCAATTGCCATTCTTTCCCATAAAGTTCTTAAAAGTTTATTTGATTCATTATGCTTAGAGAAAAATTAAATAAATCATTTTTACTGGGCTTTAATCTCAAGGGTTAAACAAAAAAATTATCTAAATGTTAACATCATGTGAAAAGAATGAAATTTATGTTTCATGAAATTGCTGACAATTATTTAATGTTCCCAATCTGTAGACGTAGTTAGTCCCCTACACCAATGAAAGACTAAAGTTTAATTTTACCTGCATTGTTTTGTGAAGGTGGGTCACACATACTTTGCTGATTACAGAACATCAAGATACAAAGCAGGTTACAGAAATGTTTCATTTCTCCCCGCCATTTCAAGGACTCGCTGAGTTTACCCTGTCGCTTACAACCATCACATTTGGCCATCTGAAAAAGAAACAAAAGATGGTAAAAGAGTAAGAAACAAATTATCTGTGGTCTGACAGAATAAAATCAGGATACATGTAACAAGTGAGAAAAATAACTCAGAATTTAAGTCAAAAAAATGAAGTTTAATTATCTTAAAGTGGTAAATATTTATTTATCAATGATTTTATACTAAGCATTAAAAAGTCATATTATACAGATGGAATTAAATTGTAATTAAAAAAACAGTGAAATAAGATCTACCTTCCTCAAAGACTTCAGAAAACAAATTCATTTTAGTTAAATGATAAATGAATAAAATTATAATTTTAAATATTTAATGTCTTAATACTGTTATGTCTTCTCCATGGGAATTACAAAAAAAAATAACTTCAGTGACATTAAAGTCTTCCAAAATCTTAATTTAATGCTAGAAAACATAATACATTTAATCTTAAAAGTTTAAATAATTAAATTGTACTTCATACTTGGTCAAAAAATAAGGGAATAATGTATGCCCTAATTTGATAAAACCATAAATGTGAATCATATTTACCTGGTAAAACAGAACTGTATATTTGGACATACATTCTTCACAACAGAACTCTTCCACCTTCCCCCCCAAATTACTCTGTACCAATTTGGGAGATGTCTGTAAACAATAACTGCACATTTTACAGTGATTTCCCCAGAGCTTGGCCAAGTCATGTTTATAAAGCAATTTGCAACCTAAAAAAATCAGGAAAGATAAAATTAAAATTAGGCAAAAATATTAAGTATCTCCATCTTTAATTTAAATGCCGTATAGTAAAGTTTCCACAATTGGGTCTTCACCAATTAGATAAAGAGATCAATATATAGGGTCAATACTATCAATTAAAAAATATTATAGTGCCCGGCTGGTGTAGCTCATAGTTGAGCATTGACCTATGAATCAGGAGGTCACACGCTTCAATTCCTGGTCAGGGCATATGCCTGGGTTGCGGGCTCGATCTTCAGTGTGGGGCGTGCAGGAGGCAGCTCATCAATGATTCTTCATTGCTTTTTCTATCTCCCTCTCCCTCTCCCTTCCTCTCTAAAATCAATAAAATAAAATAAAAACATTAAAAATATATTATAGTGCATCTCATATAGTAAAAGTCAATTTGTTAAAATACTTCATTGGTACTAGAGAAAGAGGAAGGAAGAGGGAGAGAGAGAGAGAGAAACATCAATGAGAGAAACACATCAACATTGATTGGCTTTCTCCAGCACACCCCACACCAGGGATCAAGCGTGTCACCCAGGCACTTGCCCTGACCAGGAATCACAAAGGCAACTTCTCAGTGCACAGGTTGACATCCAGCCACTGAGCCACACCAACTAGGCTAAACATCAACTTGTTTAATGAAATTTTTGTTTAATTTGGGTATGTGATATCACAATGCAAAATGTATTTTTGTGTATGTGTTGTGGTCAAAAGGTTTGTAATCCACTAATCTAGTAGGCTAATCCTGTGCAGTTTTAGAATACTACAAAACATTCTAAACATTTAAGATAGTCATTTAAACGAAGAAGAAAGTCTATCTCATACTAATTTGCAAATTCAGATTATTTATGTTCATAAATATAATGGTAAAGTATAATCTTAGGATGCTACCAAATTTAAGGAGTTCCCTTTAGAAGCACCAGAATTGAAAGAACCCTATCAACCTAATATCCATAAACGTTTGTCACATTACCATCATCCTCTGCAATATACTTGAATATACTTGGAGGATTGTTTCCTTCATTTTAACATTTTAATGATATGAAGAATATGATCAGAAAAAATTGAACAAACCATAAACAAACAAAAAGGGTTTGGTATTATACAAAGAGGATAAAATAAACCCACATAGTTACAGCTTAAATCATCAACTACTGTTAAAAGAACCGACATGCTTAAGTAGGTAAGATAATCTTCTGTCTTTACCTTCACTACAGAAAGACTTGTCAGCACCTGAGAATCTCACAGTCTCCTTTAAAATTTTCTCAATTTTACAATATTCACACATTGCCATTACATGATTTATTTTTTTATATTCATCAGAACAATTCTTGCCACAGAACTGAAACATTTTACCCTGAAAAGAAAAATCATCAAGTACTAATTAAACATTTATCTTACGGAAATCTTTATCCCTCTTATTTTCAAAACAAATAGTGCAATTTTGAGAAATAAAAAGCCAGAAACAATTTTACAGATAGATCAGTTTATACTCAAAACCTTTATCATGACCCTATACTTTACCTTATAGTCAAGAAGTTCCGGTTTTGTGCCAAAAAGACGGGTGCAGTGCTGACACTTAAGTTTTACAACACTTCGTGCAAACCCAACATGCTGAGACTGGGCAGCAAGACGCTGGAGACCAGCTGCAGCAGAGCTATTGATGGAGGTAGGAGAAACAGCAGAGGTGTTACCTCCTCCTGCTGACACTGTTGAACCTCTGGGGATGCTTACAATTACTTGGCCCTGAGACAAGGGCACTACCGAAGAATTCATTCCTGTTGGTTTGTTAAACAAATTCTGGAAAAAAGAGAAAAAACAAGATCAATCTCATAATTTGTTCAAACAAGGCAGTACTGACTGTCTAAGTATATCAAGCAGAGTTCTAAGCAACTAAGATACATGTGACAATAGGCAAAAATTCCTGCTTGTGAGCAGCTTATACTTGAAAGGGGGGAGTGTCATTTATAAATAAAAATAAAATAATTAAAAAATAATATATTCCCAAAAGATAATCTAGGAGATAATAGTACCATTAATTTTATAGAAGGCAGTTAAATGACATGCCTCCAAATACAGGATAGGATGAACCAAAGAATCCAAATTTAAAAGGACTTAGATAGTAGAAATTTAGGCAATCCAGGCACTAGCAAACACCTAATAAGTTTACATTAATATACAGTTGTAGGCAACTCACTCACTGGAGAAGAGAAAGGTTCCTGAAGCCATACCTGGAATGCTACCACACAACTGTAGCTGCAGAAGTTGCGTATACTTCCATCTGACATGGCTAGGTGATACTGAGGGATTGCTGAAGTCTTACAACTGTTACACTGAACTTGTACACCTTAGCAAATCAAAATAAAACTAATGAGTAATATATATATATACATATATATAAATTTACAAAAATGTATGAAAAAATAAGTAAATGTTGTATAAGATATAAAAATTCAGGAGCCAGATCAAGTTGCAGAAACTAAAACTAAACTTAATCACAGCACATACAGACAAAAACTAACAACATAAAAAATATTTCTTTTAAAGTTGTCAGTCTATCTGGAAACTATAAGATATATAAATCCTGAAATAAATCAGGTGTGAAAAAGAAAATACATTAAAGAAGCCACATGAAATTCTTTTGCTAAGGATGGATGCACTAATAAACAAGCCAGTAAACAAACATAAAAAAAAAGCAATCAGGTAATAGGTGATATTTTATAACACAAATCTGAAATATTTTAAATTTGCCTTAAAAGACAAGCAAATTTGGACAAAAACCTGTACTATATAAACAAAGCAATAACTGTAACTTTTCTAATGATTATATAAATATAGTTTACAAAACCAATATTACCTGCAGAAGTAACCATTTTAACTCTGTAAGCAGATAAGCAATTAACAGAACAGAAAAGCTCTGTCTTTCCCAAGCTATTGGTATTTTCAATCATTTCTGCTGAGGATCTCAATGATTTGCAAAGCGCACATGGTGTAATTTTGGCTGATTTCTATTAAAAGAATAAAATAACATTCATTTTTACCAAATTACAAGTAAAAGTATAATTCTTTGAAATGTTTATACTTAACACTGTTGAAATATTTTAAATTAGTGGCTTTCAAACTTTTATAATTACAATCCTCAATAAGAAATAAATTTTACATAGAGGCCCAGTACACACATATTTCTGAGGTTTTGTGTTTGCATTTTATAAAATGTGTCAGGTTATATACTAGGTGCTATCTCATTCTTACTTCATATATAACCTAAAAATACCTCAGTGACATAGGTATTTTAATACCTATTTACAGACAAGAAAAATGGATTCAAGAAGTTTAATTGCTTTTCCCAAAGTAAAATTCTATTTGAATATAATGTCTGGGAATCAAACATTGTATACTTTACTTCTAAATCCAAGTTCTTTCTCTACAAGGTACATATTAATATGTCAAAAATTTAACTAATATTGGCTAAATTATAAGTAATAAAATAATTTAAAATTAAAATGTTTCAACCTATTGTTCCTTCTATTGTGGAATATGAACCATCTTTCCATTGACTGAATCCAAGCAACTTTTATTACTTGATACAATATCAGGAAAACATTTG